>NC_070605.1:90255863-90558893 GCF_027172205.1 Podarcis raffonei | reverse complement strand
TCTTGGCCAAAAGTAAATTTGTCTGCTTTGTTCAGTAGGGTGGCTACTGCCACAACTGCTCTCATGCACGGCGGTAAGCCTTGTTCTGTAGGCATCAGGCGCTCAGATAGGTATGCCACTGGCTGTTGCCAGCTTCCCAATTTTGGCACAAAACGCCTTTCGCTGTCCCTTGGTCCTCATCCACGAATAGAGTAAAGGGTTTCTCAGGGTTTGGGATGCCAAGCGCTGGGGCTTGCTGTAGTGCCCTCTTCAAATCCACGAAGGCTTGCTGTTGTTCTGTGCCTCAAACAAAGGGGTCTCTCTCAGTTCCTCTGGTTGACTCATGTAGAGGCTTGGCAATGATGCTGTAATTAAATATCCATATCCTACAAAATCCTGCAGACCCCAGAAAGCCACAGAGTTCTCTGCAGTTCTTTGGCTCTGGTATCAGGATAATAGCCTGCTTCCTTTCTTCACTGGTAACAAAAGGGTGTTCCACTGTGATTGGCATTGCCTCAAGATCCTATGTTGGAGCAGTCGCTCTAGATGCACCTACACTCCTTCAGTCGCCCTTCGTGGGATGGGATACTTATTTACTGCAACAGGATTGACAAATGGCTTGGGCTTCACAATTATTGGTGGGATATTCTTTGCCATTCCTGGGGGGTTCACTTGTTCCAGAATACTGGCGGGGATGGGTCCCTCCTCTTCTTTTACCATCATGAGGTGCCAGTACTCCCTCAGGGGTGCCTCCACAACCAGTTCCCCAAGTGACATATTGGACAATGTGGCTTCTCCCGATGGCTTAAAAGTAATTTGGGCTTGCAACTTTACCAACAAATCTCTTCCTAATAATAGAATAGGGCATTCTCTCTTCCAGTGCCCTTCCTGTCGGCAGATGGCGCACTGATTCCTCCCCAGACGGCTTCGCCCTCCTCCCCGGGCACTTCCTCTTTCCTGAGGGGTGGGTGTGGTAGCCTGTAATGCCGTCAACTTCCTTGTTTGATACTACTTCAACATCTATTCCAGCCCATGATCGATGTACCCCTCATGCTTTTGGATTTTTTCTTTTGGCGAATATTGGACGCTGCCTGAGCTACAAAGGCAGCCTTTATAATGGGGCGTTGGCAATATCATCTGGGTTCTCCTCAAAGGTAGGGTTCTAATTTCTCCAATTGCACACATCAGCACTTGAAAAAGGCACATGTTGGACTGTATAAGTGCATGGTGGTGCTTCCCCACCCTGTCCTGGGGGGCTGGTGGGTCATGCACTCTGCATAGAGGCATCATTGCAGTCCCACCCTTTTTCTGTGCCTTATGGGACTTATGGAGGGACACCCTGGTTGCTGCTAACAAATGGGAACTAACATCCACTTCTTTCACATAGGGTTGTACATACTGTTGCAATCTCAATGTCTGATACTGTGTCCACATTTTTCCTTTCTTTGCTAACTCAATTAGTCCCTTCATAAACTCCTCATCATCCTCTTCCTCTTCGCTCTCTAATTCATCAACCTTGGAGGGTTCAGGCTGAGGGCCGGCTCCTCCCTAGTCCTGGGGCCCTGGGCCTGGGGGATTCGCTAGAGGGGCAGCTGGTGGAGCATAGGGTGGCGGCGGTTTAATGACTTCCCCCCTCCTCATCTTCTGGGTCTGGTATCACCGGGGGCTTTTCTGCCTTCCCTGCCGGTCGAACTGTACAGATTGTATTTCGTGGGGCGTCGCCTTGGCAGGCTTTCAACCACGGTGGATTCTTTTCTACATTGGTTTTCCAAGTAGAAATATAAGGGATCTGGTCTGGGTGGACGTTCAAGATATTTTGATATAGTGGGCTGATTAGTTGCAAATCAAAGCTCCCCTCCGAGGGCCAGTTAGTTTGTTGGGGCCAATCAACTTCACACAATGTCCTCATCCTCTGTCTTCTCAATTTGAACCCAATCATCATGCTTCGTAGCTGCTTTCCAGTTGGTTAAAAAACATTTCAGAGGACTACGTTAGCTTGCCCCAGACCCCATTTTTTTTTTTTCTTTTTCAGATACCCCGCACCTAATGGGCTGTAAATTCTTTCACACTCCACGCACTACAGATTGTGACCTGCCGAGGTCGCCCTGGCAGAAAATGCACAACCCTGCAATCGCTCGGCCAAGGGGACGCTAAGCCCCGACCCACACTTGACAACAATTCAGTCACTGGGGTATCCGACATGCAACATATAACATACAAATCACACCATTATAATTTCAACATGCAACACACAAAACACACCAATACAATTTCCCCTCTGTTTCCCTTTTACCCAACCTTACTGGCGGCACTCTACTGCAATCGGCCAGTTCCCTTCCTGGCGGCCCTCTGCACAACCAGGTGAGGCTTGATCAGACCTCGCCCCCCTTTTCCTTGGGGCCCACGCCCTTTCCCTTGGGCTTACCGTTTTCCGCTGCGGATTCCCTCCTTCGGCCGTCCTCTTTTCTCTCCCGACTGGGTGTCTCGGCTCAGGCACAGCGTGGCGATCTCCCCCTACGAACTGGCAGGGTGCGCGCTGGAGATTGCGAGCGCTGGTCCTGGTTGCTCACCCGGTCGAGTCTGGCCCCTCGGTCCACCTTTCGTGGGGTGGGGACCCATCCCGGACACGAGCCCCCAAAACTGAAGCCTTAGATTAGCAGTACCCGGAGGTCCAGCGGTCCGCCAACCCCGTGGCCAGAGGGGAAAAACAATTCCAGAGACTTCTTGGTCAGAGAAAAGAGATTTATTGCAAATCTGTGCACAGAGACAGTCAGCAGAATATAGTTTCTGAAATCTGACTGTGTTGTTACCATGTTCAGCAAGCATTTTTATACCTGAAAGCATTCACCCTCCTCCCATACCTCCCCCCCAATATTTGCTGGCTAAGGCTGCTAGCTAAGCACTTCCTCTGCTGGTTAAGCATTTTCTCTGCTCAGTAAGCACCCCCTCCCACCTTCTTGTACACGTGTCTTTCTTTTGCTAGCTAAGCATTTCCTTCGTATCTCTTCTTATCTTGCATTACTTAAAGCAGAAGCAAAGCAGGAAACATCTTGCTAGTGGTTTTTAGTTGACAGCAGTTTTTGGCTAGGCAGGAAACGACCTTCTGACCTGTAGCTAGCATCAGCAGTTTCAGATAGCTGGTTAGACAGGAAACGGTCTCCTGACCTGTCTGATTTAGGCTTTGCAAATAACTGCATTTTTGAGTTTGAGCTTGTGTAGCCATCCTAGCAGAGTGCCGGAATTTACTATGTGTAGATAATATTAATGATTAACCGTTCCCCTCTCCCTTCAGGTTAACTTCTAAGAAAAAGGTTAGGATATTTTTATTTCAGCCTGCGTTTTATAAATCGTTGTGACAAATTAATTGCTATGGATCAGTTTTAAATGGAGCGCCGTCTGAATTCAACAGTTTTATATATTATTACTGAATTTCGCACGCTGCCTTGGGTGAGCAGGTGTCCTTCCAAGGAGGCCTGTGATTCATTGAAACAAATTGGCCGCTTACACAGCTGGGGGTGGGGGTGGTTGCGACCCATCCTGTCAGGCTCCAAGACCCCTCGGAGCAATGTCTATTCAGGTGGCCGGCCATTGGGAAATCCCTGGGCTGACCGCGGGGCATGCTGGGAGTTCCCACCAGTCATCAGTTTGAAATCTGGACAATCCAGCCAGGCCTAGAGGGCAGGGACATGGGAGCAGACCAAAGTGTAGCAGTCTTCACTCTGGTCCACTCAAACCACTTAAACAAGCTACTTGAAACTTAACTCGGCTCTGCAATAGACTGTCTTGGGTGAGCAGGTATGTGCTGCAAGGAAGCTTGTGATTCCTTCAAACAAATCACTCATTTTCCTGTTCAGTGTGTTGTGAGGAGAATCAGAACTTACAGGGTTAAACAGTTCTGTGTGACGTCTCACATTCTGAGGCGTGGTTATGTTCACATATGGGAATCTTTCTTTGTGTGTGATTTTCCTTTCGTTTTGGGCTGAGAGACGAAAGAATGTCTGCTCTCTCGCCGGGCTGATTTATGATGTTTTTCTTCTCATTAAAGACTCAGTTACAGAAAGGTAGCCGTGTTGGTCTGCCATAGTCAAAACAAAAATTTTTTTTCCTTCCAGTAGCACCTTAAAGACCAACTAAGTTAGTTCTTGGTATGAGCTTTCGTGTGCATGCACACTTCAGTGTATCTGAAGAAGTGTGCATGCACACGAAAGCTCATACCAAGAACTAACTTAGTTGGTCTTTAAGGTGCTACTGGAAGGAAATTTTTTTTTTTTGTTTTCATTAAAGACTGTTGGAGATTAGCAAGAAGCCTGCATTCAGTCTGATTTATTATCCACACACAAGGCAACACTTCCTGCTGCTGCAAAACTCTGCTAAGGACTTTGCTAAGAGAGCTAAGGGAGCTCAAGTTTTTTCTATCGGCACAGACGTCCATCGGCACAGCAGAAGCGTGCCGGGCGCCATCTTATCTCACATGTGTTTGGATGCAGTTAGACAGAAACTGCAAATGGAGAAGTGGTCACTCTTCTTCGTCTTCTTCTTCTTCTTCTTCTTCTTCTTCTTCTTCTTCTTCTTCTTCGGCGATCACTCGAAGCCAGTTTTAACAGTGGGTCCATAAGTGACTGTGGAGGCCAATTCTGGATCCACAACTCCTTCCACAGTGGGGACAGAGGTTGCCGAGTGGGAGTTGATCATGGTGAGGGTTTGCCAAGCGTGCCTTCCTCTTGGCATGTTTCTCCCTTTCATCCTAAGTCTGAATGCCTTCAAAGCGTATGACACCTTTGGGAAAGGCTGTTCTCCAACTGGAGCGCTCGCAGGTCAGTGTTTCCCAGTTGTTGGTGTTTATACTACATTTTTAAAGATTTGCATTGAGAGTTTAAGCCTCTTTTGTTGACCGTCAGCATTATGCTTTCTATTTTAAAGTTGGGAATAGAGTACTGTAGTTGCTTTGAAAGGCGATAATCAGGCATCCGCACAACATGACCAATCCAACGAAGTTGATGCTGAAGAATCATTGCTTCAACATTGGTGATCTTTGCTTCTTCCAGTACACTGGTATTAGTTCGCCTGTCTTTCCAAGTGATGTGTAATATTTTTGGGAGACACTGTTGATGGAATATTTTGAGTTGGAGATGGCATTTATAAGTGGTCCATGTTTCACAAGCACAGGTGGGTATTGTCATGTCTTTAAGCAGGAGTAGTCAATGTGCTGCCCTCCTGACTACAGTTAGACTACAGTTCCCATCATCCTTGACCACAGGTCATGCTGGCTGGAGTTGATGGGAGTTTTAGCACAGCCACATCTGGACAGCACCACGTAGGCTACTCTTGTGATAAAGGAAGCACAGGGGAAGAAAGAAAGAAAATCAGAATATTGACATCTCTCAACTAAAATGAAGGACGTTGCTATAGCTGCAATAACATTTTTACTGATTTTTAATAAGTGTGCTGAATTCACTGATGTCCTGGAGCTTGCCAGAGCAAATACTTTTTCTTCTCATCTGAATAGCAGTGGCAGCAGACTCCCTGGACTCAGTAGATCAGGGAGGGAGAAAGAAAACCCTATAGATACCATGTGTCTGTGTGCTAGCACGCATGCTGGAAGATATACAAAAATCAATTTCAAAGCCTTTGGTAATAGTGAAAAAGTCAGCAAATTCACAACTATTTCCTGCATTTCCAGGATGAAAGGGGCAAGAAGAGCAATTATGCGGTTGTGATAAGGAAGCTAATGGCATGCTGCAATCTCCAGAGTTCCTTTTTAGAAGCTCTGGGAGATAGATTTGTTAGTGGCTTAACAATAACATGTAAGTGAAAAGGGTGACTATCAGAAGCTCAGCTCCCTTAAAAAGAAAAAAAAAAGCTATAAGGGCTGTAAGTGTTGAAATGTCCATGGCTTCTTCAGATAGGTTCAACTAAAGAGCTTTGTTCAGGCCACAGTATCAAGCCAATACAAATTCAATTGCTATTTCATTATTTTTCATTAGTATGAAGTGCTGGTTCAGCTTCCCCCCCTCCAAAAAACCCCCCAGTACTGGATTTACAACCATTTTTATTTGAATGCAGATTGAAACCCCTCAGTTATGGGTTTACAGGGTGGCTTCAGGCAAATCGCTGTTCTTCTATGTCGCTTTCAGACAAATCACTATCTTGCACTTCAGCAAATCACTGTCTTCAGGCAAACTTATCTCTTGATTTCCCCATTTCACAAATAGAAGTATGACAAAGTGCAATCCAAATCATATTTGCCCAGAAATAAGTCCCATTGCGTTCAATGGGATTTTAGTACATGTGTTTGGGATTCCAGCTTCTTGGGTTTGTTGTGGGGGTGAATGAGGGGTGTGTGTGTGCGCGTGCTATACTTTTGTAGGGGTGTGTGTGTGCGTGCGCTATACTATTGTTTCTAATACCAGTATCACCTGCCTCTTCAATTTTCTTCGCAAGGCATTTTGGGGGAAATGAAGGTTGCAATCTTATGCAGACTCACCTGGAAGTAGAGCAGACGACTGTCGAGACGATTTGATAAATGAAAGAAAAGACACTCATAAACACACTTTGGCCACATCAAAAGTCAGGTAAGCATGATAAAAACCCTGCACCCTACCCATGAGAATTTCAAAGTTTTTTTTCCTCCTCTTTGATCATTTCTCTTTTTTCATTAATTGACAGAGAACAGTTGGGTTTTTTTGTAAAATAAGAGATGTTTTTGGCACAATGCCAAATCTAGGAACATAAAAACTAGTAAGACTCGAGGGAGCAAGTGATGTTGAATTATTGTTGCTGTTCAATTTGTTACCTGCCATTCTCACATGACCCCAGGTTTACATCCCTCACATGTTAGCTACCAGAGAACACCAGTAAGTTAAAAAAAGGTAAAGGACCCCTGACAGTTAAATCCAGTCACAGACGACTCTGGGGTTGCGGCGCTCATCTCACTTTACAGGCCGAGGGAGCCGGCGTTTGTCTGCAGACAGTTTTTCCGGGTCATGTGGCCAGCATGACTAAGTCGCTTCTGGCGCAACGGAACACTGAAACCAGAGCAGTGCACGGAAACGCCGTTTACCTTCCCACCGAAGCAGTATCTTTTTATCTACTTGCACTTTTTGGCGTGCTTTCGAACTGCTAGGTTGGCAGGAGCTGGGACCGAGCAACGGGAGCTCACCCCGTCACGGGGATTTGAACTGCTGACCTTCTGATTGGTGAGCCCAAGAGGCTCAGTAGTTTAGACCACAGCGCCACCTGCATCTCCTGTACCAGTAAGTTCGTTAATCACTAAATCTGCAAGAGCTCAGAGTCCTTATGGAAAAACCCCAGTTAGCAAAGCACATTTAGCCATTTTCCATTTTTAAATATTGGAGTAATCTATACTGGTGAGTCATAACGTTATAAATGTGTTATAAAAATGTTACACCCGGGGCGCTGTACAGCAGTCAATGGAAAATTGCATTGAGAGCTATATCACGTTTTTTCTTTGTGTTTTCTTTTTTTTAGATCAGTATAGATCCAGGCCTTCATTAATACATATACATTTTTCATTTCTGTGTGAATTAAACCATTATACTTAACGCAGTCCAGGTATACCTTAGTTTATACTGAGGGTGCTTAGAGCAGCAGTCTTTGGATTTATGGAAAGTGTGCTAGTAAGATCCAGCTCTTAGTGTTGAAGTAACTTTTGTGCTAAATAGTTAGTAAGCTGAATAGATATTTAGTAGAGCAAACTTACTGAACTGATAAGTAATATAAATTAGTAGAAATGAGCATATATCATTTTGAGTTAACAATAGGAATTTGACTTTCCTTATAAAGCCCTGATGTTCTAAGAAAAATATCTTTGCCTACACCTTGCTTAAATATAAATCCTACATCACTTCAAAGCACGAATACTGTATGTAACCCTTTCTATCCATACACACTTAACTGCACATTCTGGCTCAGCAGTTTCAACAGAGATAGGCAGGTTTAAAATTCTCCCATGTGCTAATGTAAGCAGATTTTTATGAAAAATAAAGTGTAATTAACCTAACACTAAAACAGCCAGCAAATGCTATTGATTTAGAGGTTCCTGAAAGCTCAGGGGAGACAGGAGCAAAAGTAATTTTCAATTAAGTATTGGCAAATGATAAATTTACTCCTACCACGAAGTCCTGCAGTTTATTAAAACCTGGTTTCATGTACTTATACAACATAATGGATTCATTATTCCCATTTTTGACAATGAGCAATTAATTACCAGAATTCATACAACCTTATGCCAATTAGGGTGGCAAATGAATTGATGTGATCATTATGTAAAGGTTCTTGTTTTTTGGGGGGAGGAATAATAATGGATGAAATCTCAGTTTGAGACAAAGAGACATCTGCTTTCCTGAATGGAACTCAATACAAGAGAAATTCACCCCAGTCAAGTTCTAATCTGTAAAATATCTATTCTTTGAAAAAACAGACAGAAAGGTGACATGATAGAATCGAGACATTGGTGAAAATTGTCATGATTTTCAGTTAAAATGCCTAAGATCCCTATTGTCCATTTTTAATTTTTTCTACCCAGGTCAAAGTAAATAAAACCGTACTAAATCTACAGAAGCTTACTTATATTGTCCATGCCTTGTCCAACGAGGCTTGATCTCTTCTGACATTATTTGGAAGCCTAGTAAACAAATGTACAAATTGCATTTACTTTGACAGACATAGGAATCCAAGAAGCTGCCATACATCGAGTCAACCCAGTGCTCTATCTAGCTCAATATAGTCAACACTGACTGGCAAAGCTCTGCACGATTTCAAAGGGCTCCAACCCCACCCTGGCCTAACTGGGGATGCTGAGGACAGAACATTGGAGCTTCTGCATGCATTCCACTGAGCTACACTTTTTTTCCTGTATGTAGATGGCTTATTACACCTTTTCCATGACCAGTCCCTTCTAGGAACAAAGCAGTTGTTGTTGTTGTTGTTGTTGTTGTTGTTGTTGTTGTTGTTGTTGTTATATTATTATTATTATTATTATTATTATTATTATTATTATTATTAGACCCTCATGAGACTTACATTCAGAGCAAATGTGTGTAAGAATCAGGATACATCTTTAATTCTTTCATTGATCAGACTGTTAATGCCATCTTGCTAATAAAGGAGACATTGTCATTGAATCCTTCACATTTCCTCATTGACTGCAGAAACTGCTGACGATGCTTGTATGTAACTGCAGATGACGAGGCCTCCAAAGCAAATGCAACATTTTCAGAATAGCTCCACTCCCCACCCCCCTTTTAAAGGCACATATAAATGAGGAGGAAAATGAACCATTTCTGAAAGTTATTATACCTCCCATCGTGACCTCCTTCTGCTCAAAATGTTATCCATGTTTCTCTAAAGCTTTCCAGAGCACAGAAGCGCAAGTCAAGGAATGATAAGCAGCAGTGGCGTCTGAAGAAAAGAGGTGGCAGGGAGGAAAGGGAGTGAGAAAACTTGTCTGACAATACTTGGCTTCAGATTGTTGATGAGAATACCCAGGGTAGCTCCGAAACAGAGACCCTCATGAAGGCTGAGGCTCTACCACTGTTTATTATGGCGTGAAACACGCACACCAACAAAGCAACAAGACATGGCCTGGCAGAAGTTAAGGAGTTCTCCAAAGTACCTGGAAGATTCATCCTTCTATGCTTGCATAAAGGTTATCTGGAGCTTAGACTATGGCTGGTCTTTATTAAGCATTTGTTCTGATTTTGTGGGGAGGTTATACAAGGAGCTTTCCTCTGGAATTCATCCAGATTTGCTTGCAAGGTGCTTATGCATCTTCCTTTTCTTCTTCTTCATCTGTTTACTTGTATTCCTGTTTTCCACATATAGGTGGGGGACTTGGATGTGAATGTTGCGTCCAGGGCTGGATTTAGGTTTGATGAGGCCCTAAGCTACTGAAGGTAATGGGGCCCTTTATATGTCCAGCTGTCCTTTGTCAACAACAAATTGTCCCTGTTTTTTATGTTGAATATATGCTATATGGTAATTTATGGACCTAATAGGTATCTAAAGCCATTTGCACATAACAAAATATGTATTTTATCAAAGTAATTGTTGAACTGAAATACAATTAAGAAGAAGTATACAGTGGTATACCTCTGGTTATGAATGCTTCTGGTTACGAACGCTTCAGGTTACGAGCTCTGCTAACCCGGAAGTAGCTGCTCCTGGTTACGAACTTTGCCCTAGGATGCGAATGGAAATCGCGCGCTGGAAGCACATGTGCAGCGGGGAGCCCCATTAGTGAAAGCATGCCTCAGGATAAGAACAGTTTCAGCTTAAGAATGGACCTCCGGAACGAATTAAGTTCGTAACCAGAGGTACCACTGTATTAATAGTGAAATTGGGGGGGGGGGAGATAGTGGGACCCTAAGCTATAGCTTGTTTAGTTTATGCGTTAATCTGGCACTGGTTGCGTCCCTTTGCCTGCCCCTCAACATGTGAAATAGAAAAGTCAAAGCTGATGAGGGCAGCCGTTCCCAGATGCATAGCTTCCCTGCCCCCTCTCTTCAACAGATGTACTGAGGAAAGAGAAAGATAAGGATGCTGCCTGTAGCAGGTCCGACTATTATTTCATCTAGGCCAATATTGTCTACCCTAACTGGCAACAGCTTTCAAAGGCTGCAGCAGAGGGCTTTCCCATCTCCTGCTACCTCTGATCCTTGTAACTGGGGACAGAATTGAGTGTGACACAGCTACAAGTTGTCTCTGCTTAGGATAGGACTTGCCCTTCTGAAACTGTTCAGGTTTTTTTTTTTTTTTAATCCTTGCACAAACCTGGCCTGCTTCATTTCACACCATAAAATGTGCGGCAACTCAGCCTGATCTTGCTGTTGTGGAAATAACATAATTGCCAAAATTATTCTCCTGATCATGTTGCAAAAGCTCCTGTTGCAATGGATTCTGCTATTTACAGTTCTCCGAACTGCTACTCGTTGCCCATCGCCAACTATCCTTTTTCATGTCTCCAAGAGTATTTTAATTCCTCTATCTTGCAAGGTCTTTGGTGTTCTTCTTTGTGCAATGATAACAGAGCGTTTTCTGTTCCCATCTCTTTTAAACCACACCTGCAGATAGTTTGTAGCTTTCTTAACTTTTCCTTCTGAAAATAAATAAATAAATTACTATGGCCCTACATTCATGGGGTCATACTATACTGCTTGTTACTTGCTCAATAAAAAAATATATTTCCGGTACGATCTGTGTTTTAAATAAATTCATAAACTGCCTCTCCTTAGAATGGCCAGCTTCTCATTGATGCAAAACGTGTTTCCATTCCCCCCCTCTTTTGTATGAAACATAAATGAAAAACATGATATTAATATATGATGAAATGAAGATGAGGCTAAATAAAACTTGTGTAATTCAGAATGACCTCAGGTTTCTTTATAAAGTTCCTAGTGCCATTAAGCCCTACTACCAGCTCCACCATCATATTATGCAATGGCGAGGAGAGCTGCATAGTTAGGAGACAGGATAACAAACATGATAATAAATGGTAATGGCTACTGTCATCACTTCCATGAAATAAAGTTCAAGGAAATATACATTTCAGCAGCACACCAGACCTGACAACAAACTGACTTGCATAGCTGTAGTGGTCTGCTTCGGGTTTGTTATTTTCTCTCTGCTGAAAAAGAAAATCTTGTTTGCGTGGACAGGCGAAGTCCCCAGATCCCACGCGGTCCCCCCGTCATGTGGAATAACGACTCAAGACAACGTGCTATGGGATTAAATTGGCCACAACTTTATTAAATTTCAAATGTGGGTAGACCTTGGCTCAGGCATTGGGCGTTCTCCCTCCCCAGTCCCCAGCCGGGGACCTAGGGAGCATCAGGGTTATCCAGTGTGTGTGGGGGGGATGGGCCGGCTCTGGAGAACATATGTTCAAGCAGAGATAGCCGTCCCCGTTACGCCGCCGCCGCAGGGGAGAGCAATGACGACCTTTCGGCGTACAGTCAAAGCCTCCCTTCAGAAACCCCTTTAACGGGGAACCCTGGTATCGCCGCCACAAAGAGGAAGATGGACTAAAGGATTCCGCCCAAGGCCTGATACCACCAAAGTTGTGACGTTTTGCTACGGGAAAGGCGAAGCCTGCCAATGCAGGGAAATTCCTTTCCGGCCCTTTAACAGCGACCTTAACGTAGCAGCACCTGCATACCTGTGAAGAAAAGTTAACCTGCAAAACCTGTGAAGAAAAGTTAACCTGCAAAATAAGACATTAACTGAGGGTGGGTAGGGTGGGAGAAGCTCTGGAGCCAAGTGAGGATTCCCAGGTAAGATCCTCCCTCTATTGTGTGGGCAGGTAATCCCTCCCCTACCTGGCCTGGTCTCCTTGGCAACGCTTCCCCCAGGTGGGATTGGACAACTGACTGAGGTAAGTGGAGACCTCCAGGTATCCCACCTGAGGGAAGGCAAAGCCAAGCCTATGCTGTTGGAGCCGCTCCAGATCTAGGGGCTGCACGCGTCCACGCAAAGGGCGCCCCCCGTTTTAAGCGGGGAGCGGTCATTATTGCTAAATGTTGTCAACACTCACACAAAGCCTGGTTTTCTTGTGAATGATCATGAACGAGTGAATGGGACTAAGCTTGCCCTTTTGTTGACTTTTTATGAGCTTCAGTCCCATTCCTTGTCTATACACATGCATAAGTGTTTGTGTCAAAGCGTGTATACCCCTTAATTTGGACATCTCAACTATTGTGTACACAGACTGTGCACTTGTTGAATGTTTTAGGTAAGTATCTGTAGAAGTGTGGAACTCAACTATTTTGTGCAGTATGTGAATATCTCTCACTTTCTGCATGAAAAACATATGCTGTACCACTAAGCATACCCTAGAGATACAAATAGTATACCCCATGTGAATTAGTAAGTACTTTCCTTAAGTAAGTACCGTACTTTCCTTGGGAAGACAGGCGAACTAATGCCAGTGTACTGGAAGAAGCAAAGATCACCAGTGTCAAAGCAATGATTCCTCAACATCAACTTTGTTGGACTGGTCATGTTGTGTGGATGCCCGATAGTCGTCTTCCAAAGCAACTACTCTATTCCCAACTTAAAAACAGAAAGTGTAACGTTGGTGGTCAACAAAAGAGCTTTAAAGACTCTCTCAAGGCAAATCTAAAAAAAATGAAGTATAAACACCGACAACTGGGAAACACAGGCCTGTGAATGTCCCAATTGGAGAACTGCCTTTACCAACGGTGTCCTGGATTTTGAAGATCATCAAACTCAGGACGAAAGGGAGAAACGTGCTATGAGGAAGGCACACTTGGCAAACCCTCACCGTGATCAACTCCCACCCGGAAACCTATGTCCCCACTGTGGAAGGATGTGTGGATTCAGAATTGGCCTTCACAGTCACTTACAGATTTACTGTTAAAACCGTGTTTATGGAAGACAATCTTACTTAGCTACAAGTGATCGCCAAATAAGAAGAGTTTCCTCAAAGTTTGCATTAGTAGGCCATAGGTCCCGGGACGCAGAAGTATAGAACCCCTGAGAGAGAAGAGGTATTGTACTGCCAACTTGCAGGCCAGATGTGGTCCATGGCACCTCCCCATCTAGTCCTCAGCATCTCCCTCCACCTCACCCAGCAGAGCCCGCAGGACTGGTTCACACACTATTTTCAGCTGCTTTCTTCACTGATGGTAGAAATGTGTGAAATGTCACTAGCTATATTCTTGTGAAATTTCTGCCGTTTCCCTTGAATGAGGCACTCAGGATTTGTTTCAAATGTCTCACTTGGTGAACTCCGTTGGCAACCCTAATCTTATGAGGAGGGGTCTACTTATGTGAACAGTGTAGCACATGAGCCAGCAGCTTTGGTGTTCATCATGGCATCTTTGCATTCTGAAAAACTACACATGCACACACATACACAGGTTTGCAGGTTGACTAAAGCAAGTTGCTGTTGTAGTTTCAAAACGGCTTCACACATTAGTTCAGTGAGTCAAAGTCATCTATGCAAGAGAATCAAGGCTCCTCATGTACAGAAAATAATTCTCTGAAGAGGCCATTTTTTTTTGTTTATATAATTTTTATTAAAAATTTCTGTTTTACAATTTAAACTACTAATTAAAACAACCTTAAAATATCAATGACTTCCCTTCTTCTCTTTCCATGGTTCATTTTGCACAACACAAATCCCTGCATATTGTATATAAACTAAACCATTCAGTATTCCATTATTGCATCCCTCAAAAGTTATTTACACTGTGGAATTTATCTTAATGCTGCCAGCATTTTCAGCTGTACACAATTATTTCCCATATATTCAATAAACGTTTTCCAGTCTTTAAACGTATATTCTTCTTGTTCTCTTATTCTATGTTAGGTCCACAAGCTGTGCTGTCCATCAGTTTAAGTTGCCATTCCTCTTTAACTGGGACCTTGCTCGTTTTCCATTTTGGGGCTAACAAAACACGGGCCGCAGTAGTAGCATATCTGAAGTTTACAGCATGTTATTCCTTGAAGGAGAACCACTTGAAAATGATTTACAGATGGTACCTAACTCTGAGCAGGCTTGCTAAGATGTATAAGACTGAATCAGATAAGTGCTGGAGATGCAATGAGGTTGAGGGCATATTCTTTCACATGTGGTGGACCTGTAAAAGGGTAAAAGAGTATTGGGAAATAATTTGTGATGAATTGAAAAAAAATGTTTAAAAGCATTTCCCCCCCCAAAACCCAGAGTCTTTTCTGTTGAGGATAATTCAGATGGAAATTCCCAAGAATCAAATAAGGTTATTTATGTATGCCACTACTGAAGAAGCCAATGTTTGATAGTTTGCTGTACCCAATAGCTCACTGAATATAGGATGACACAGGTCCTGGAAGACCTTTCCTTCACCCATCGTCTCCCATCTCTCTCTTTCCATTCCATCCTAGGGCGGCATGGAGACATACACAACATAATGTTCAGAGGATGACCTCCAAACCATCCTAAATATCTTTGCAAAAGATTACGAAAAGCTTGGCCTATCACTCAACATCCAAAAAACCAAAGTGCTGCACCAACAAGTACAAAATAACCCCTCTGCAGCGCCACAAATCCAACTCAATGGTGTAACGTTGGAAAATGTTGATCACTTCTCCTACCTAGGCAGTTATCATTCCACAAGGGCCGACATTGATGCCGAAATCCAGCATCGCCTGAGCTCTGCGAGTGAGGCTTTGTCCCGATTGAAGTGCAGAGTGTTTGAGGACCAGGACATTTGCAGGGAAACCAGAATGCTTGTTTACAAAGCTATTGTACTACCAACTTTACTGTATGCTTGTGAAACATGGACCACTTATAAACGCCATCTCCAGGTCCTCGAAAGATTCCATCAACGGTGTCTCCGAAGAGAAGAGAATGTTCAGTGTTACATCTCCCCACCACTAGACTATTAAGCTGTGCTGCTGACTTTTGGAATATGCTTGCATTCTGTTGACGCTGAAACAATAAGACTGTAATTGTTTTCCAGGTTGTTTATTTGCTAGCTTTGATCACCATCGCTCTCTGTAATTGCACTCCTAGCAGTACCTTTCACATGCAAATTAAACTGTCCTTTCCCCGTCTTTTTTCATTTACTCTTTAAAAATAAATAAATCATTCCCTCATTGGACTGATCCTGCATGGAGCTGTGTTCTTCCGGGGTGGTACTTCTGAATGCAAGGCAAACTCCTGCTTCGGGAAAATAAATGCTTCTTTGTAGCTAAACTGTAACTAAGTGAATTTCATTTTTATCTCTTTTTCAAGGAGTGCCTTGAAGGGCTTTCATGAACGGAATTTAAGGATGCCTGGTATTAATCCTATAGCAATAACAGCTGGGTTTCTAAGTCATCTTCAACACACCCCAGGTACCCCACTCCAGGGTTGCAATGTTTAGGTAACGCTCCTTTACTAAAAGGAAAATGGCTATAAAGAATTTCAGCCAGAGAAAGACTTCTCCTTTTATTCCTATATGTGAACTGAAACTTCATGCATAACAATGAGGGTTTCGCATATCCACAGAGATTGACAGAGAAGGGACTTGAACATAAACTTTGCTGCAATCGCATATAGGGAGATGAATTCCTATTACTTATACCAGGTCTGCTTTCCATAAGGGCATGGATGTGGCTATGAGGAGAACCAAATTGTGAGGACATAACAGCCCTGCAGAGATCAGATTATTTTGTCATTGTGAGGTAACAATGGTTGGTGTACTGGTTGTCAGTAGCATACTAACAGCAGGCCATGCCATCTCCAATTCCTCCCAAGGTGGGAGGGCAAATTCCCTAGACAGTGCTACCTGTATTGGGTTCCTTTGGGAAAGAGATTTCTGGAGTCTGAAAGCATTTTAATATAATTTTCCCCAGAGGTCTTATATACAGGAAAGGGGAAAAAGTGGTACCACATGGAACTCTATGAGGAACCTCAGCTGATGAAAGGCCCACTATCATTTTGTGGGATTTCTTCTGCTAACGATGTGCACAACAAAAGGACTGATGGATCCAGAATGCTTGCCAGGTGACACACCTTTCTCAACACTTCCTCATCAGCTGGATTAAAGCTTAGTAAGATTGACAGGGTGAAGCTTTCTCTATCTCTAGGTAAAGGGACCCCTGACCATTAGGTCCAGTCGTGACCGACTCTGGGGTTGCAATGCTCATCTCGCTTTATTGGCCGAGGGAGCCAGCGTACAGCTTCCAGGTCATGTGGCCAGCATGACTAAGGCGCTTCTGGCGAACCAGAGCAGCGCACAGAGACACCGTTTACCTTCCCGCCGGAGCAGTACCTATTTATCTACTTGCACTTTGACGTGCTTTCGAACTGCTAGGATGGCAGGAGCAGGGACCGAGCAATGGGAGCTCACCCTGTCGCAGGGATTCAAACCACCGACCTTCTGATTGGCAAGTCCTAGGCTCTGTGGTTTAGACCACAGCACCATCCACGTCCCTCTATAGGTAGACATCTTCAATTAGGACCACTACCAAAGTCCTAAAGCCCTACCTATAGTTCTTAGTTTCCAAAGCTGATTTTTTCCTATGATGAAACCAAAGGTAAAAGGTAAAAGGCCCCTGGACGGTTAAATCCAGTCAAAGGCGACTATGGAGTGCAGCACTTATCTTGCTTCAGGCCAGCAGACAGCTTGTCCGCAGACCGCTTTCTGGTTCATGTGGTCAGCATGTCTAAATCGCTTCTGGCGTGACGTGAGCCAGAGTGCACGGAAACGCCGTTTACCTTCCCGTCACACCAATACCTATTTATCTACTTGCATTGGTGTTCTTTCGAATTGCTAGGTTGGCAGGAGCTGGGACAGAGCAATGGGAGCTCACTCCGTCGTAGGGATTCGAACCGCCGACCTTCCGATTGGCAAATCTAAGAGGCTTAGTGGTTTAGACTAGAGCGCCACCCACGTCCCTATGAACATCAGTGTGCTGCCAAAAGGTCAAATCCTGGCTCCAACTAGTGAATGGAATGTATTATGTGAGCATTATCAAACACAGTTCCCCAGGGAACAAGTCCAGACCCAGCACTAACTTTCAGTTGATTTTAGATTTCATGTCCACCTCCTTCACAATGGATCAGTGACATTTGTTTGCAGTAGCTCAAATGGATGTGGCTTGTCACTGGAAATCTCGGGTGGCCTTTGCACCTCAAGGCTGGCAAGTAGGTTCTTATGTTATTAGAATTCGTGACACATCATAGTAAGCTTTTGAGAGGAATGATGAAACCTGATCATTTTGATCACGTACGGTTTCTGTTTATATCACATCTGAACAAAAACACCCTCCTTCAACCTCCCACAACTTGTATTTTCTTTTGAAGGACCTATTGAAGTTAATGGCATGGGGGTGGGAAAAATTCTGTGATGTTTTATTATGTAAGTGGCCATTGTCACCTTAGAGTAGATTCAGCCTTGTATTAGCCACGTACTCCATAAAATATGGATTGTATCCAGCACGTTACATGGGGAGTTCTGTACATGCAATGGGATCTCCTTTTCCTTTTCTCTCTGTGGCAACTGAAAATCTGCTCTGGGGGGTCCCTCAAGAGTGAGCAAGGGGTGAGAGCGTTTCCCCCCCCCCCCCAGCCAGAACTCACCAGAACTCAGTTTTTGCACCTCTTGGGTGGGCACCATTTTCGCTATAAAAAAACAAGGGGCGTTCACGGTGAATTCCTGCACCTCTTTTTCTAGAAAAATAGCACAGGATACAACCCTCTATATTTTAAAGCTTAATTTACCCAAATAATTCTGTAACAACAACAACAACAACAACATTAAAATTAAGTAACTAAAATATATTCCTTTCCACATCCAGATGACATATACAAGTTCATTCCATCCAAATTTTCCTGATCATTTGTATGCATCTGCATTTTACTGTACTTTGTTACACCAATGCATGCCAACCCCCCCAATTTCTCAGTAAAAAAAAAACAAAACAATTGTAAAATTGTCTCCCTCCCACGTATATGGTATTTGTCGCTGTTCATTACACTCTTCTCATAAAGATTAATTTCCACATATTTGAAATGGATAGATAAAGAAGCACAGAACCAGTAGCAGAAAACTTTTAAAAGACTGGATATCTGACTAAACAACTGGTGATTCTTTTCTCTCTTTTTCTCTCTTTTTTACGAGCATGAAAATAATTACTGTAATGTTCAGTTTTTCAAAATGTGCTTGCAACCAGATCTCACTCTCCTTCCTAAACAATAAAATAGATATAGAATAGAAAATAATATCCATTTGAGAGTAAACATCTCCCTCTTCTGGCCATTTTGTGATATTCAGCAGCTCCCCCCCCCAACAAAGCACTCGCTTCACAATGTTATTAATTGTTGTATAACTAGTGTTTCACACACCTGAGGAAGTATATAATACCCCCCAAAAAACATATTTTTCCATACCCTTATGTAATGCTGGGGAAAAAATCATTTCCATTACCACAATGCAGGTAATAAATAACTTTGTTCCACAATGTGCACACATTTCCTAGGATTTATTAGTTATTACTAAATTATTATTGCTGCACTGCAAATTCTCTGCCTATTTTCCTTTTTAAAATAATTAAGCATTCCAACAGCTGGTGAAAACATTATCTCCCTTTTATCAGTCAGTTCTGTGAGGTCTTTAAGCATCGGGCCAATTTCTGTACATTATTAATAAATGGTAAACTGAGTGGAAGAAAAATCAGTTAATAGTTCAAGAATTATGAATTGCAAACAGGCCTCCCATGCTTCTCCTTTTTTATCCAAGAGATGGAAGTGTCAATGAAAGCAAATAAATGTATTTCCTACCTTGGCTAACATGTTTATGTGCAAAACCCAAACATCTCTGCTCCTTTTTATAGGGCAGCTCTCAAAATTGAGTACCAAGTTGAGTACCAAACATCTATGTTTGTCATCCTAGACAAGTGATGGCCAAACCTGGCCCTCCAGGTGTTTTTGGACTACAAATCCCATCATCCCTAGCTAACAGGACCAGTGGTCAGGGATGATAGCAATTGTAGTCCCAAAACAGCTGGAGGGCCGAGTTTGGCCATCACTGTCCTAGACCAAACCTTCCTGTTCTTCACATTATTGGCACCAAGCATACCCATATGATTGCTTCTGTTGTCCTTACTTGAATGTGTGACTCTTCCCCCCAAAATAACTGCTCCTTGTGCCTTAAAGTTCAATGGGGTGTGTGACTGAGTGTTTTCCTTTAATGCTCCATTAGTGTAATGCCAGCTTCCATCCATCAGTGACCTTCTTCTTATTCCTCCTAAAGAAGAAAGCCACCTTGAAGAATAGGATTTGGGGAGCAGAACCAGGGCTCCAGTTCTGGTGGAAGATATCTAGCATGTTAAGTATAATAATTTAATTCACTGAAATTGTAAGTTCTTGTATGCATTAAAGGTAAAGGTAAAGGTACCCCTGCCCGTACGGGCCAGTCTTGACAGACTCTAGGGTTGTGCGCCCATCTCACTCAAGAGGCCGGGGATCAGCGCTGTCCGGAGACACTTCCGCGTCACGTGGCCAGCGTGACATCGCTGCTCTGGCGAGCCAGAGCCACACACGGAAACGCCGTTTACCTTCCCACTGGTAAGCGGTCCCTATTTATCTACTTGCACCCGGGAGTGCTTTCGAACTGCTAGGTTGGCAGGTGCTGGGACTGAACAACGGGAGCGCACCCTGCTGTGGGGATTCGAACCGCCGACCTTTCGATCAGCAAGCCCTAGGGGCTGAGGCTTTTACCAACAGCGCCACCCGCGTCCCTCTTGTATGCATTAGTATGTGTTTAAATTTGATTGGTTGGTAAATGAATTCTTGAGACTTCTCTGGTAGTTCTCATGTGATAGGCTAACGTTGGTCACATGGGAGGTATCTAGCGACTCTATTCTGAACTTAAAAATGGAAAGTGTAATGCTGGTGGTCAACAAAAGAGGTTTAAAGACTATCACAAGGCAAATCTAAAAAAATAGTATAAACACTGACAACTGGGAAACACTGGCCTGAGAGCTCTCCAATTGGAGAACAGCCTTCACCAAAGGTGCCATGAGCTTTGAAGACTCTCGAACTCAGGACGAAAGGGAGAAGCATGCTAAGAGGAAGGCATGTTTGGCAAACTCTCTCCATGATCAATTCCCACCTGGAGACCACTGTGGAAGAATGTGTGGATCGAGAATTGGTCTCCACAGTCACTTATGGGCTCACTGTTAAATCCATGTTTATGGAAGATAATCTTACTCGGTTACAAGTGATCGCCAAAGAAGAAGGAAAATCGAGCGAAGGAGGGACTCCATTTTATGTGAAGCGAGATGACAGTGAAAACTGCTAAGTTGAATAGAGTATTTGGAGTGCTTCTTCTCTGTTGAAAGAAAGAGAGCAGGGTTGCAGGAGAAGGTAGAAGTGGAAATCTCTAATAGGAGCTGCAAGGCATGGCCTAATTGAGATACAGAAGGCTGAGTGCTGAAGGGAAGGCTGAAAGGAAGGCTGAGTGCTGAAAGGATGGCAAATGCAGTTGTTTGAAAGTTAGAAGAGACTGTAAGCCCATGCTTGGAACAGCAGGTGGCTGTAAATATTATGTTTTAATTCATCTATAACTATAATTTTCTGCAAGTAAAGTTTTTGAAGAGATGCTCAAACAGGCAAACAACCCTACAATGAACGTGTTCAACCCATCCCCTATCACCTCATCTATCTTTGCATGCAATGCTGTTCAGTGATGTCAGTCCACATTCAATGGTCAACCATTCAGTGTGCAATGATACAGAGAGAAACTTGGGGCTCAGCTACATGAGTAAAAAATAATGATTTAATTTATGACTTATTTATAGAGTCCCCCATCCCCCCGTGTAGATCCACCTCTAATTACATTCAGATACCTGTATGAGTTAATGCTTTTGAACTGATTCAGCTCACATATCCTGAAGTTCTCACACAAACACATCTGGTTACCTAGAGCTGACATAGAAGCACAATTGAATTGGCACCTTTGCTTGGAAGGATGTGGCAGCAAAACGGCCTCAAAGTATAGAATCCAGTGGAGGAGCTGGCTCATTTAAATAGCACCACTGCATAAACCTGGCTGGGCTATAAACTTTCATCTGAGAGACGATCTTTCCTCCTCCCATGCCCACAGCTACTAAGCAGACTTCCTGATATGTTAAAACACAGTTGGCCTACTACATTCAAATTGGAAAACTGCAGTTTGAACTTGAAGCACTGCAGACAAACCAGGATCAAACCTAAAGGTCTCTACAAAGATTAAAAGGCAAGTTTTACAATGTGAAGTATAATTTGAGTGCAGATTTTCCTTTGGATTGCCATATTGATAAAGTAAGGTCCGTATAGTTAAAGCCATGGTTTTCCCAGTAGTGATGTATGGAAGTGAGAGCTGGACCATAAAGAAGGCTGATCGCCGAAGAATTGATGCTTTTGAATTTTGGTGCTGGAGGAGACTCTTGAGAGTCCCATGGACTGCAAGAAGATCAAACGCATCCATTCTTAAGGAAATCAGCCCTGAGTGCTCACTGGAAGGACAGATCATGAAGCTGAGGCTCCAGTACTTTGGCCACCACATGAGAAGAGAAGACTCCCTGGAAAAGACCCTGATGTTGGGAAAGATGGAGGGCACAAGGAGAAGGGGGTGACAGAGGACGAGATGGTTGGATAGTGTTTTTGAGGTTACCAGCATGAGTCTGACCAAACTGCGGGAGGTAGTGGAGGACAGAGGTGCCTGGCGTGCTCTGGTCCATGGGGTCACGAAGAGTCGGACACGACTAAACGACTAAACAACAACAACAATTGATAAAGTATAAGTGATGTGCTTTGATTTGGATAACTTATTTTATGCAGGTCAGTTGGAGCACTGTTTAAGTCATGGGTAGGCAAACTAAGGCCCAGGGACCAGATGTGGCCCAATTGCCTTCTAAATCCAACCCGCGGACAGTCCGGGAATCAGCATGTTTTTCCATGAGTAGAATGTGTCCTTTTATTTAAAATGCATCTCGGGGTTATTTGTGGGGCATAGGAATTCATTCACCCCCCCCAAAAAAATATAGTCTGGCCCCCCACAAGGTCTGAGGGACAATGGACTGGGCTCCTGCTGAAAAAGTTTGCTGACCCCTGGTTTAAGTGGTATGGAGGACACGAATTAACTTCTGAGATTGGGCTGTACAATATACTTTGAACAGACTCCAGAGATTCCTGTGCATCTTTTTAAAAAATAATCCCTATATACATAGGCAATGCTGTTTTCTTCTTTCTCACAGGCCTTGAAGGGGCATAATGTTTGTAGGAATGCCACCCAAAGGGGAGCTATGCATTATGGTTTATTATTTAGATTCACATGCACCGGGCTCTGCCCAATTTGGGGGGCGGCTGGTGCATGCATGTGATGTCACACAGCAGGAAGAGACCCAATGGGGCCTGCTGTGGCTGTGCGTAGGCCACTCAAGGTGCTTCATGGCTGCAGATAGGCCCTCCAGAGCCCACCACAGGCCACAGAATATTGAGGGGCCTGGCCTCTCATTGAATTTTTTGGGGGGTTTCAGCCCCCCGTCCCTGATGGCACCCCTGTTTAGATTCCAGCCATTGAACTGTAGAGCCCAGCTGACTAGCCTTGGTTTGCTGCTTTTCTAAACCATAGTGCTAGAGCGTGATGGGAGTTAAGAAACCTTGCATTTTAATACACATTTTCTCCCAAAGACATACTGTCCTCTTTTCTGAATCTTCTGAATCTTATAACCACAGTGTTGGTTCTGATAAATGAGGCCCCTAGCTTGTTAGATTTTATATTTGGCTGCAGTTTTTGATCAATTTCTTTCTTACTCAAGTTTGCACCATAATTTACAATGTATTTCATCTCCTTTCAAAGGCACCGTTTACTGATGTTTGATTTTCCCACTTTTTCACATATGTCTGCAATGCACAGAGGACAGTGAGAGAATATTTATTATGGCCATTATGATTCTGTCACTTATTATGGACTGTAACCTTTCTTACTTCAGCAAAGCACTGTTATATGTAATCCGAACCCTGATTTCTCTTAATCAAATGATTGCAAGTTTTATGGGGAGGAATAAAACAAAACAAAAAAATCAATAAGAAAGACATGTTTGGGTCAGAAAGAAGAAATGTGTCGTGACTTTGAGGAGTGTATCAAGAAATACTTTCAAGGAATACCATTTATAAACTTCAAAAGAATGTGGGCCAATCTATCTCAACCTCAGGCCAGTTTATAATTATATTTCAGCCACTCTTGTTAATATTTGATCACTGTTAATTTGGAAATGAAGATAGGAGTGCCTGGCGTGCTCTGGTCCATGGGGTCACGAAAAGTCGGATGCAACTAAACAACAAACAACAACAACAATTTGGAAATGTGGTTTTCCCTCCCTTATTTTTACCACTATAAATGGACAGTACACATATGCATGTTTCCTTGCAATAACTGTAACTGTGTCAAAAGGGGCTTACACTCTAAGTAACCCTGTTTAGGACTGCAACTTACACAGCTACTGTCTAGAATTTGTCACTATATAGCAAAGAGGGAAGAGGAATGTAAATAATCATTCTGGACAATGTAGGGGTTTTTTTTATCCACATTGCTGACCAATTGACACAACAGCTTGAAGACCAATGTATGGTTACTCCTATGAAATTGACACAAAGCGACTTAAGGTATACAGTGGTACCTCAGGTAAAGTACTTAATTTGTTCCGGAGGTCCGTTCTTAACCTGAAACTGTTCTTAACCTGAAGCACCACTTTAGCTAATGGGGCCTCCTGCTGCCGCTGTGCCGCCGGAGCACAATTTCGGTTCTCATCCTGAAGCAAAGTTCTTAACCTGAGGTACTATTTCTGGGTTAGCGGAGTCTGTAACCTGAAGCGTATGTAACCCGAGGTACCACTGTATAGCAGATGTGGGGGACTTTTGGCCTTCTGAAAGGTGCTGATCTAAAACAGCGATCATGGTCAATAGCCAGGAGATGGTGGGAGTTGTAGTTTAGCAACATTTTGGAGGGTCAAAGATCCCGTACAACTGTGCTACAGCATGGGATAAACCATTCTCAATTTTCTTAGTGCGGTAGAAACTAGGTGCTTTCTCTGAAGTTCTTACTAAAGAGCCATGGCCTTATTAAATCCTAGAACAGCTACAGATTTGGTGTTTGTTTTTATTGCTGTGGTTTGGGCATTGAAACACTGCAGTTTTGTGGCAGTCTGTACTCTAAAGAAACTCTGATTCTCCTTGCTTCCTGTACTACACACACACACACACACACAGAGAGAGAGAGAGAGAGAGAGAGAGAGAGAGAGAGAGTCACAGGGACATGCATATATATGTGCTCACTCCGTTATTATTCACTGAGATACTCCAATTCAGTAGCCACTGCTCCAGGGGGAAAGAGTACAATAACTGCGAAGCAGCTATTGATAATGTCTCTCAATGTGTCTTCATTTTATGGATTTGGCACACAAAAGACATACTTATGTCAAAAGGGCACTCTTGATAGCATTATGGCTTGCAGTAGGACATAACATTATTGCAAGGATAAAGGGCTGTAAGCTATTTTGCAGAACGAAAAGTGCTGCGCTGATAACTTAGACCGGGCGTGCAGACATTATTTCACAACCACAGGCTAGGATCCAGAGAAGAGCTGGATGTATATAGAGGGAAATATTTCCTTGATTTTTATTTATTTATTTACACAAACACTTTGGGTATTGCTTACAACAGGAACAGAAAACCTCTGACCCTCCAGATGTTGCTCATTTAAGATTGCCGATGGTCAGGGATGGTGGATGCTGTAGAAAACATCTGGAGGTTTCCTGTTTCTGTTGTAAGCAATACAACAGCTAGCAGCCCTTTTAGTTACTCAAAGCTGAACACCTTTTTATCCATGTTCTGGCACGATTAGCACAATTTGCAACACAGGAGGAAGGAAAGACACTATACCATGTGGCCATACCTCCAACACTACGTGTTCCATCCAGTCCACATGGGCTGTGAAAACGATGTATTTCTTTTATCCAACCAGATTTATATGCTGCTTAACCATCAGAAATCTCTAAGCAGTTTGTGTAAAATAAAATATTTGGAAACGGCAGGTCCCAGTTTCAATTTTTGGCATTTCCAGGTGGTCTGACACCATGGAGAGCTGGCGCCAGTCACTGCAGATCAAGGGCAGCCAACATGAACCACAATTCCCATCATCCTTGCCCATTGGCCATGCAAGGTGATAGGAGCTTGAGTCCAACAAGAAATGGATGGCCATTCCTGGTATAGACAACATTGAGTTGGATGGACCAGTGGTGTGACTTGGTACGAGGCAACTTCCTACATTCCTAACCCCATGTGTGTTTTCCCAAACTCCTTGGAACCAGGACTGGAGGAATAACTGTCCATTCCTATAATTAGAAGAAATACTTTCCTATTGAGAGGTGGCTCCACCTGCCATTGGATTTGGCTCCACCAACAGCTGATCTCCCTTCTGCCCTACCAGCTCCAATGGGAAAGACTCTCCTCCCTGAAAGAGAGGGGAGTGGTTGTGGGCGGGAGCCCGAGCACCGCCCAGCAGGGGGCGTTGCCCCCTGCCTCCAGCTCACCTGGCTGGCGCTCACGCCCCCCCGATGGCCACCCAACCAGGTGCCGTGGAGGGGGCGTGTTCAGCAGCCTTTTGCTGCAGTGCCAGCCTCTCCCTGGCCTCATTCCTCATCGTCGTCCCATCGCAAGTCACCCACCCTCCACTCCCTTTGAGTTAGGGCTTAGGTCATTGGCCTTGCTATGGACCTTAGGTTGGTCGCCCTGGTTGCCCGGGGGGCCTGGTAGGAGTTTTTCCATTTGGCATTAGGCTTTTTGGTTTTTTCGCCTACCTCGTAGCAATCGTCACAACTTTTGTGGTATTGGTGGGTAGGTTAGGCATTGGAATAATGTGTTGTGGTGTGTGGAAGGGCTAGGTGTGGCCATCGCCTATGCCTTCAATTTAGGGGTATTCCGTTAAAGGAATCTGGCGGTCGTGTATTCTGTCCGATGCCTGCTTGGCGGGAGGCCATGGCACGACCCTCGGTGACATCAGGGGTGAGCCTATAGTTGGATTAGCATCAACAGGCTCCACCTACTGGTGAATAAACCCACTTGTTTCGATCCAATGCCTAAGCCAATACCTTTTCATTGCTGTAATCAATAAAGTTGTGGCCTTTTCTAGCCCATCAACCTTATATCACTTGTCCTTGTGTCTTCATTTCACTTTGCGGGGGTCGGGTCCTCGAACCACAATTACCCACTACTAGTCTGTGGGGATCCTCTTATTAAGATATTCTTCATACCATTGACCCAAGCATGTCTTCTGCCCACATTAGTCAGCCACAAAATTTGCAACATCTTGGATGAGGCATCTCACAAGGCTCTGAACGTTTCTTGGTGCACTTCTGCTTCCTATGCAAATTTCAGAGGCAGATCCATATAAAAATTAGATTCTCTAATGTCCCCGGAAGAGCCTGGAACGTTTCCACAGTCCTCCCACGGTCGTATGTCTGCTGTTCCCGAAGCCTCATTGCTCAGCCATCATGATTCCAATAAGTGGAATAATTTCCTGGGTCTCCCTGCAGAGCTTGTCAGTGATGCTTTTAAAATTGGCTGGCATGTTTCTTTTATTAAGTAATATTTCAATCCCTCACTTGCAACAGTCTGGGAACATGCTGCCTCCATCCCATGGCCTTTTTTTCTAGCACTTGAAAGCTCACACAAGCATCAGTAGCACAGAAAGCAGAACTTTTGGTATACTGAAATGAGCACATCAGTCTTGCCCTTGTGCATCCAATATATTTTGTCACAGGGCTAAGAGGGTTTCCTGCCCCCCTCTCCTTCCCCCTCTGCATAATTTCAACTGAACAGGCGGGAGGCAGACTTCTTCTTTAATGATAAGCAGAGACAGAATGTTGAAAATAGCCAAGGAAAGGGAAGGCTTGTTAGGTTCAAAAGCCCTCTAGTCACTCTTCTGTTGCATTTTCAGTTCTGAACAGAGGCTCTATAGCTCTTCCTGCTTCTAGCTTGTTAAAAGCCTAGAATGACAGTGGATCTTCGACCAGCATGTTGAGCAGAGGCCCTGTTTACTTGACAATAGCCCAGTCTTGGAACATATTGTTATAGGTCTGGGGGACACTCCCAACCCCCAATAATTTAATGAATGTCAGAATCTAGCTAATATTTGGGAGAGGAAGGAAAAATTCAAGCTGCAAAACTGTGCTAGACAAGGATTCATTCATTCATTTATTTATTTATATGCCATCCATCTGACTGGGTTGCTCGAGCCACTCTGGGTGACATTCAACAAATTAAAACACAGTAAGACATCAACCATTACAATTCTAGGTGCCAAAATACCAAAGGGCCAGTAGAGGCTATTTATGTATGCGACCACTGCTGCCTGGATGTTATTAGTTCAGAGATGGAAAGAAGACACAATCTCTACCAATAAAGAATGGCAGATTAAATTGAGGGACTATGCTGAAATGGCAAAAATGACCGGAAGAATTAGGAATCGGGAAGACCAAAAATTTAATAAGGAATGGGGAAAATATATAATTTATCATAAAAATCATTGTAGACAATTGAAATTATTAGTAGGATTGGAATGGCACTTGAACATGGTTTGAACAGTGAGTCTGTAAGTGACTATGGAGGCCAGTTCTGGATCCATACGTCCTTCCACAGTGGGGACATAGGTTTCCGGGTGGGAGTTGATCATGGTTAGGGTTTGCCAAGTGTGCCTTCCTCTTTGCTTGTTTCTTCCTTTTGTCCTGAGTTTGAGCGTCTTCAAAGCCCATGACACCTTTGGTAGAGGCTGTTCTCCAACTGGAGCGCTCACAGGCCAGTGTTTCCCAGTTGTCAGTGTTTATACTACATTTTTAAAGATTTGCCTTGAGAGAGTCTTTAAATCTCTTTTGTTGACCACCAGCATTATGCTTTCCATTTTTAAGTTTGGAATAGAGTAGTTGCTTTGGAAGACGATAATCAGGCATCCTCACGACATGACCAGTCCAATGAAGTTGATGTTGAAGACATGTTTATAATGCATTCAAAACACAATTTTTTGACTAATGTAGCTGAGTCCACAGATAAGATCAGACCTCTCAAGTGTTATGGACAGGGAGTGTCTAAATTTTTAAGCACCCAAATCCAGCCATGTTACCTCACTTCCATCTTTATTGAGGGAGTTTGACACAACTCCCATCAGCCTCAGCCAACATGGCTCTATGATTTTGAGGTGATAGGAGCACAGTCACACTAGCTGGGGCTGGCTGCAGTTGTTCTCCAAAGCATCCAAAAGGCTCTGGGTTGGGGAAGGCTGTGCAAGAACTTTGCAGCAGTTACCTGAGAAAGCAAGTTGGGGGAGTCTACTCTAACCCATCTGTCAGCGCTGCCCAAGGTCCCAGCTCACACAAGACCAACGCTGCTTCTTTCTTTAGTATAAAAGTCTTTATTGAAGTTCAGTTTCACTTCCACACGCGCAGTGTGCAACGCTACGTCTGTACCTTAGACCGCCGAAGCTCCATCTGAATCTCCTCCCCCCTGACACCAGTTTAAGATTCTAGCCTTACTCCACCTCTTCCTCTGTTCCTTCCTTCTCTGGGTCCGCCTGCTAGTCGGAGTCTCACCCTTCCTAGACTCCTCTGACGCTGAGTCCCCTGACTCTTCCCCCTCCCTCCTTCGGGCTTTTGGACCTGGCTCCCAATCCGGGTCTTCTGCTGTCCCGCGCTCCTGCACATTTGAACTTGGCGCGCGCGCGCAGCCTCCCACTTTCCTTCTGACCGTTACACTTGTGTCACTGCTCCCTCCTTCGGGGAGGCTAGCTGGACCTGGCCTTCCCTCCGTTTCCCCACTTTCCGATGGGGGCGTGGTTATCCCTGACTCATCTTCTCTCCCCGCTGGAGGAGAGGCTGGTCCTGACACATGTGACTCTTCCCCCCCCACTGTGCTCTGGTGGGGGAACTGGTCCTGATCCTCCGCTGCTCCCTTGGGAGTCCCCCTTGTTTCTGGAGCGTCCCCCCTGGGACCCCCCTTTCCCTTACCATAGGCGCCCCCTTCTGGGAATCTTCTGATTCGCTGGAGAAGCTCATGGAATCTCTCGGGTCACTGTCATATTCCCCTACGCTCCCCTCGGATTCCTCTCCTCCGCTCTCTATTTGCTCTCTCCCCTGTGCTTCTGCTCCTGAGCCTCTGACACCATCCATTCCCATCTGGATGATCTGCACACTTATACAGACATATGCATGCATAGTACCTTGGAAACTGCAGGGATCTGCTGGGTGCACAGCCGAGTGGGAATATCATCTATCAACACTACATTGCTTTGAAGTGCATTCATGACTGTCTATATACTTCTTCTTCTTTCAACTTATACACCACCCTATACCTGGAGGTCTCAGGGAGATTCACAATAAGACCACAACATATAAAATCAATCCAAATGCAATAACCCAATAACACCCCCCCACACACAAATAAAGCCACAATCTAAAAGGGTGTTGGATGTCAATAAGATCAACCAAAGGCCTGGTTAAAAAGGAATGTTTTTGCCTAGCGCCTAAAAGTGTATAATGAAGGCGCCAGGCAAACTTTCCTGGGGAGAATGTTCCATAGATGGGGAGCTACTACAGAGAAGGCCCGTTCTCATATTGCCACCCTCCAGGCCTCAGAAGATGATCTCAGGTAGGTTAATATGGGAAGAGGTGGTCTACATATGCTGCTAGAGCTGAACGCTGGCCTAAATGCCAAATTATATAAATTCAGGAATAAAATGGGAAAGGGCCCAGCTGCCTACCAGTACATTCTTGCCAGAACATAAGTATTTGTTCTCACTGCTAACAAGTTAACCTTCCAAAGCTACTTAAACGGTTTCATATGGTTATAAAGTTAAAATGAATTGGAACCAGGGAGCACAAGGCGAAATAAGTTGAGAATGTATATGGGAGTAAAATACTAAGTTTGAAGATGGAGCTTTAGACTGTTCAAAGCGCTTGTCATACACCAGATCAGAGGTACCTTGAATTTGGCCATGGCGTATGGATTAAAATGGCTGGGGTGGGCACCTAAAATCCTGTATATACCCGGACACAAACCTCATTTGCATTACCTACCTAACAGCCTTAAGATGAGAGCAGTACCTTGCCCCCAGAATATAGGGGGTGTAGTGGTGTGATCCTAGGGGTATGGGCTACTGATTCCTCCGAAGAGTATAGATTTGTAAAAAAAATACATATTTAGTACCATTTTTTTTCCCTGAACAGCCAGCGGCATTAATTTTCCCCTCCCCTCCTTCCCCAACCCAGCTCATATATTTTGTTCTTCCAGAGTATCTTGCCCGCAACTGTATTGTCTTTGCTTCTTTCCTTCTGTTTGATTTTATTCGCCTTTAAGATCAGTCGTGTGTTCAGTTCTTCAAAAGAGCACCGTATCAGAAATACATGAAAGGAGTGCACCATAACATCACAGACAGTTCTTACAAGCTGAGCACACTAATTTAGATGAAAACACGAGGGTCCCCATATTTTGGCCTGAAATTTGAAGCAAGCGTTTGGCCTGGAGGGAACTTTTGCAAGTACCTTGGCGTTTCCCCATTCTAGCTGACGTTTGCCTTATTAGTACTAACTGAAGCTTCAACACAACAGCTCAGATTCGGCAGATATGTGTGTGAGAGCCTGACCTGTAGTTATCTTTTCTGTGTGCCTGGATCCCAGGCTGGCTCAGCCACTCCCTGCCCCCAGAATGCCCCATTTTGGGACCCAGCAAACATCCCACCAACAGAACCCCAAGCCACCTGTTCAATGGGCAGATGGAAAAGTGTCCCTTCCAATTCTACAGTTCTATGATTCTATCTGGGGATGCGGGTGGCACTGTGGGTTAAACCACAGAGCCTAGGACTTGACGATCAGAAGGTCGTGGTTCGAATCCCCGTGACGGGGTGAGCTCCCGTTGCTCGGTCCCAGCTCCTGCCAACCTAGCAGTTCGACAGCATGTCAAAGTGCAAGTAGATAAATAGGTGCCGCTCTGGCGGGAAGGTAAACGGCGTTTCCGTGCGCTGTTCTGGTTCGCCAGAAGTGGCTTAGTCATGCTGGCCACATGACCCAGAAGCTGTATGCCGGCTCCCTTGGCCAATAAAGCGAGATGAGCGCCGCAACCCCAAGTTGGTCACTACTGGACCTAATGGTCAGGGGTCCCTTTACCTTTACCTATGATTCTATCTAGCATCACTTCTTCTGAGGTGGTCCAAGGGAGTCCTGCTTAGCTGGGATAGGTGGGCAACCTAGTCTAAGGGGGGGGGGTTGCATTGCTCTATTAATAACTAGTTTGATCAGTTTTCAAACTGATCTTTCCAGTAAACAAACTCTCAATCTCAACCTCTCACCCAGCCCCCTTCCCAGGTTTCAGATGCCTTCAAATTTTGCATCTCCCTCAACTTGAGCTGAAGACTCTCAAAGGAGAATGTCACTTAAGACTTTATCTGGATTAAAGGGCTCAATCTCCGAGGAGCTGATGTAGAGATAGTGCTGCTTGTTTAGAAGTGGGGTTGAAATGAATGCTCATTCGGATCAAGCCAGGTATGGTCTCTGAATTTTCCTTGCATCTGGCACAACAGGACACCGTGATGGAAACCAGAGCACACAGAAACGCCGTTTACCTTCCCACCTCAGTTCATCTACTTGCAATGGCATGCTTTCAAACTGCTAGGTTGGCAGGAGCTGGGACAGAGCAACAGGAGCTCACCCCATTGCGTGGATTCGAACCGCTGTCCTTCCAATTGGCAAGCCCAAGAGGCTCAGTGGTTTAGACCACAGTGCCACCCGTTTCCCTATTTGTCCCATAATGGGTGCAGAGAGGAGCATGAATGGGCATAAATGGGATTCCTGTACAGAACTCCAATTTGTGTCTTGTTCATTCCATTCATTCCATTCATGGAACGGGAGGAGACATATCTGCATCTGGAAAAGGCAGCAGCTGAGCCAGCAATGGCAGAAACAGACCCTGGCAAATATTCCTGGCAGCCAGCACTTTTTTCTTCCCCATAATGCTTTGCTATAAAATTGTTCCAAGACATTTGGGAAGTGAGGATACTGGCTGCCACACAAAAATGTCCGTCCCTGCTATCTGTGCCTGCTGCCTCCATAAAAATGGTAAGGAAGGAAAAGAAAACACACCCCAAGATGAATGTGTGTTTTATTAATAACTAGTTTGATCAGTTTTCAAACTGATCTTTCCAGTAAACAAACTCTCAATCTCAACCTCTCACCCAGCCCCCTTCCCAGGTTTCAGATGCCTTCAAATTTTGCATCTCCCTCAACTTGAGCTGAAGACTCTCAAAGGAGAATGTCAGTTAAGACTTTATCTGGATTAAAGGGCTCAGTCTCCGAGGAGCTGATGTAGAGAGATAGTGCTGCGAGTAATTTCGTTGTCCCTGAGAGGGGGCAATGACAATAAAGATATTATTATTATTATTATTATTATTATGTGAGTAGCAAAGCCAAACAAATGCAAACAAAGGAAATGTGTAGCGAAATAAATGCAAATGAATAAAACGTGAAACAAACTAGGCTTTCAGCAACACAGACAAACAGAATCCCTCCCTTGCATACCTTTAAACTATCTAATAGGGAATTTTCTAGGTATCTAAGGAGAATATAATCTCCTAGGTTTGGAGCAGGGTTATTTGGGAAACAAAGCATTGTGTGCTCTAAATCAGGATATTGTTTCTCCTTAGTTACTTGGAAAATTCCCTATTAAATTTCAAGGAATGACCTCTGTCCAACAATTCATTATGTGAATCCCTTGAATAGTTTTGTACATCATGATTTGATTAGTTTGGCAGTGATGTTTACTCCCCCCAGAAGCTTAAGAAGACCTTTTGACCTTATTCCATTAGTCGTGGTGTAGGGAGGAGAAATGAACACTTCCTTGATGAAAACAGCTCTTTACCTCCATCCCTAATGTCATTGAAGGGTTTATCCTTAACAATAAAACACCCAACACAATACTATGTACTCTAGATGAAGGAGAGAGAGAGAGAGAGAGAGAGAGAGAGAGAGAGAGAGAGAGAGAGAACCCTAAGAAAACATGGAACCAATGCACTTAGGCTTTCATGTAATATTTCAACAGCTTGTTTTTGTTGAATAGTTCTGTTTCAATGACTGGGATTAAAAAAAACCCTGCTGCTATTCCTTTCTTTTTGAGATGTTATGTTCTACCCTTTTAGTTCGCTGTACCACTGCATTTGTCTTCACTCCTCTTCCAGTTTTCCAACACTCAAAGGTTACCGTATTTTTCACTCTTTAAGACGCACCAGACCACAAGACGCACCAAGTTTTTGGAGGAGGAAAACAAGAAAAAAAATTATGAATCTCAGAAGCCAGAACAGCAAGAGGGATCGCTGTGCAGTGAAAGCAGCAATCCCTCTTGCTGTTCTGACTTCTGGGATAGCTGCACAGCCTGCATTCGCTCCATAAGATGCACACACATTTCCCCCTACTTTTTAGGAGGGAAAAAGTGAGTCTTATAGAGCAAAAAATACGGTATGTTTCACCCTCCAAAACTTAGTGCAATTGCTACTCTCCACAGTTCCCATTCTTGTAGATATGAGCTTAGTGTCTGTCTAACCACTTGTATCTGCACTTGATGCAATAAACTCAGTCTAGCAGGTGTTATCTTGCCTTAACTTATCTGACTGAGTCCCTTAAAATGAATTTACACCTCCTAAATTACCTACAGTATCATATTGGGCTACTTCAAAGGAAACATTGTGAAATCCCTCCTTACATTCAAAAGGAGACGGAAAAGGAATGCCCACACATTACTCACGTTTCTGAATAAGAACCTAAATATATCACTTCCCCTCTTTGTGATAGAGACTGGCAACATTCAAGGGGAAGAAAATCCAGCTGTGACAGATGTCCTTTCAGACAATGAACCAGGTCCTTTTAAAATATTGAGCTCAAAGGCTTACTATTCAGACACCTTGTGATGTAGCCCCCCCTTTTTTGCCTAGCCTTAGAGAGATAAATTAGTTATTTTACAAGAAAGGTATTTCTCTTCTCTCTTAAGGGGGAGAATAGGTTTCTGTCAAAAGTTTCAAATAATGTATGAAATGAAATAATCCCACTGAATGCTCAGAAGGAACACCAACCATGTTGTGCAATCATTGCTAGGTTTTTGCTTGAATATTAAGTTGGATGGCATCTGAAACAAAGCGTGGAAGAAGAAAAACCCACCAGTCCTGCTAATCCTAGAAACCTCAGTTAAAAACCAAAAAAAATTGGAGAAGTATAGCACATTAGGTTCTTTGTCTCAAAATGACACAGATACTACCAGAGCGCGGTTATGTTTTATACAGTGGTACATAGACACCTTAACTTGGAGAACCATTAAAAGGGCTGTCACTTAAAAGAAAGTTGCAAGCAGTGGTTTAGCCTGGGGGACACACAGGGGTGATTGCCCTGGGTGCAAAAATCTTAGGGGTGCAAAATTTCAACACCCAGTGCAGCCTCAATAAAGCTGCGTACTTCCATTACTGAGCTCTGTTGAAAATGGCTTCTCCATGCAAACCAAGAAGTGACCTCTCCAGACAATTGAACAACTCTTCTTTTTCTTTTAATATGATTTTTATTAAATTTTCTGTTTTTCAATTTAGAATACAGTGGTACCTCGGGTTAAGTAATTAATTCGTTCCGGAGGTCTGTTCTTAACCTGAAACTGTTCTTAACCTGAAGCACCACTTTAGCTAATGGGGCCTCCTGCAGCCGCCGGGCCACCGGAGCATGATATCTGTTCTCATCATGAAGCAAAGTTCTTAACCTGAAGCACTATTTCTGGGTTAGTGGAGTTTGTAACCTGAAGCGTATGTAACCCGAGGTACCACTGTACTCATTTTACATCCTTAAGGTATCAATGACTTCCCTTCTTCTCTTTCCATGGTTCATTTTACATATCTTACAGCCCTGCATATTTTACAAAACCCATACCAATCGGTTTTCCATTATTACATCCATCAAAACTTATTTACACTGTTGAATTTATCTTAATGCCACCAGCATTTTTCAGCTGTAAACAATTATTTCCCATATCTTCAATAAACATTTTTCAATCTTCTTTAAACCTTATTCTTGTTTTCTTATTCTATATGTTAAGTCTGCGAGTTGTGTATATTCTGTCAACTTAAGTTGCCAATCTCCTTTGGTTGGGAACCTCACTCGTCCATTTTGGGTCTAACGAAACACGGGCTGCAGTTGTTGTATACATAAATAGCCTTTTCTGACAACTCTTCATTTCTTATTTCTGTGGCTGCAATCTCCCAGGTGACACAGACAACGATAGGCATTTGAAGGCACACACGTACTATGTCCATTTTCCTCCCTCCCACTTCCCTTCCATGCTGTGTGGCCCTGGGTGCTGGCAACCCACACTCTGCCACTGGTTCCAAGCATGTTGAAGGATTGACATACAAAAGGAGTGTGGGTGTGTGTGGCTAGGGGAAGCAGCCTAGATATCCTTGGACTGTGTAAATAGAAGAGAAATGTTTTATCCAGGCTTTCTCCATGTAGCAGCTACAGTGAGAATCCTCATCGTCTTCTCTAGGGCTGGCATCAGAACATTCTACCCTTATACAATTTCCAGGTTCTCAGCATGCTGCCAGGGCCCACTACAGAAGCCTACCTTGAAGTCCCCTTTTTCCTGCCCCTGCCCCACCAGATTCACACTCGCTGAACCAATACATGAACGGAAAACTCAGCTGTCCTTCAAACTTTTCTCCATATTTTCTAATGTAGTCCTCCAGCACCAAAGGAAAGAGCACAGAAATGTTCATGAAATGCGAACATAAAAATGCTTGTATTACTACTATTGTTATTATTTATTTTATGTATGATTTGCTTCTTGAAGTGATTCACAACAGAACAACACATTCACAACGGCTACATCTATACACAATAGTTAAAACAATTGCATATATAAAAACAATTTTAGAAAACCATTATAAATACAAAGAGACTTTAAAACAAGAACAGCACATACACCAGCTAAATTGACAAACTGACTGATGCCATATTTAAAGACTCTCTGAAGCATAATAATTAAAGAAAACCAACCATTTTGCTTCTCTCCATGTACATAGAATTTGGTCATTTCCTAATAAATTCACCTGGTTTCCAGCTACAACATTGGTCACGTTCCCTTGCCTTATGGAGAGAGACAAATTGATATAATAGCAGATCATCTTTACACATCAGTAAAATTATCTCATTACACTTTAATGTTTTATTTCTATTGCCTCTAATTGAGGTAAACAACAGTTCCAACAATTAAAAAAGTTAGAACTTAATGGTGTGTTCATGATATAGATCTCGTTGTAGACTATTTTCGGGCTCAGTTCCTTGGCAAGTTTAACACGTTATTTTTGCCAGATAAAAAGTGCATCTATTTGTTCCTTGTTCCAGCACGTTAGAGAGATGGAAGAGCTCTACAATGTTCTCACCAATTTAGCTCAAAATTGATCTGGGTACTTTTTCTCCCCACTTCCAAATTGGAAGAGCTGGATTCATTTTTCAGCCCAAAATGGGGGACCAAAAAACTGCCTACCTATCTCCACACAAGCCTTTCTCACCAGTTGCACAAACACATCCTCTGCTCTCCTCCTTCTTTGCAAGTGACAAAGTGAAATAAATGGGGCCCATTTCCCACCAATTTTCATGAGTAAAGAAGTGAATGCTATGGCATCATAATCACCACCATCATTCATTTCATTTGACTTGCAAGTTGCTTACTACAAGAAGTTTCTAAGTGACTTACAAAAAGTTAAGAGCCATAAAGGCACGAATGACACCTAAGCAATATATTTCAATTATCCTGAATGGGGTAACTGTGCCCCTGAAGGACCAGGTGCACAGCCTGGGAGTCATTTTGTTTTTGTTTTTAAATAAATGTTTATTGAAATTTTACAAATCAAAAAATTCATCATTTCACATAGATCAATCCATTAGATAAAGCCCACAGAAAAAACAAAAAACAAGAATACATAACAAAAAAGAAGAAGAGAAAAAAGAAAAATCCACTTTTTAAATTTCAAAATTCCATGTCCCTCTGTCCTGACCTCCTCACATCTCTCTTTTTTGTGTTCCTCTTTATTCCGATCAAATTCAGCAAATTCAAACCCTTATTCAAACCATACTTAAAATTATATTTTTCTAGTTATTATGTCCCAAATTTCCCTTATCTTAGCCCATTCCTCATCTTATATACTATGACATAATATTATTCTGTTCATAACCCCCTTCTCCTTTTTAAAATTCTTCTTTTCATTCACTTTTAACCAAATCCCACATGCCCTGTTACCTTCACTTCCCACATCATGTTAACACTCAAACATTTTGCAATATTTTTGTAAATAGTCACATTTTGGACTCACAGCTGTCCATGGAGGCACAGGTTAATGCTGTGTCCAGGGAGGCTGTCTACCAGCTCCACCTGGTAGGACCCTAAGGCTAAGACCCTACCTGCCCGCGGACTGTCTCGCCAGAGTGGTGCATGCTCTAGTTATCTCCCACTTGGACTACTGCAATGCGCTCTACTTGGGGCTACCTTTAAAGGTGACCCAGAAACTGCAATTAATCCAGAATGCGGCAGCTAGACTGGTGACTGGGAATGGCCGGCGGGACCACATAACACCGGTCCTGAGAGATCTGCATTGGCTCCCAGTACGTTTCTGAGCACAATTCAAAGTATTGGTGCTGACCTTTAAAGTCCTAAATGGCCTCGGTCCAGTATACCTGAAGGAGCATCTCCACCCCCATCGTTCTGCCCGGACACTGAGGTCCAGCACCGAGGGCCTTCTGGCGGTTCCCTCATTGCGAGAAGTGAGGGTACAGGGTGTTACGAAAAAGGAGCAATGCAGCAGCGAGCTCCAGATGGCTGGAAAGCCAAACAGGATGTTGACATTATGGGACTGTACCGTGGGAACAAGGGACAGTCTATTCAGTGTACTGAGCACCAGATGTTAGCTCAGAGTGTCACATGATCTGTACTGGAAGTACATGGGAGGAGTTTTCTCTCTCTGCTGTTGGTGACGAGAGAGTGCAGTCACGTTTTCTCTGTACTGCTGGAAGGACAGAAATAAAGGCATGTAAATACATTTCTGTCTGTCTCTTTCCCCTCCCTGGGGATGAGAGGGGAGGTGTGTTCTTCTCACGTTGAGAAGGATCGCCGATTGAGACCTCGCCTGGTCTTGCCGGGAGTCGCTGACAGGGAGGTCAACAAGGTTTCAAGCCGGGCACCTGGAGGGTGGCCAATTCCTCTGACTTTTGGCTTGAGAACCAACACAGGGAACCAGAGAGAGGGCCTTCTCGGTAGTGGCGCCCACCCTGTGGAACACCCTCCCTTCAGATGTGAAGGAAATAAGCAGCTATCCTATCTTTAAAAGACATCTGAAGGCAGCCCTGTTCAGGGAAGTTTTTAATATTTAATGCTGTACTGTTTTTAACATTTGATTGGGAGCCGCCCAGAATGACTGGGGAAACTCAGCCAGATGGGCAGGGTATAAATAAATTATTATTATTATTATTATTATTATTATTATTATTATTATTAACAATTTCAACAGCCTATAAACAGACCCACCAGAAAACAGTAACAACTTCAGCAGTTCTGTCATTTCATCTAATCAGCTCACTAGTCATAATCCATGAAATGTCTAGTTTTCATTGACTCTGGAAAGATGGCTCCAGACAGACATCACTTGAGAGAGCATTTCACAGACAGGAAGCCAAAACTGATAAGGTCCTCTCCGTTTTTGCCACCCTCCAAGTATCCCACAAAGAAGGCACTGGAGGAAGCCCTCAAATGAAGACCAAAGGGTCTTGGTAGGTTCAAATTGGAAGAGGCACCCCAAAATATACTATGTAAAGATAAAATGTTGCACCTAGGGATGTGGAAACTGCGAAATTTGTTCATCAAGTCTGGCTGAGTAGTCTGCCATGTCACTCCATTCAGGCTGATTTGGCGTACCCAAGCTTTCTTGTGACGCTGGGGATTTCGATAGTCAAGGATACAGACTAGAACTTGGAATACATGGCTGACAGCACATGTTGACTCAAATGTCAAAACTATTGTTGTCTTTGAGGGTTCCTCTTGGGTAAAAGTATAGGATTGCAACTTCAGTTTTATTTTTAGACTGTATTATTTGTGTGCTAAGGCAAAAGGGAAGAGGCTGTTTGGCTCAGTAATGTTAAACAGATTCGATTAGCGTATCCTCCAACATTTCTTGGATGAAAAAAGGGATGTCCTAGTCCATAATAATAAAAATGGTAATAATTTTATTATTTATACCCCACCCACCTGACTGGGTTGCCCAGTTGGACAGCTTCCAACAGATATAAAAATATAATAAAAAATTAGCATCTAAACACTTCCCTATAGAGGACTGCCTTCATGTGTCTTCTAAAGGTTGTATAGTTACTAATCTCCTAGGCTCGGGGGTTGGATAACTCTATACCCTCCAATATTTCTCTGATGAAATTAGGGATGTCCTAAGGAAAAGCCAAATTCCAGAGTCAAATTGGAAACCAGGATGGCTTCTGTAAATCTGGGACTGTCCCTGGAAAATAGGGGCATTTGTAGGGTCTGGATGAATATGTTGGATTAGAATGAGTTGACCCTCCTTGCTGTTGCTCAGTGAAGTTTTATTCTTAATTAGGCGGAAGTGTTGCTTACGAGAAACTGTGAAGGCAAGTCTCATGACACTTCCTTTCTGCCACACTTCCCTGAATAATAATAATAATAATAATAATAATAATAATAATAATAATTTATTTATACCCCACCCATCTGGCTGGGCTTCCCCAGCCACTCTGGGTGGCTTCCAAAAAAAAATATTAAAATACTGTGATACATCAAACATTAAAAGCTTCCCTAAACAGGGCTGCCTTCAGATGTCTTCTAAAAGTCTGGTAGTTGTTGTTCTCTTTGACATCTGGTGGGAGGGCGTTCCACAGGGAGAGCGCCACTACCGAGAAGGCCCTCTACCTGTAACTTGGCTTCTCGCAGTGAGGGAACTGCCAGAAGGCCCTCGGTTCTGGACCTCAGTGTCCGGGCAGAACCATGGGGGCGGAGACGCTCCTTCAGATATACTGGACTGAGGCCGTTTAGGGCTTTAAAGGTCATCACCAACACTTTGAATTGTGCTCGGAAACGTACTGGGAGCCAATGTAGGTCTTTCAAGACTGGTGTTATATGGTCTCGGCGGCCGCTCCCAGTCTCAAGTCTGGCTGCCGCATTCTGGATTAGTTGTAGTTTCCGGGTCACCTTCAAAGGTAGCCCCATGTAGAGCGCATTGCAGTAGTCCAAGCGGGAGATAACCAGAGCATGCACCACTCTGGTGAGGCAGTCCGCAGGCAGATAGGGTCTCAGCCTGCGTACCAGATGGAGCTGGTAAACAGCTGCCCTGGACACGGATTTGACCTGTGCCTCCATGTGCAAAAATTTATCATTTGCCCGATAATAAATGTTGGAAATGCAAAGAAAATGAGGGTACATTCTTTCACCTTTGGTGGACGTGCCCAAGGATTAAGGCTTTCTGGGAAATTATATATAATGAAATGAAAAAGGTATTTAAATATACCTTCCTGAAGAAACCAGAGGCCTTTCTCCTGGGCATGGTCGGCCAATTGGTGTCAAAGAAGGATAGAACTTTCTTTATGTATGCTACAACAGCAGCAAGAATACTCATTGCAAAGTACTGGAAGACACAGGATCTACCCACTCTGGAAGAATGGCAGATGAAGATGATAGACTATATGGGACTGGCAGAAATGACCGGCAGAATCCGAGACCAGGGAGAAGAGTCAGCGGAAGAAGATTGGAAGAAATTTAAGGACTATCTACAGAAACACTGTAAAATTAATGAATGTTAGAATGATGTCGGATAGAAATTAAGTGGTTTCTGGCTGTAATGTTTTAAGAGAATATGGAAAAAAAGGTTTAGAAGCAGGTTAAAATTTATCGATAAGGATTTGCTGAATTAACAATTTGAATTGGAATACAAAAAAGGGAGGTACGAGGAGGTCTGGGAAACAAGTTAATGGAAAATAAGTAATGGAAAATTTGTGTGTTTTTAATTATTCTTATTTTTTGTATTTTTGTTATTTTCTCTTTTTTATTTTTGATTTTTTTCTTATTGTATTACTATTGAAAACTTTAATAAACATCTTATAAAAAAAAAAAGACCTGTGCCTCCATGGACAGCTGTGAGTCCAAAATGACTCCCAGGCTGCGCACCTGGTCCTTCAGGGGCACAGTTACCCCATTCAGGACCAGGAAATCCTCTTAGGAACAATGCAATGGAAACTTGCACCCAAGACATCCAAAGTGTGATTAGTGGGAAATTGAAACCTTTGTGTGAGTGATGCTTTTCTTTAAATATGAGGAAAAATGGAACACTCCTGGCCACCTTGCAACATTAATAGAAACATCTAATAGAATGTTTGGAGAAATGTTCTCTCCACCACGATTTTCCAGGTTGGTTTTGTTTTACCTCCACCCATCCAACCAATGCTTGGTGGTTTTGCTTTTGTATATAAATCAGCACGGCTCAGACTCAGTCATAACTGCTCTGTGCAGTTTTGGGTTCAGGCAGAGTGAAAGTCAGCTTGGCTTTCTTCTGGGATTTTTTGGCAGACCACTCAATTTCCATTGTTGTTGAATGCCTCACAATTAAACACTTCCCTGCATTTCTTTTGGACATATTAATTTTAAGCCATGACCTCTATTCAGAGGCAGTCTATTCACTTCACTGCGAATCCTCTTTGTGAAGTGTTGATGTGAGGGTAAATGCAACTGATTGGAGAAATCTCCTGAGGGATATTCCTGTGAAAGGAATCAATGTTGTGAGAGACATCCTTGACAAATTGGCCTTCCGATTTAAAAACCCATTCTGAGACAGCTTGCCTTTATCTGGACCAAGCTACATATTGTGCAGGTATCTGTGAGTGGATATCCTAATATTTTGTGTGGCTTTTTTGTGGGGGGGAACCATCAACAAGTCATCTTTTGACTGGTGCTATGGTTCTGAAGACTGGAATTTTCCATTGTGTCATTATCTCTTCCTTCAAAGTTGCTGTTAGGCTGAGGGGGGGGGGGGGAATGCAGATGCTTCAAGACAGGGTACCTCTGAAACACAAAAGCATGAAGGTCCCCTTTGCACAATAATGCACAATTTGCATTAGGCCCTCTGTACACAAGACGTTGCTTTATTTGAAGGGCTGTCCAGTCTGAAAGAGAATTTCAAACTTACTACCTTGCCTGGCAGGGCAAGATTCCTGCATCTGCTTAGATCTGCTTCGGTGATGGCCCTTTTCAGGCCTAATGCCATCATGTGACAGCACTTGGTCTTGCTCTGAGATCCTTGCATGGATCCTGTCAACAGCATTGCCACCCCGCTGAATGTTCAGGAAGTTGGAGCTCCATGTCAGAGGAGTGTTGGTGGTATTTGGCAGGAGACTGACAGAGGGACACCCCAACTCCATCCATCCCACCACCTGTCAAAGGGCTGTCAGGAATGCAGGTTCATCCACAAGTCAGGAAGAGGACTTGAGATGTGAAGGGCAATCAGCTTTTATTCACAAATGTAAAATCAATGCAGGGTTTATCTACGCTAATCTGCCCTAGCTGAAGATGTTGCTGGAGCTGGCATCCGGCCCCTACTTCCCTCTCTAGCCCTCTTCTTCTGGACTCCTCCCAAGCAGCCATAAACTCTGGCTAGGGGAGGGATCTTCCTTCTGGGCCACTGCTCAGCAATGAGAAAGACTCTCTGTGATCTGGGTGCCAGTGGAGGGGGAAGCTGAAGAGGGGCTTTCAAACTTCTGGGCAACTGAAGCAGCATCTGGGTCTTCTCTGTCAGAGTCTTCACTCACACTGAGACCCTAAACACCTAGCCCTGTCTTCAAACTGCTTTCTTCATCTGACCCCTCCACCCCATGTTCGTTCAAGCGTCTTGCTTCTATCACCTCCCAGCTTGTCCCCTTTGCAGACTGGTCCTCAATGTCCCACAACCACCATCCTGGGTCTGTCTTCTTCTTCTGTGTCACCCTGGGAGGTTCTTGGGCTGGCATCTCCCACCACTCTTCATCACCCAGTCAGTCCCTGACACCACCCAGCTTGGCACAAAGGGGGATTGGATTTCTCTGTTGGTCTGTTTTAAAAATAAAGAACTAAACAAAGGGAAAATGGGACCTTGGTGTTTCACATCAGCAGCTTGCACCTTGACAGCAGACTGAGCAGGCACAAAGACAGCCTACTCAAAGTCTTCTCCACTATGGTGAGAGGCACTGTGCAGTTGTACCTCGGAAGTCAAATGCCTTGCAACTTGAACGTTTTGGCTCCTGAACACTACAAACCCAGAAGTGAGTGTTCCAGTTTGTGAACCTTCTTTGGAACCTGAACGTTCCAAATAGCTTCTGCAGCTTCTGATTGGCTGTAGGAGTACCTGCAGCCAATCAGAAGCCACACCTTGGTACTCCTTGGCAGGTTTTGAATAAACATACAGTAATTTATTGGTTGATGACATGATAGATAGACAAGGCAAGGATATGTATAATTTTATAACATGCAGAGAATAATATGTGCAGAGAAATCTGAGAGAGGAGCTGAGGGAAGTCCCTGGTGGCGGCGGGGGGGGGGGGGGAGAGGGATGGAAGGGGGTGGGGAGAAAAAAGGGGGGAATAATGTATGTGATTATATGGTTTGATAATTTGTTATGTTGAAATTGCTTAATGAAAATATTTTTTAAAAAAAGAAAAGAAGAAGCCACACCTTGGTTTCCAAACGTTTTGGAAGTTGAACGGACTTCTGGAACGGATTCCGTTCAACTTCCAAGGTACAACTGTATTTCTATTTAAACTATGATAACCGTTTCCATAGAGACATAGAAATAAGCATATGTAAATTTCATTCAAATCCTCCTCCATTCTCTAACTTTTTTGGGTGTTTTTGTGTGATGTGGTTTCCCATTTTTGATGATGCGCAAGTCTCAGCATGCATGCCCTCTGTGCATGTAAAGCTGTCTTTCCAGTCAAGTAACTGGAAAAGTCCTTTTTGATAAAGTATTCTTTTGCACACATTGGAGTTCCACCATCCATGGGAATGAATTTCATAGCACAAAGAATAGACACTGCTTGAAATTAGTTTTCTTCCCCATACTTCTGGTAACTTCCTGCTGCCCTGAAGTAAATGAACCTTTTGGAAGCTCTGCTGCGCAAAGCTGAAATATGCTTTGAGAATGGCCATTGCTTCCTTCATTTTTTAGACAGTTTCCTCTCTTTGAATCAAGGCTTGAAATCTTCCTGATGGGTTTTGCACAGTTCTGCTTCCCTTATGAACTGAGAATGCAGTTGCCCTGTACAAATTGTACATTCTTCTCTGCTATTAAGAAACAAATTGACAGTATCACTTTACATAAATAAGCCGAACCATCCTCCAGAAATTAAATGCCGGCTTTGCGAGCTATTTGTCCCAACAATTATTGAGGACATAATAGGCTTTTATTGTAACTCATTTGCATCTTCTGCCTGAGCCAGTATGATTCAGTGTCCTTTAGAGTTACTAACTTCGTAAGTGCTTACTTATGTTCCATTTACACAGCTCTATTTTGAGCACACAAATCTGGTGTTAATAGTGTCAATGCACACATTCAAGAAATGTTCCGTTTGAATGTATCCAACAGACATATTGCAGCCAACCTGTGACGCGGAGATGCTAACACTGTTCTTTCCATTTAGAGCGTTGCCTTGTAGGTTGTAACATGACGTTATAGATGGTAGATCATGGTTCTAAGTTTTACAAGCCATACACGTAGAGCAGACTCTCTTTTTCAGGCCTTTTCCCCAACATGTGTCTGGTGGTGATGGAGGGGGCAGAACCAGTGTTTCCAGGACTAGTTGAATGAGGAACAGAAGACGACAACTTAGATCTCAGATCATGGTGGGACACGTGGTGGTGGGACACTGAAGAGCAGTCTAGGGAAGGGATAATAATAATAATAATAATAATAATAATAATAATAATAATTTATTTATACCCCACCCATCTGGCTGAGTTTCTCCAGCCACTCTGGGCAGCTCCCAGTCGAGTGTTAAAAACAATACAGCATTAAATATTTAAAACTTCCCTAAACAGGGCTGCCTTCAGATGTCTTTTAAAAATAGGATAACTGCTTATTTCCTTGACATCTGATGGGAGGGCGTTCCACAGGGCGGGCGCCACTACCGAGAAGGTCCTCTGCCTGGTTCCCTGTAACCTCACTTCTTGCAACGAGGGAACTGCCAGAAGGCCCTCGGCACTGGATCTCAGTGTCCAGGCTGAACGATGGGGGTGGTAGACAGGACCGAGGCCATTTAGGGCTTTAAAGGTCAGTACCAACACTTTGAATTGTGCTCAGAAACGTACTGGGAGCCAACGCAGATCTCTCAGGACCAGTGTTATGTTGTCCTGGCGGCCACTCCCAGTCATCAGTCTAGCTGCCGCATTCTGGATTAACTGCAGTTTCCAGGTCACCTTCAAATGTAGCCCCACATAGAGCGCATTGCAGTAATCCAAGCGGGAGATAACTAGAGCATGCACCACTCTGGTGAAACAGTCCATGGGCAGGTAGGGTCTCAGCCTGCATACCAGATGGAGCTGGTAGACAACCGCCCAGGACACAGAATTAACCTGCGCTTCCATGGACAGCTGTGAGTCCAAAACGATTCTCAGGCTGCACACCTGGTCCTTCAGGGGCACAGTTACCCCATTCAGAGGGAGTCCCCAACACCCTCTGTCCCCCCAAAACAGCTGGGATGAGCTGGGTTTGAGCAATCAAGATGGGTCAGGAGAAGGAGGGTCTTCCAGGACAGGGTTAGAAGCTGAGTCACATAGTGTGAGCACAGACGATAGAGAGGAGTCGGAGGTTGGTCTTGCTACACAGCAGCAGGACAGTCCCGGTCCTGCTGGTTCTCCTGCTTGAGAAGAGTCCTATGCCTTGCTGAGCAATGGGCCAGACAAGCCCAGAGGACGAGTCCACCCCTTCGATGCAGGCTTCATCAGCTTGGGAGGGTTCCAGAGTGAAAGGCTAGAGGGTAAAGGGTGGGGATAGTGGTCAGGTTCAGCAATGTCTCAGATGGATTAAGACAAACTAGAGGACTCTGCTGTGTTGTTAGTTTCTGGTAAGAAAAAGCTAATTGCATTCTGTGCCTTGCATGCTTCCCTGAGCTGTGGTTGACCTGGGCTCACTTGACAGCTCCTTGACACAGTGGGTGTGGTGGCCCCACTCCCCGCTTCGCGAGATTGCTATGATGTGAACATGAATGCCAAAAGAGGACTAACACTAATTGCTCCTTTAGACGGAGGCTGCGTTCAGACTGGTCATGTTGTGCAGATGCCTGATGATTGTCTTCCAAAGCAACTACTCTATTCTAAACTTAAAAATAGACAGCGTAATGCTGGCGGTCAACAAAAGAGGTTTAAAGACTCTTTCAAGGCAAATCTTTAAAAATGTAGTATAAACACCAACAACTAGTAAACATTGGCCTGCAAGCGCTTCAATTGGAGAACAGCCTTTACCAAAGATGTCATCGACTTTGAAGAAGCACAAACTCAGGACAAAAGGGAGAAATGTGCTAAGAGGAAGGCATATTTGGCAAACCCTCACCGTGATTAACTCCTGTCTGGAAACCTATGTCCCTACTGTGAAAGGACGTGTGGATCCAGAATTGGCTCCACAGTCACTTACGGACTCACTGTTAAAACCGTGTTTATGGAAGACAATATTACTTGGATATGAGTGATCACTGAAGAAGAAGAAGTGTTCAGAAGACACTTCGTTCCATTTTCATGAAATTTTCCTACCTGTTTTTGCATTTTATGTGATCTTTCACACGACCTAAAAGCCACTTCTGGAAATCTAGTTGAATCTAGCAAAAGTTTAGAGCTCATTTCTGTGTAAATTGTTTTTAGAAAAAAAATCCATTTGCTACCTTATTAATTTGGAAAATCGTGGGAGTTTAGATTGACAACATTTGGAGTGGTGTTCGGGCATATAGTTCTTTCCTGCCATTTAAAATTTAGCACAACATGGTGGCAAATTGATTAAAAAAACACAACATGATTCCATAACACAACAAGGCACTGCCATGTAAGGGGAACAGTATAAATCAGAATAGAAGTCCTAGCATTGTAGTCAGTAAAACTAACGCAATAAACCCCATGTCCGAATGCAGCCTGAGTTTCTTAAGCCTAAACATTGAATATTGTACCTTGATACATTTGCATGTGGGAGTGTGCATATGTGGGGGATAGTAATATGCCAATGATTGCTTTCTAGGTATCATTATTTCAATGTCTGTGGTTATTTGTGTAATGCCAACTCCATTTTAGGTGTTGAATAAATATTATGGAGCGTATGCTTAAAATGCTCCCCCATGTACAGTTTTCATGGTACACATGGGCATCAGTAATACTGGAAAATGTAGGCAAAATTAAATCATCACAAAAGAAAGAAAGAAATTACATAATGTTTCATACTTTGCCTTTTTGAAAAAAAAATCCTCTAAGACAGCAATAATTCCCAGTATGATTGTATGTTCTTTCAATAAATGGAACAGTGTTTTACTTCCATTTATTTTCTCCCACATTCATTATTCTAAAAAAGTTCAATAAAGCATTTTGTAATTCCAAAATGCTTTTGGGTTCTTCATTATTGCTAGACTTTCCTATGTAATGTTTTGATAACATGGATATGCTTTTAGTAAAAGAAGTATTCGCTGACACAATAATACAGATGTCCGGAACACCACTTGAGTTGAAGTATTTATAACACTGGAAGCAGAAAGTCATTCCTAGTGCCATGGTTATGTCTTTATCTTTTTGATGGAGCCGCAATCCTGTGCTCAAGCAGAAGAAGCCAGATAACCTCACCATGTAACAATATAAAAAAAACCTGATGGATCAGGCCAGTGGTCCATTTAGTCCACCAACCTATTCTCACAGTAGCCAACCAGATGCTTATGGGAAGCTTCTAAGGAGGACCTGTGCTCTCCCTTCTTGTATTTTCCAGCAGCTGGGAAATAACATAGGAATTATACTGAGTCAAGCCATTTGTCCATCTAACTCAGTATTGTTCACATGGACTGGCTGTGATTGTCCAGGATTTCAGACAAGGATACCTGGAGATGTCCAGGATTGAACCTGAGATCTACTGCACACTTTACCATTGAGCTATGGTCCTTCTTCACCAAAAGCTAGCTTTGGGCATACTGGAGAAGAGATCTGGCTGTAAAGGTGGAAATGGAAGCTCTTTCCATATGACAAAAGTCATCTTTTAACCTGACAAATTACAGAAAGTCCAACAGGTCACGTTATTAGATCAAACCAAGGAAGGTGCCTGCTTTCTAAGTGGAATTATAGCATAATCGTGTATATCAAGTCGCATAATTTTAAATACTTGAATTATTAAATATGTAGTTGGAAAATAAATGTATCTAATGGAACAGCCAACTGCAGTGGTTATTAATGTGAGATTGAGGGGAATGTGCTGAATCAATGGAGATGCCGACTCAATATTATCAAAGTGAATTTGTCATTAGTGTGTAAATGTATGATTGTCTACTGAGACTTCATTTCATTGGAGAAATATGACAAAGTATGAGGAAAAGATCCCCAAGACATTTTCTAATTACTGTGAACAAAGTCTCAAAAATATGATCTCACCACATGATCTTTAAACTTTGCCCCCCCCCCATTTTGTGATCTTTGTCCTCCTATTGAAATATGAAATGGCACCCTCTGCAGAACATGGTATAATTATATCTTTAAAGATTTGCCCTTTTAAAGAAGGATTCTGGTGCTTCAATATGTGTTGAAATCCTGTGAGATCCGTTCTGTATGTACAAGGGTAACTCAATATATATATTTTTCTATTTTTATAACCAGGGCCTTCCCTCACTGATATACTCTATGACTTGTTTGCAGTTCCTCTGATTTTGAAACTAGCTAGGATGTGGGAGAATTCGGGGGGGGGGGGGGTTCCACCATTTTGCAACAACCTCGGTGCATTTTTCTCTCGTTCACGGCAATGAGCGGTTTAAAACATAAAATTTCCAAAATGATTTCTAGGCAGGCTCTAATAAAACATCCTTAAAATGTATGCATTTAGGAATGTTACCTGGGTTATAGCACTGCTCTTTTTTGGGGGGGGGGATTAGGACTTCCTTGACATATCCATTTCTGAACTTGATGTGTTCTGTTTCATATTTTAATGAGACCACTGCAGAGTTCTCCATGTGACACTTAGCTAATATTTCGGGGGGGGGGGGAGCTCAACTGTCAGCTCATGCTAAGCTGAAAGTACAATTAAATTTCAAGATTTTGCAAGTATGACTAATAATATTTTATTCTTATTAATGATGTCAGTAACATTTCCCTTGCTATGCCGGCTGGATTTTGAAGGGTGTTTTTAGAATTAATGGAAACAGGATAGGAGAGAGAGAGAAAGAGAAAGAGAGCGAAGGCAGGGGAGGGAGGGAGTAACAATACAACTTTGCTTTACCTCAGATTTTCCCACCTTTATAATGGATGGTAGTAGAAACCCAAAAAATAAGAATTATGAATTAATATTGTTTCTCTCCCTCACCCAAGTAATGAGTGCAACCAATTCTTACTTGGCTCATCCTGGGGGAGGGAGTGAAGAGTGGGGAGATCTTTCCCTTTCAAAAAAACACTTCTTTAATTGGAATGTGTTCTTGTGGTGGACAGCAATTACACTCCCGTGGACTCTTATCACACCTTCTTGAGACCAGCTGCGCTACTGCTAAGGAATCCAGAATAAACGGCAGGGTAGTGACTTGGAACCAAGTTAGAAAATAAATGGGCGCTCTAATTATCCGTTTGCAGCTGAATGTAATGGGGTATTACCTTGCCAAAAGATTTCATTAGTGACCTCTCTTTAAAGAACGGAACAAGATTTTAAGTCAGCTCTGTCCTGCCTATTTCAACGGATTTTTTTCTTTTGTTTTGCAATGCTACCTGGCATTCAGCAGTCTAAACTCCTGCTCAAAAGTCATTTGAAGTTGGTGCCTATTCATCTGCATAAGGAAGCCTGACTTGTATAGTGGTCTTGTAAGGTAATAAAAGCATTCTGGGAAATGATATACAATGAGATGGGGAAAAAATGTTCAAATTCACACACACACACACACACACACACACATATATACCAGAGGCTTTTTTTTTATGTATGTGATGCCAGCCACACAGATGCTACTAGCCCAGAGATGGAAAGAAGATAAAGTCCCTACCAGAGAAGAATGGCATATTAAACTGTTGGACTATGCTGAAATGGCAAAACTGACCGGAATGCTCAGGAACCAAGAAGACCAAAACTTTAACAAAGAATGGGAATTTTTTTTATAATTTATCTTGGAGACCACTGTAAGCAGATGAAAACATTAGCAGGATTGCAATAACATTTGTAATGTAGCAAGTACTGTGGAGACAATGGAGTTATATAAAATATAGATTATTGGAAAAGATGCAGTAGAAAAGGTTTAAAAATAGGACCCATGGAGGGGAGGTGGGAAGTCCAGAGATTTGGAGGAATCAGTAAATGTGGATCTGTATGTTATAATTTTATACTTGTAAAATCAAATTAAAATTACCGTATTTTTCCATATATAAGACGCCCCCATGTCTAAAACGCCCCCTATTTTTGGAGACTCCAAATTAAGAAAACAGCACTACCCATGTGTAATATGAGCCCCAATTTTAAACCATCTTTTTGGTTAAAAAAACCTAGTCTTATACACGGAAAAATGCATATTTTTTTAAAGAAAAGTAACATGTGGAGCAGAGGCTAAAGCAAAATTCTAGTGTGTGCTTGACCACAAGAATGGACGAAGCAGCCTTGTGTGGAATAAGACCACTGGTCCATCTCGCTTTGTACCATCTCTGGACTGGTGAGTTATAACGTTAAAAATGTGTTATAAAAATGTGACACCCGAGCAGCGATTGTTCACCAATGGGAAATTGCATTGGAGCTATATATGTTTTTAATAGCATTTTGTTAAATAGTGTTTTCCAGATCAGTGTAGATCCAGTCTCTATTGGGGACAGATAACCTCCTGCATGAAGGCCAAATGCAGCCTTGCAGCCCTTTCTTTCTGGCCCTCATGAGTCTTCCCAGGCTGCCATTCACATGTTGAATATAAGTCCCTTTACTATAAGGAGCAGGGAAAGCCAATGAGGTCATTGGCAAAAAGTACGGGGGGGGGGGGAATCAGAATGTTCTTTACAAGGGTACACTCCTGAAATAACATGACCATTTCTTTTACCATGGTACTGTATCTCTTGATGAAGCTTCACCCTAACTCATCAACTGATGACAGTTTAGGATGGCTGATGTTTTGCTCTTTCACAGCTTTCAGATACATTACACCAGGAATTTAGAGTTGTAAGTGTAAGAGGGAGATGTAGGAGGCAAATCATTCTAGATTGACTTTCAGTACTCTGCCCTCTCCCTTGCCACTTTTAGTGTGCTCTTCGAAGTAACTTGGATATGATCAGTCCCTTTCATAAGGCTCTTCACAATCAAGGCTCCAGGAGGAACTGCTTTCAAGAGCAAATTTCTTTACAACAGTAAGAGAAGCAAAATGGGTGTGATCCGTGGGAACAGTAATGCGTTGACATTGATCAGGTATGTCAAAGTGTCACTCCTCAACATACTTACTTGAAAGTTCTGCTGTGTCCGATAGAATTTACTTCCAGGCAAAAATGATGACATCTGTAACAACTTTCCAAAAGAAATATAAAAAGATGTGAATCTTGCATGAACCAAGTAAGAACAGCTTGCTTTTCAAGTGATATGAAAGGCTTTCTTTTTAAGTAATTAAATTAGCTGAAGAAGCATCCCCCCCTTCGTTCTGCCCGGACACTGAGGTCCAGTGCCAAGGGCCTTCTGGCGGTTCCCTCCCTGTGAGAAGCCAAGTTACAGGGAACCAGGCAGAGGGCCTTCTCGGTAGTGGCACCCGCCCTGTGAAACACCCTCCCACTGGATGTCAAAGAGAAAAACAACTATCAGACTTTTGGAAGGCATCTGAAAGCAGCCCTTTTTTGGGAAGCTTTTACTGTTTAATAGATTATTGTATTTTAATATTCTGTTGGAAGCCGCCCAGAGTGTCTGGGGAAACTCAGCCAGATGGGCAGGGTATAAAGAAATAATAATAATAATAATAATAATAATAATAATAATAATAATAATAGTAGTAGTTATTATTGCTGAAGTATAACTAGTAAGTAATACCCAGGACTGCTGGGGGTTTTTTTTAGAAACAAAAAAATTTGGGTTTTTTAAATGGATAGTGTAATTTATGTGTTTGGCTCCAACACATCAAAAATGGGGTATAGTCACTCCAAAATCACATTTCAGTCCATCATCTTGATTCAGAATTGCACCTTGATTCAAAATGACAGCCAATCAGAAATGAAGATCCACATCCCCACCTCAGGAACTCTGTTGCTAAATTTGACAACAATATATTGAGCAATGGCTGAAACCATGTCATAAGACATACAAATCCACACCAAAATGTCTGCCATCTTGATTCAAAGAGGAGGCCAGTGTCCAAACAGTGAGGAGGTCTGCCTCCCTAACTCTAGAACCTTTGTCCCAAGTTTGATGATGATATCTTGAGAGGTGGCTGAACCTAACCTGAAGCTTTCTTACTAGGAATTCTAGTTCCAGAAATACTGAGGGATCAGAAGAGATTATTTATGTATGCTACAACAGCTGCGTGGATGTTACTTGCCCAAAGATGGAAGGAGGACCAATTACATACAAAAGAAGAATGGTTGATAAAGAAGATGGACTATGCCAAAATGGTGAAAATGGCTGGGAAAATCAAAGATCAAGAGGACAATAAATTTAATAAAAATGGGGAAATTTTATAAGTTACTTGAAAGAACACTGTAAACAATTAAAAACATTGACAAGATTCTAAAAAACAAACAGAAAAACACCTCTTGTGATGAAGTGAGAATTATGGTAACAATTGAGTTTTAAGAAAATATGGAGAATGTGGTACGATGCAGTTTGAAAAGAATATTTAGGGAAACTGTGGAGGGGTGGAGGGAAGTTCTGGGATCCTAAGAATCCTATTTGTAAAATGATTTAAGTATGGTGATAATGGTTAAAAACGAAAATGAATTTAAAATATATATATTAAAAAAGAGAGGTGGCTGAATGCATGCAAAAAGGAAAAAAGAAAGAAAAGGTGAAGTCGGAACATATTCACTTTTCAGTCCATCATCTTAATTCCTGTTTGGTTATGATAACTTGTCAAACATTTGATTGCCTTCTGATCTACCGGCCTTCCAATCAGCAAGCCCAAGTGGTTTAGACAACAGTGCCACCTGCGTCCCTTCTCAATATAGGGTAGTCAGGAAGTGAGAGCTGGACCATAAAGAAGGCTGATCGCCGAATAATTGATGCTTTTGAATTATGGTGCTGGAGGAGACTCTTGAGAGTCCCATGGACTGCAAGAAGATCAAACGTATCCATTCTTAAGGAAATCAGCCCTGAGTGCTCACTGGAAGGACAGATCGTGAAGGTGAGGCTCCAATACTTTGGCCACCTCATGAGAAGAGAAGACTCCCTGGAAAAGACCCTGATGTTGGGGAAGATGGAGGGCACAAGGAGAAGGGGACGACAGAGGATGAGATGGTTGGATGGTGTTCTTGAAGCTACCAGCATGAGTTTGATCAAACTGCGGGAGGCAGTGGAGGACAGAAGTGCCTGGTGTGCTCTGGTCCATGGGGTCACGAAGAGTCGGACACGACTAAACGACTAAACAAACAACAAAGGAATGATCTTTAATCAGAAGGTCAGCAGTTCGAATCCCCACGATGGGGGGAGCTCCCATTGTTCGGTCCCAGCTCCTGCTCACCTAGCAGTTCGAAAGCACGTCAAAGTGCAAGTAGATAAATAGGTACTGCTCTGGCGGGAAGGTAAACGACATTTTCGTGTGCTGCTCTGGTTTCGCCAGAAGTGGCTTAGTCATGGTGGCCACATGATCCACCGGCTCCCTCAGCCTATAGAGCCAGATGAGCGCCGCAACCCCAGAATCGTCCGTGACTGGACCTAACAGTCAGGGGGTACCTTTACCTTTGCCTAGTATCTAGAGTATGAAAAACCGTCTTCTGCCTATGCAGAAGCGTGTCCAGATTCACAGTATCATATCTCTGCTGTGGGCAAAACAAATATGTTTCCCTCGGGTTTCTTTTTAACTAGACTGCTTGGGCCAGCTTTAAATAAGATACATCTTTTCCAGAGCAAGCGGAGACATCCCAGTAGGAATTCAGGAGGTGCTGACCGCTTGATACAAACATTGCACCTACTGCAACACTGGCTTTAGCCAGCAAAATTTAATGACCCATTCCCCAGGAAGAGTTTTGTCTTCAGAATGACGAGCATATAATTAGGAGGTTGGGGGGAGTGATGGGGAAAATATGTCATCCTGAAACTTTGCTACCTTCCCTGTCACTTCCTGTCACGGGCAATTGGTTCCTAAGCAACTGTTATGGGCGGTGTGTGCAAATGTTATAAAGTTGAGGCAATTCAAGGAAAAGGTAGCCATGTATGTTTGGAAATCTCTCCGCAGACATGCTGATAGCGCACCTGCTTACAGTCTGTCAAAACCTGCCAGCGCCAAAGAGGAGTGTTTAAGGACAGTTCAAACGCTCTGCTAAGAGGCAGAAGCAAAGTGTCAAATGTAGCTCCATCAACAACCAGGAGTGCGATTTGCCTTTGAGCAACAAATCAAGTGACCGTTAGCAAACCGCCAGCTGATTCTGAAAGCACGTTAGCGAGATAAGAGGTCGAAGGGGGTGTCTTTTGACATCTCAGGTTCCCTGAGAGAAAATGGAAGTCGTAAGGCAAAACTGGCAAACCTGTGACCCTGCAGATGATGTTGGACTCCAATTCTCATCAGTCTCAGCCAGCATCAGGGATGATGGGAATTTTGTCCATCAGCATCAGCAGGGCCACATGTTTCCCAGGCCTGTGCCCTGGCGCATAGATACACATGCTGCAGGAATCTGGATTCATCAGGTAATGTTAGCCATGCTAGAGTTGCACAGAATACTTTGATCATTTTTATTTTAAAGGCAAATGAAGTGCTTTAGATTACCTCACTCTGGGACGTGAGTGGCGCTGTGGGTTAAACCACAGAGCCTAGGACTCGCCAATCAGAAGGTTGGCGGTTCGAATCCCCATGATGGGGTGAGCTCCCGTTGCTTGGTCCCTGCTCCTGCCAACCTAGCAGTTTGAAAGCACACCAGAGTGCAAGTAGATAAATAGGTACCACTCTGGCAGGAAGGTAAACGGTGTTTCCGTGTGCTGCTCTGGTTCGCCAGAAGCGGCTTAGTCATGCTGGCCACATGACCCGGAAGCTGTACGCTGGCTCCCTCGGCCAATAAAGCGAGATGAGCGCCGCAATCCCAGAGTCGGTCACGACTGGACCTAATGGTCAGGGGTCCCTTTACCTTTAGATTACCTCACTATGACTAGGCACAACAGTTGTACACACACACACACACACACACACTTTTTATAAGTGAATATTTCAATATTTGAATAGTGGAATTTTAGAAACATACAGTTGTACCTTGGTTTTTGAGCAGCTTAGTTCTCAAACGCTTTGGCTCCTGAATGCCACAAACCCAGATTGTTCCAGTTTGCAAACTATTTTGGGAAGCTGAATGTCCGATACAGCTTCTGCGGCTTCCGATTGAGTGCAGGAAGCTCCTGCGGCCAATCAGAAGCCACGCCTTGGTTTTCAAACATTTTTGGAAGTTGAACGGCCTTCTGGAACAGATTCCATTCCAGAACCAAGGTACGACTGTACTGGGCATGTGTATTTAAGGATGCAAATTTGGATTTAAAATATTTCAAAGAGGTAATAAAATAAAAACAAACCATTATTATTATTTTCTAATTAGGCTATTATAGAAAGGTTGAAATGCTTGTAAAATAGGATGTTTAACACTATGAGATCATTACTGATATTTGCATATTATTGAGAGTTTGTATGGTATGTGTAACTCTTAGCAGTCAAGAAGATTCACCAAATATATCCTGCACATGTGGTACTCCTCACTTGAATGTCACATTGCTTTTCAAAATGGTTGCATGGGAGGACAGCTCAGTTGGTTAAAGCGTGGTGCTTGTAATGCCAAGTTTGCAGGTTCGATCACCATAAGGGACAGCTTCATATTCCTGTATTGCGGGGGGTTGGACTAGATAACCCTCAGGGTCCCTTCCAATTCTATGATTCGATGAAGTGGAGGAGGAATTGGATTCAATTTCTTCCTGCGTACTCTTCACAGCTGAACAGCAGATTAGGGGTGATTGTGGCTTCAAGTTCAAGTTCAAGTTTAAGTTTTATTACGGCAAAAGCCAGTGACACTAAACACCACAAAATCAAACAAAAAGAAATCAACAACAACATCAGGGAAAAAAAAGGATTACACAAGGGAACTTCGCAGTGTGCCATTCAACAGAAGAGATTTACGCTTCCTGATTACTAAAGTGCAAAATTTGGCCACCTCATATGATATTGAGCTTGAGGAATCTTCCAGAAGGTATTTTCGTAGAATTTCGGGGGAGGATTCCAAATAATGATGTAGGGGTATGAATTTTGATAAAAGCGGCAAAATAAGTTGAACTCGCTCTTCACTATAAAATTCGCAAAATAGAAGGATGTGTGTGACAGATTCTACCTTATTAGACATACAGGGGCAGAGACGCGCATGCATTGGTACCCGCGTGAATTTGCCGTACAGCACTGCTGAGGGCGTTGTCTCAAAGCGGGCTCTAGAGAAGGCCCATCTATAAGCTTCGTTAGTGATGTTAGTTAAGTAAGGGGCAGTTGCAAAATTAGGCCAAGCTTTTAAACATCTATACGTCTCCGGGAGTAGGGCGTCTTAGAACTTAGAATCTTAGATTGTGGCTTCTTAGAAGAGCTACTCTCCATGGTCTACTTTGAACTGAAACCATAAAGCTTAGAAGGATTTTTTGGTTTATGGACTGATGACATCTTTTATAAAAACCCTCTTTTTTCTATTTCTATTTGACATGTACATCCTATTTCAAGATTTTGCAACGTACCACAGGCCTTGCCAAAACTTTGACGTTGTTCATCTCATCAGAAATAAAACCAGAAAATTCAATTAATAATGCAATATCTTGCAACTGGATGTTTTCCCACATAGCACTGACTAAGAAATCATGAACTTCAAGTTCACACCAAAACGAATTGCCTTAATTAAAATAATGAGCTCAGACTTACTCTACATGAAGAGCCAAATGAATCAAAGTTAACGAAAGACACACTCCCTTTGAATATTTCAAATTAATTCTACTTACTCCACAGATTCACTAATGGAAAATAAAACAAACTTTACGAGCCAATATATTAAAACATATTCTCATGTCCTCAGGGTTATACAATCATTCTGAAACTGAATAGCCTTCTGAAAGCATTTGACAATGTCAATGATGGCCCAAATACCTGTTCTATTTTGCACTAAACTGTGCTTGATGATGGTCACTTGACTTTTCAGAGCAGCTTTTTGAACAGCACACACAGGGACGTCAGTGAATTCATGGGAGACAAATGATATATTGTGTTTTAGGAGCAGAGGGTTAATCTGAGTGCAGAGTGTTCACTTCTGCCATTTGTGCTCACTGCGAAAAGAGAGGCAGCTGCCAATAAGTATGTATGCATGTGTAATACTTTTGTCCCACTTCTTAGACAATCATTGTTTCCCAATTCAGCACACAGTAATTACAATAAATGAGAGACAGGCCCTGCCATCTGGCATACAAATGAAAAAAGACAAGGCAGACAAAAGCAAGGGGTGTGTAAAAGAAAAGGTCAAGGAAGGAGATCAGCTCTTCAAGACCAGGACACTGAATATATATATATATATATATATATATATATATATATATATACATACATACATATATACTGTTTTAAAATTTAGAATACTTATTTTACATCCTTGACTTCCCTTCTTCTCTTTCCATGGTTCATTTTGCATATCATAAATCCCTGCATATTTTACGTAAACTAAACCATTCAGTATTCCATTATTGCATCCATCAAAACTTATTTACACTGTTTAATTTATCTTAATGCTGCCTACATTTTCAAGTATACACAATCCCCCCCCATATATTCAATAAACATTTTCCAGTCTTCTTTAGACGTATGTTCTTCTTGTTCTCTTATTCTATATGTTAAGTCTGCAAGCTGCACATATTCTGTCATCTTAAGTTGCCATTCTTTTTTAGTTGGGACCTTACTCGTTTTCCATTTTGGGGCTAACAAAACACGGGCCACAGTAGTGGCATACATAAATAAAGAACACTGAACATTTCTATTCAGCTTAAGCCAAGCTTATCTTCCCTTGCAGGTGTTTTCTTGCTAAACAGTAGTTTGAGGTTCTTGCTCCATAACAGATGGTAATGAAGAAGAGGAGGAGGAGGAGGAGGAGTTTGGACTTGATATCCTACCTTTCACTCCCCTTAAGGAGTCTCAAAGCGGCTAACAATCTCCTTTCCCTTCCTCCCACATAACAAACACTCTGTGAGGTGAGTGAGACTGAGAGACTTCAGAGAAGTGTGACTAACCCAAGGTCACCCAGCAGCTGCATGTGGAGGAGTGGGGAATCGAACCCAGTTCACCAGATTACGAGACCACTGCTCTTAACCACTACACCACGCTGGCTCTCCACCAGAAATTGAGTGTGGGCTTTCTCTTTGCTTCTTTGAAGTGGCCAGGCTTGCCTTCTCCTTGCCCTGATATCCTTTCTGGGACACAGTAGGTACAACTTGTCAGTGGTCCTTGATCTTCTCGTCATTGCATGAGACCAGAGTTTGTTCCTCTTCAGCTTTGCAGTTCATAAATTGTCAGGCTTCAAGGAATCTGATTCCCCCTCCCTCACGGCAGGTTGCCAGTAATGGGATGACAAGAAACTCTTACCAATGTCTTTTATTCAATATTCACAGAGAGATGCTTGGTAACGTCGCCTCTCGTTACTGGCGTTGCTCCGAGTGAAGCCCCATCCCCTCCGTCTCTCCTATTATACGTCATCCCTACATTGACTGATCTGTGCCTTCTGCCTCTGAGCTTTCTGTTCTCCTACTTTCAACGTTTGCCAGGTTCCGGGAGAGGTGGGTATCTGGAATGCTTTCTAAATACACCAAGTCTGTCAGCTGTCTCTTCCCTGGTGCTTCTTCTTCCTGCCCCTCTCTCAATATTTCCTAGCTTCTCCCCTCTGCAGCCTCAACTGTGACCTTCTGCAAACCACTGTTGTAAATCTATACTGTCTCCCTCTTATCTGGGAACTGCAGCAAGGGGGGCGACCACTATTCTACCTCAGTAAAGTCCCTGACATATATGTATGCAGGGTAGGGGAACCTTTTCTAGCTAGCGGACAGATCTTCCCATCCGCAAGGGCCATTTTGACCATTGTACAGTGGTACCTTGGGTTACATACGCTTCAGGTTACAGACTCCACTAACCCAGAAATAGTGCTTCAGGTTAAGAACTTTGCTTCAGGATGAGAACAGAAATCGTGCTCCGGCAGCATAGCAGCAGCGGGAGGCCCCATTAGCTAAAGTGGTGCTTCAGGTTAAGAACAGTTTCAGGTTAAGAACGGACCTCCGGAACGAATTAAGTACTTAACCAGCGGTCCCACTGTATACACATTCTGTGTATTTTGGCTGTACATCCAGGTGCTCTGGCTTGGGAATATGTTACTAACTGCAACATTTTTTTCTTAGGACGGCCTCTGGAAATGGTATTGAAATTTCAGCTGGCAAGATAGTTTGAACATATAACATCAGTCCTGGCCTAGTTGCCCTGGCTGCCAATTAGTTTCCAGGCTCAATTCAAAGGACTTGTTTTGATATATAAAGCCTTAAATGCCTCAGGACTGCAATGCTTCAAGGACCACCTCTCTCCATATGAATCCACCTGGACCCTGAGATCATCATCTGAGGCACTTCCTCATGTGCCTCTCCCAAGAGAAGTCTGGAAAGTGGCAAGAGGAGAACAGGCCTTTTTTACAGCGGCTTCTTGCTTGTGGATTTTTCTCCTCAGGGAGATTTGCCTGACTCTTCATCATACACCCTTAGGTGCCAGGTGAAAACATTCCTCTTCAACTGGGTCTTGGATTGATTAACATACCCCTTTTAAATGTGTTTGTGGGAGCAGATGGGGTAGCAGGGGAGTGTTGGTTTGTGGTTTGTTGTTCTTGTTTTTATTATGTATTTTGTGTTTTTGCATTGTATTTTTATGCTTTGAACCAACCTGAGATCTACGGATAAAGGGTGGTATACAAAACAAACAAACAAACAAAGATCCCTAGTTCTTTATATGGAATATCCTCAGATCCTTAGGATGAGGGTCATTGCATGATGCCCACCTCCATCCTATTTCTGCCGCACCAAAAAGAAGGCAGCAAAACCTTAGCCATTGATGGCTGCTTACTGTGCAAACACAGGTTTGCTCGCTTAGCTTATGCCCTGATCTAGCACTGCAAGAAACGACATCGCCTCTCCCCCCTGATCTTTGCCGGTGCAACAGGTCTTAGTGTAAGACCGTAAGAGAGTTCCAAAGCAGAATTAGAAGAGGATGTTAATACCCAGAGCGGAACTATTGGCCTTGCCAAACGGAAAGAAGCAGCTGCTACAGTGGGTTCTATTAATCTTCGAGATGGATGAATTTTGGAAAAGCTGCCCACAAAGCAAACACACTGGGCCTATCTGGGAAAGAAAGGGAGGGAGGGGTGGCATGGCTCTCCTGGAGGTTGCAAGCTCAGCAGGGAGATCCTAATGTATTTCTTTCAGCGCGCGAGGGCATGAAAAATAGTGTTTATCTGCACGCAGCTCATGGCGCCGCATACTATTTGTGAGTGCAATATTCGCACTCTTCTGCACAGGCACAAATAACGAGGGTTAGTTGCCTTTGTGCGCTGCTGCACAGATAGCTTGGCTTTAACTTTCTTCTAAGCTCTTTATTTCAAGGCTCTCTCATTTGCTTCTTGGGCCAGGTCCAAAAAGAAAAAGAAAAAAGCACACGCCTAGTTTCTCTTGCAAATCTGTGTTCTTACTATCTGCAATTGTCAAAATACCCCAGAAGCAGGGAACATTTTAGCAGGCTGGGGTCTGGATTCACTTCTTGGCAACCTTTTGAGGGTCACATGCCTGAGGTGGGTGGTGCCCGTGGCAAAAGTGGGTGGGGCAAAAATGTAAATGTTACCTTTGCAGAAAGGGTTGTCTTCCACCCAGGCAAAAATAAATAAATGGGGGGCATTAGGTACATAATCCAGCAAAGCCAAAACACTCAGAGAGAATAAACATAGAAAATCAAACCACTGATCCATCTAGCTGTGTAGTTTTGAGAGATTTCCCCCTCTGTATGTTTGGTTGAATGTTTTCCTGCTATGTACAAAGCCCAAGAAAGGCAAAACCTATCTGTTCCTGTCTCTTTCATCTCTGTTCAATGAAGTGCTACCAGAATTTCTCTCTCTCTCAGGACTCCAGCTGCATTATTTAAGTGGCTTTGCTAACACCTTTACTGATGAGTCTCTTACTTAGGAAGCCCTCAAAGGTTTGTGCAGCAACCTTTGGGGAATGGACTGGCTCCGAAATGGCTAGGAGGAAGCCCCGTTCTCCAAATTCCTCAAGACTATGGCCACTGAGCTGATGTGATCATCTCAGGTGGATTAAACCCCCCTCACTTCAGTGAGGGGAATGAGACTTTGTGCTGATCATCAGGCAGTGGCTTTCCCACCCCACAGCCCTAGGAGTCTTCACAGAGAAAGCGTTTCCAGAGGAAGAAATAGGGGAGAGATGGGAGAGAGAGTGGGGTGGTTGGTTTCACCTGCGCTCCCCCCCTTCCAGCCTGAGGAATCTTCAGAAGGGACTTGCTGCTGAGGACTCAATGAACTGAATGGAAGATTATGAGTCATGCAGCTGGAGAGAGAGTTTGTGCAAATTCATTAGTGCTTTCCGGGGTTGTTAGTTTGTTAATGTTGTGAATATTGTCTTGTGGGTTATGAGTGCTTTGTGAATCTCTTAATATGACTTTTGTTGTGGTTGTGCTGTTCAGCTATTCTTGTTGTTTTGTTAATAGCGTTTCATAGGATTCCCTGGTCCTGAATGGGGTAACTGTGCCCCTAAAGGACCAGGTGCGCAGCCTGGGAGTCATTTTGGACTCACAGCTGTCCATGGAGGCACAGGTCAAATCTGTGTCCAGGGCAGCTGTTTACCAACTCCATCTGGTACGTAGGCTGAGACCCTATCTGCCTGCGGACTGTCTCGCCAGAGTGGTGCATGCTCTGGTTATCTCCCGCTTGGACTACTGCAATGTGCTCTACGTGGGGCTACCTTTGAAGGTGACTCGGAAACTACAACTAATCCAGAATGCGGCAGCTAGACTGGTGACTGGGGGCGGCCGCCGAGACCATATAACACCGGTCTTGAAAGACCTACATTGGCTCCCAGTACGTTTCCGAGCACAATTCAAAGTGTTGGTGCTGACCTTTAAAGCCCTAAACGGCCTCGGTCCAGTATACCTGAAGGAGCGTCTCCACCCCCATCATTCTGCCCGGACGCTGAGGTCCAGCGCCGAGGGCCTTCTGGCGGTTCCCTCATTGCGAGAAGCAAAGCTACAGGGAACCAGGCAGAGGGCCTTCTCGGTAGTGGCGCCCGCCCTGTGGAACACCCTTCCAGCAGATGTCAAAGCAATAAACAACTACCTGACATTCAGAAGACATCTTAAGGCAGCCCTGTTCAGGGAAGTTTTTAGCGTGTGATATTTTACTGTATTTTTGGTTTCTATGGAAGCCGCCCAGAGTGGCTGGGGAGGCCCAGCCAGATGGGCGGGGTATAAATAATAAATTATTATTATTATTATAGAAAGTGGCTATTTTGCTGAGGATCTGTTAATTACTCTACTTGACTTATGTCGCAATTGTGATGTATTATTATGTTGTTATTTGTTGTCTGTAAGCCGCTTTGTGACTCGTGCGAGTGAAAAGCGGCATAGAAATATAATAAATGGATAAAATGAAATGTTTAGATGAAATGATCGGATAAACATGCTTGTTTGCTAGCCCAGTGGTTGCACTGTTTAATTAAATACTGTGGCTGCACTTCTCATGTGTGTGTGTGTGTGTGTGTGTGTGTGTAGGGAATCAACAAATTGTTTTCCACCTTAAATATTTACTAATAGATGACATCAATTCATCTGCACAACAGCTCCTCGGAGGAAGGACTCTCCCTCAGTTTTAATTAGCTTAATCTGTCAAAACAACACACATCACTAATGCCATCAAAATGCCATTAAGAATCAAACCATTGCTCACTGTTCTATTTAGTTCCTTCATTTTATTTTGGCCGTACTAAGATTCAGGCCCAGCATGAACCAGCTGCTATGGTCCCAGTGCTTCAAGCAGAACCCACACCCAGAACTGTCATCTACCCTGGGCATCAGTACCAGACACCTGGGACATTAAGCCTCCATTTTGTTGTTGTTGTTGTTGTTTAGTCATTTAGTTGTGTCCGACTCTTCATGACCCCATAGACCAGAACACGTCAGGCACTCCTGTCTTCCACTGCCTCCCGCAGCTTGGTCAAAAGCCTCCATTTTCATTTCTCACAAATGTTCTAGAGCAGAGACGCTGAGTTCCATGTGACTTTTTTTTGGGGGGGGGTCGTCGCCTGCATATGACATCATAAGTGAAACACACCCGTGTGACATCACATGCATCAGCACCCCAGCAGGGCCCTCCACCACTGTGGGGAGGCCTGGCAGGGCCCATCCCCTCAAGATGGGGTGGGGAAAGGCTCAGCCATATCCCTGCATACTTTGGGGGGGAGGCAACTGGACTGTCTTCAGCCCCACAGATTTGGTGCCTATGCTCCAGGGCAATGTGTGCTCAGAGGCGCTTAGGATCCTGAGCTTTCCCAGGTCAGCCAGGAATATGGTGTCCCTCAGTTGGCTTTTACTAGTGCAGGTATAGGCAAACTCGGCCCTCCAGATGTTTTGGGACTACAACTCCCATCATCCCTGACCACTGGTCCTGTTAGCTAGGGATGATGGGAGTTGTAGTCCCAAAACATCTGGAGGGCCGAGTTTGCCTATGCCTGAGCTAGGGTGCTACTGGTCAGATGGGGCTCAGAACTTCAACCAGTGTAACTCGCACCAGCATAAGCACCCTAAAAGGCGCATTCTGTGGTGGGGGTGACAGAGGAGGGATTAAATTGCATTTAGCTCAATCATGTGACCTGGCAACTCTATTTTAAAGACTTGTTTTCTCTCTGCCAGGCTGAGACTGGCTCAGCCAGCCATAACTCTGCTGTTCATCTGACTTTGGAAGATGGGTAATTTACACTGGAACAATATATCCTGCTATAACTTATGCTGGCTTCCTATAGTTTGGATTCTTCTCCCATGTAAATCAAGCTAGCCGCATGACTGAGAATGAACCTTTTCTCTCTCGTTAGAATTTCTTTCCTTCCACATGTTTTAAATTAATGTTGCATTAACACAAACTTTTGCATCAAGTAACAGAGAGTACTGGATTAGTATTGATTTAGTGGAGCATTCCTTTGAAGTCCTGACACACTTCTCGTTTTTATTAAACTGTTTTGCATCACTTCAAAGTGCTGATTTATGAGTCATAAATATGCAAACTATTAATTTGCCATTTGCCTTTTCTCCTGCACGGCTGTTAACTTCCTATTTTTGCATTTACTGCCCTGGTTTCTTTATATTTATTTACGCTTGGGTTGTCCGTGAAAATACACTGGGCTGCATCTAAACTCCACCTGCCAACCCTGAATATATCAGTTTCAAGATCTAAAAGCATTCTCTCTTCATCCCAGTGTCATTACTTTTATTTTTGAGTCATGTTTGGAAATGAGCTTTTTATATCAATGACAACTCTTTATGATCATTCTCATAGTGACAAAACGATGATGCTCCTCTGATTAACACCCGATGGCACTTATTATTCCTTCTCCCCCACCCGCTTTGGTTTCCCTAATATGCAAACTATCACCACCATCAAACTTTCTCATCTGCAATATGCTACAGTTATTGACAAAAGAATGAAACTTTCTCCATAATTTCACTGTTGGTAACAAAGACTCTCCTCCCTGGAAGAGAGAGGAGTGGTTGTGGGCGGGAGCCCGAGCTCCGCCCCTGGCCGGGGGCCTTAGCCCCCGCCCCTCCTCACCTGGCTGGCGCCCACGCCCACAGGAGGCAGCCAACCAGGTGTCTCCGAGGGGCGTGTTTAGCAGCTTAATGCTGCGGCTCCAGCTCCGCCTCCTCCTCAGTCGTCGTCGTCGTCCCGCAGCGAGTCACCCACCCTCCACTCCCATTTAGCTCAGGGTCTAGGTTTTTTGGCCTTGCTATGGACCTTAGGTTGGTCGCCCCGGTTGTCTGGGGGGCCTGGTAGGAATTTTTCCATTTGGCATTAGGCTTTTTGGTTTTTTCGCCTACCTCGTAGCAATCGTCACAACTTTTGTGGTATTGGTGGGTAGGTTAGGCATTGGATTCATGTGTGTCAAGGGCTAGGTGTGGCCATCGCCTATGCTATCTACCGTGGGTTATTCCGTTAAAGGAATCTGGCGGTCGTGTATTCCGTCCGATGCCTGCTTGGCGGGAGGCCATGGCACGACCCTCGGTGACATCAGGGGTGAGCCTATAGTTGGATTAGCATCAACAGGCTCCACCTACTGTTGAATAAACCCACCTCCTATAGTCATCCAATGCCTAAGCCAATACCTTTTCACTGCTGTAATCAATAAAGTTGTGGCCTTTTCTTGCCCATTAACCTTATATCACGTGTCCTTGTGTGTTTATTTCACATAGCGGGGGTCGGGCCCTCGATCCACAACATTAGCTGAAAGCAGAGCTAGCAAGCTGAATTTGTTGTGGAGTTCTGCTTTGAAGAAGGATCAAGGAATTTTGAATTTATTGTTATTCATGTTTTATACTGTATTTTATGCTGTTTTTTGTTGCATCATTTAAATTTGTTGTTAGCTGCCCTGAGCCCAATTTTCTGAACCGGGAAGGGCAGGTTATAAATTATTATTATTATTATTATTATTATTATTATTATTATTATTATTATTATTTTGTGGGGTGAGCCTTGAGAAAAAACTGTGGCATATGCCATACTTACTTCACTATTCCTCCCCTGGCAGGAGGAAACCCAATTTGTCTAACAACTGATTTGTCTGAAACCTTCTGGGGAGCAATCCTGCACACAAGAAGCTGATATAAAGAAACTGGTTGAAGTTTAGCAAAGGGGCGGGAGGGGGGGAGAGAAAGCCTGTAAAATAGTATTCTAGGCTATGTTGTCAAGTCATGTGGCCAAGGTGAATGGGATCAGGATCCAGTCTAAGTTTCTATAATGAATTGGGGGAAAATATTTAAAAGTACTTTCCCAAAAAACCCAGTGTCCTTTCTGTCGGGGGTAATTCAGACTGAAATTCCCAGGTGTCAAAAAAAGGTTATTTATGTATGTTACTACTGTGTCCCATGTTTTGTTAGTCTGAAAATGGAAAACAAGTGAGTTCCCAACCAAATAAGAATGACAACTTAAGTTGACAGAATATGCACAACTCACAGACTAAACATATAGAATAAGAGAACAAGAAGAACATACATTTAAAGAAGATTGGAAAACGTTTATTGAAGATATGGGAAATGATTGTGTACAGCTGAAAACGCTGGCAGCATTAAGATTAATTCATCAGTGCAAGCAAGTTTTGATGGATGCAATAATGGAATACTAAATGGTATAGTTTTTGTAACATATGCAGGGATTTATGATATGTAAAAGGAACCATGGAAAGAGAAGAAGGGAAGTTGTTGATATCTTAAGGATGTAAAATGAGTGTTTTTAATTGTAAAATAGAAAACTTAAGACAATTATATACAAAAAGAGAGAGGATCCAGTCTAAGTTTCCCCTGTTTGGCTCTGTGACAGCCCTGGAACATCTCATTTTGGGGACCTACCTGCTTCTTGGGAGAAAAGCAATGACAAACCTAGACAGCATCTTAAAAAGCAGAGACATCACCTTGCCAACAAAGGTCCGTATGGTTAAAGCTATGGTTTTCCCAGTAGTGATGTATGGAAGTGAGAGCTGGACCATAAAAAAGGCTGATCACCGAAGAACCGATGCTTTAGAATTATGGTGCTGGAGGAGACTCTTGAGAGTCCCATAGACTGCAAGAAGATCAAACCTATCCATTCTGAAGGAAATCAGCCCTGAGTGCTCACTGGAAGGACAGATCCTGAAGCTGAGGCTCCAATACTTTGGCCACCTCATGAGAAGAGAAGACTCCCTTGAAAAGACCGTGATTGAAAGATTGAGAGCACAAGGAGAAGGGGATGACAGAGGACGAGATGGTTGGATAGTGTTCTCGAAGCTACCAGCATGAGTTTGACCAAACTGCGGGAGGCAGTGGAAGACAGGAGTGCCTGGCGTGCTCTGGTCCATGGGGTCACGAAGAGTTGGACACGGCTAAACAACTAAACAACAATGCCCAGTGTCTTGAATTTCAGTTGTGCTATGCCAAAATGTCACGAGCGCTCAGCCTCCTCCCATTGATGCAATGTCACATACATAATGCACGATACACACATGAATTCACACATGTGCACCGTGCACTGGGCCCCTCAACATTGGGTGCAACTCAGCACCTCTGAGCTGAACAGTGTTAAAAGTGGGGGCTGCTCCTCCAACTTAAGGGAGCTAGTTTCCATCACACCTTGCTTTTTCTACTGAGGATGAGCAAGAAACCCCTTTCCTGAAAGCTCTCTTCATGAGATCAATGCAGTGCCACAAGTATCCCATGGAAGGTTTGGGCCTGCCTTGAACAGAAATGCTTCTGCGAGGGGCTGGGGATACATCGCAGTATTTTGACGTGAGTCGCCGTTAGTTCTGTGTGGCTCTTCTGCCTTCAAATGTTCCAGAGCAGAATCCTACAAAGGAAAGCAAGACCCAGAAGCTGCTATGCCCTGGTGAGACCGAGCTCAAAATCAAACCCTGCTTTGATCCTGAAAGAATTTCTGTTGTTATGCGGTATGGATGCAGTTTTCAAATACCAACGGGTCTCTCTGTGTGATACTTTTTGTTGCTCCTTAGTGGATAATCGGATAAATGCATGAGTTCAGACTATTCAGCTTATCTTTCTTGAATAATAAATGACCAGAGTAGGGAATGTTATTACTATAATTTACTACTGGTCATGAATAATAAAAGGATAGAACTATTTACCAGTCTGCACACTGCAACTTGTAGCTTAAGCCAAGAGTGAGTTCTGTCTTGATTTCCCAAAAGAAATTATGCATATCTATCTTCCCATCTATCCTTAAAACGTATTAATTTCCTCTTGTATTTGCACACTTTGGGAAAATGGGCTTTTCAAAATATGCTAGGTCTGTTGTGTCTGAAGGAGAGCTGCACCAAAATGCAGTATATATATATATGTTTGTGTCTCTGTGTGTGTCTGTGTGTGTGTCTGTGCGTGTGCGTGTGTGTGTACACACACACACACACACACACACACACACACAGTGGTACCTTGGGTTAAGTACTTAATTCGTTCCAGAGGTCCGTTCTTAACCTGAAACTGTTCTTAACCTGAAGCACCATTTCAGCTAATGGGGCCTCCTGCTGGTGTCGTGCTGCCGGAACACGATTTCTGTTCTCATCCTGAAGCAAAGTTCTTAACCTGAAGCACTATTTCTGGGTTAGCGGAGTCTGTAACCTGAAGCGTATGTAACCTGAAGCGTATGTAACCCGAAGTACCACTGTATAGGGTTACAGATTTCTGTCACTTGACATTGTACATACAGATCCCAGTCCATCTCAAACAGAGCAGAAGCTGAAAAATGTGATAGCTTGCGGGTCCAGAGAGGATTTTCCCACTTGAATACTAATAATAAAAAAAACCACAACAAAACAAATCCCAACCTTAAGTAGGGCTGAAAGATTGGGGATGTTAATTGGTTTGCATCGCCTGCTGTCAAAGGATTACTGGCACATAGCACCGTTTGGCACAGATCAGAGAGAGACAAGGGGAGAATCTACACACAGGAAAAACCTGCTATAAATAAGTCAGAAATTAGATTGTTTAACAACAACAAAAACCTATGGAAAAACACGTTTTAAAAATTCCTGCTCTCTGGTGCCATCTGGTGTTGCATATTTATAGTGAATACAAAATGTTGTTTCTTTTAACTAATGTAGCTGAGTCCAAGGCCACAGCAGTGAATTTGCAGTTACAGTGGTACCTCAGGTTAAATACTTAATTCCTTCCGGAGGTCCTTACTTAACCTGAAACTGTTCTTAACCTGAAGCACCACTTTAGCTAATGGGGCCTCTTGCTGCCGCCGCACCGCCGGAGCACAATTTCTATTCTCATCCTGAAGCAAAGTTCTTAACCTGAAGCACTATTTATGGGTTAGCGGAGTCTGTAACCTGAAGCGTATGTAACCCGAGTTACCACTGTACAGTATGAGAACAGAAATCATGCTGAGAACAGAAATCATGCTCCGGTGGCACAGCGGCAGCAGGAGGCCCCATTAGCTAAAGTGGTGCTTCAGATTAAGAACCTCCGGAACGAATTAAGTACTTAACCTGAGGTACAATTGTATATATATTAAGGGCTATAGCCGATGTGGCGCTACATTAAAGTCACTCAACAGTATATTTGTTCCGCTGGTGAAATGGCAACACAATCAAAATATACCACCTTTGTGTGAAGCAACATCGGTACGACGGCGATGGAACACAGTTGGAGCTTTCGAAGTTAATGAGAAGACAAGCCACTCTGGATAAAGAACACAATTTAGTAACAACTTGACAGGAAGTAAATTGGTTGTACAGGGAAGAATAAAGGTCATATCATAAATATGCTTGTATTTTATGCCCCTTTCTTTCCCTCGACTGAAATTATGTGGCAAGCAATGGCATACACCTGTCCATGTTTGCAATTCCTTTCTTTGGCTTATCACAGCAGATCTTGCTAAGGTGTACCTGAAGGTTACCTTCCTGAAGCTCAATATCATTATGGCAGGTTCTGCATCACAAAATGTACACTTTACTGCCAAAGCCCCCCCTTCTACAAATCACTGAAAATGATGTTTTGACAGTTTAAAGGCTTTATCTGCTCTTTTTTTATATAATGTTTCCATAAAAATTGGGGTGGTTGCCAAGGTTGCTGCAGCTTTCAGAGAGATAAGGGGGTTTATAAAATTATATTTCACCTGACTGGTTTATTTTGCTTAGCCAAAGGCAGAGTTATAGATAACTATGTCAGCAAACAGCTGAAAAATGTTGCTTCTAAGGACCAGCATAGTTGTGGCTCACTGATATTGATCAATGCCTGTTTAATTTACTGGTCTCTTTCTCAAGCTAATGGCTGAAACCAAAGTCTACCAGGCCAGCTTTGGACACCTCTTTAAGAATACTTAAAAATGGATATATTTCTCATTCTGTAAGGGCATCAATCAAATGAGCCATCATAAGATTTTTTTAATGGAGATCCAATTTTGATACTCAGGTGGTTCTGAATTCTATTGTTCAACAGGGACAATAATAACACATTTGAAAACTTCAAAATACAGGACTGTCTTCAGATGTCTTCTAAAGTGGAATAGTTACTTATCAGCTTGGCTTAGGGGTCACATAACTCCGTACCCTCCGATGAAAATAGGGACAGTCTCTCATACCCTCCTACATTTCTCCAGTGAAAATAGGGATGTCCTAAGGAAAAGTGGGACAGTCTGGGATCAAACCAGAAACTGGGATGGCTTCTGTAAATCCGGGACTGTCCCTGAAAAATAGGAACACTCTGCATTCTTTGAGCCAAGCCAATATTATTTAATGTCCCATATTAACCCCAGTATGGTCCAGTTCAGGTTTCATACTAGACTTGAAGGGGGTGGCGCTGTGGGTTAAACCACAGAGCCTAGGACTTGTCAATCAGAAGGTTGGTGGTTCGAATCCCCGCGATGGGGTGAGCTCCCGTTGCTCGGTCCCTGTTCCTGCCAACCTAGCAGTTTGAAAGCATGTCAAAGTGCAAGTAGATAAATAGGTACCGCTCCAGCGGGAAGGTAAATGGTGTTTCCGTGTGCTGCTCTGATTCGCCAGAAGCGGCTTGGTCATGCTGGCCACATGACCCGGAAGCTGTATGCTGGCTCCCTCGGCCAATAAAGTGAGATGAGCGCCGCAACCCCAGAGTCGGCCATGACTGGACCTAATGGTCAGGGGTCTCTTTATCTTTATCCCAAGTCCTCTGACTACAAGACACATGCTCTCCAAACCATTAGCTTGAAAACCATCCTGTTTTTGTAGTCCAAGGCAGGCAGTAACACCAAGAGTCTTATTGTACCTCAGCACCAAGCACGACTACTGATCTGAAACCAGCTTCAGACGTGCTTTTAAGAAATTTAGCATCCCCCTCACAAGAAACTTCAGAGTTCCAAGGGATTTTATATTACACTACGCTTAATTACTCATTTTGTTTCACCTGTTCTTGTTTAGGTATAATTGCTTTAGACATTTGAAAAACAAAACAAAACAAAACCACACTGAATTTATTTGAAATGTTTATGAAACACATGTTTATTGTAATTCAATATGCAATTTGGCCTACATGGATGAGAGAGGGCCCTGCGCACAAACATTCCCAAAGACAAGCAATGTTCCGATAGACATTTTCAATACTTTCCTGGAGATATGCTGCCCTCTAAGGTTGTTGAAACATCATTTCCAGGCTGAGCAGAAAGGGTTAGGAAATCCTGAGTTAAACTTCAACATTACAGTCATACCCCATGTTACGGATGCTTCAGGTTACGTTTTTTCAGGTTGTGGACTACGGGAAACCTGGAATGGGTTATTTCCGGGTTTTGCCACTCACGCATGTGCAGAAGTGCTAAATCACACTTTTGACTTGTGCAGGAGTGCCAAATCACGCCACCACCTGCACAGACTCAGTGCTCTGCGGGTTGCGGACGTGCCTCCGTCACGGATTACATCTGCAACCCGAGGTTCTACTGTACATTAGTGACGCTACTACAAAAGGAGAAGGTAATTGTACATTAATGATGTTGTTATTATTTGTATGGAAGGATGCGGGGGTTCTAGTTAATATTTTTGGTACTAGCTATTGAAAAATGCATAAAACCAATATATAGATATATGCAATATATGCTTATGTATATATGTAAACATATCAGGCCGTTCAAAAACTTTTTATTTGTTTGTGGACTGTATGTATGCATGTAAGCAAATGTGACTTTTAAAAATCTTTAATCAAATTGGGGTGATAAATAATTGCATGGAGTTGAAAGTCAAAATGAGTACCATGGCTCCTAAATTGACTAATGTTGCTATTTGAGCAATACAATACATTCGTTCTGGTTGTAATTTTTGGGTCGGCCTTTAGACCTCTTGGCCAATGCCTTCTTGTCCAATGCCTCGAACTTATTTGTAGAGTCTTTTTCTTTACTTGTCTTGGTTTTCCTTTACAGCTGGACTTACTATTGGTTCATTTCTAAACATATCTAGGAAAATATCTAAAATATAATGAGGCCTCAGCATCTGATGAGAGGAAAGAAGCTTCCTCACCTTTCTCGTTAATAAAAACAATTTGTGTGTGTGTGTATTCTGTTTTACAATTTAAAATACTGATTTAGATATCCTTAAAATATCAATGACTTCCTTTCTTCTCTTTCCATGGTTCATTTTGCATACCATAAATCCCTGCATATTTTACAAAAAAGAAACCATTCAGTATTCCATTATTGAATCCATCAAAACTTATTTACACTGTTTATCTTAATGCTGCCAAAGTTTCCAGGTGTACACAATTCCCCCCATATATTCAATAAATGTAGTAGTGGCATACATAAATAACATTTTTTGACACCTGGGAATTTCAGTCTGAATTATTCCCAGCGAAAAGGACTCTGGGGTTATTGGGGGGGCAGTACTTTTAAACACCCCCCCCAATTCATTATGGATTATTTCCCAACACTCTTTTACCCTTTTATAAGTCCACCACACATGAAAAAACATTCCTTCAACAACAACCCTAGCAGTCCTATTTGGAATTTGGTGGAGACAAATGTTTCCTAAGCATACATTCTGCAAAGAAACTAATCCTGCGTTGTGCGGTATTAGTTGAAACGTCTCTGAAAACCAGGATTTGTTGCTGCACCTTATTTAGAAAAGCAACAACAATGGTGCCATCAACACTTCAACCGATATGGGGATGTTGGCAATGGATGGGGGAAATAGGCATTTGTGATTTACTACCTTCAGGGCTATGCCAAAAGATCTGAACACAGCACACAGGCTCTTTGTCTTTTTTTCTTTTGTCCAGGGGGACTGTGTGACATGAGTGACTTCTTCACTGTCCCTGAGCTTGATCTAAAGCCCTCTGAAGTTAAATGGCGGAGATCTTAATGACTTTAATGGGGTCTTAGATCAAGCTTTGTCTGAGGTAATTGGGAAGTCAGGTAGATTTCCAGAGGTTCTAATGGGTATTAGAAGCCTGGCTGACATTGATAATCAATGTGTAAAATATGTCTGACTGCCCCAGGTTGTCCCTATAGGGTTTGTATTCATTATTGACTTTTCTTTATCCTCATCAACCAAAGGGGGGCAGGGGTGGAATTGCAAATTGCTATTAAAGGTAACAGGGTTTCTAAAACACAAGGCAGAGACCTAAATGACATTATAAACATATGAGAATAAGTTTTTATATAATGGATGATATGCAACATTCCTCACACTCACTGAAATCAACGGGTCTACTCTGAGTATGACATTGCTAGAATCTCACCCTATAGTTCTGCATATAAGGTAAAGATAGATAAAAGACCCCTGGATGGTTAAGTCCAGTTAAAGGTGACTATGGAGTTCACATTTTACTTTTCAGGTACAGGGAGCTGGCATTTGTCCACAGACAAACACCTCGGGTTAAAAACACTCCACTAACCCAGAAGTAGTACCTTGGGTTAAGAACTTTACCTTAGGATGAGAACAGAAATTGCACGCCAGCAGCACGGCGGCAGCAAGAGGCCCCATTAGCTAAAGTGGTACCTCAGGTTAAGAACGGTTTCAGGTTAAGAACAGATGTCCAGAACAAATTAAGTTTGTAACCAGAGATACGACTGTACTTATCTCCATGGATCGGGGATTACAAACTCCACACCCTCCAACATTTCTCATATGAAAAGAGGGGTGTCCTAAGGAAAAGCAGGACATTCCGGGATCAAATCAGAAACTGGGATGGCTCTTGTAAATCCAGGACTGTCTCTGGAAAACAGGGACATTTGGAGGGTCAGTATATGGAGTCAGACCATTGGCAAATCCACCTCAGTATTGTATTCACCTACTGGCAATGGCTGTAAAGGATTTCAGATTGCCTTAACTGGAGCTTCTGGGAACTGAACCTGGGACCTTCTCCATGCAAAACAGGTGCTCTACTACTCCTTATCTGATCCAGAAATTAAGGTTGGTGCAGAGATGCAGAAGGAGGATCAGTGCCTTTTTGGTGGAATCAGAGCCATTGAATGCACCCAATGAAGAAGCACGCCATTAAGCTTACCTGTGATGGATCACCAAAATAATGGAAAGAGGGCAAGGTAGTCATTCTCTCCAATGTCCCTAAATCACTAGTCAGTGTGGTGGAGAGGTTGCATTACAGTTATTGCATTTATCAATGGAGACATCTGGAAATATGTGGACATATGATACCATTTCTCACCACTGTTTAGCTGATGGATGACTGATGGATGTATGGTCTCCAGAATATGCAATATTGGTCAAAGAAAGCCAATATAGCCAAGGACAAAGAAGGAAAAGGAACAAAGGTACCTAGTTGCAGGGACATTTCAACCTTCAAGTGTGGACTCTCAAGTATATGAACAAATGGGGTGAAGTTGTAGTTTAGCAAGTATATTTACAATGCGACTCTAATTAATTGTCTTTTCCACTATCTCCGTTTCATGTAATATTAAATGTCACTATCTAATTACAACAATTAAAGAGATAAGGCTTCCCACTTGATACTCAGCTCCACATTTTCAGCAAAGTTAATTTGTGTCCAGGGATAAGTCCCTCGATTCAATCTTCATGCAGGCCCTTAACTGTCTCTGAAATCTAATTATCAGTGTGCATTGGTATACTTAATTGATTTTGAAAAATTCCAAATGGCAAAGAAAGTACTAAGAGACCCAAACACGCAGAGATAAACAGCACAGGCGAGGGAGTAGCTCCTTTATCATTATAAAAAATAACCCAAGTATTTATCTAAAAATCGTTAACGCATTGCAGTAAAAAGATTATTTATACTAATTAAATAAGATGGCTCTGAAAGTGAGAAGTTTCTATAGCTCACAGATATTTTCCAGGACATTTGTATATAAAGCAACTTAACTGCTGATTTTTCTTTTTCTTCTCTCTACATTAGATGGAAAGAACTCAAACTTAGATCCTTCTCTAAGGAGAGCCAGTGTGGTGTAGTGGTTAAGAGCGGTGGACTCGTAATCTGGTGAACCGGGTTCGCTTCCCCGCTCCTCCACATGCAGCTGCTGGGTGACCTTGGGCTAGTCACACTTCTTTGAAGTCTTTCAGCTTCACTCACCTCACATAGCGTTTGTTATGTGGGAGGAAGGGAAAAGGAGATTGTTAGCTGTTTTGAGACTGCTTAGGGTAGTGATAAAGCGGGATATCAAATCCAAACTCCTCCTCCTCCTCTTCTCCCCCCCCCTCTCTCACACACAAACACAGTGAAAGTGCCCCTGGGCCCAGCACTACATGCAATGGTAATTTATGGATGCTGTCACACCCCAAATCTCACCCTGCTCTCTCATCCTCATGATAAGAGGCAAAACACATTCTGTGGCCTCATCGCATGGCCATTTGCCTGAAACTTGAGGAAGAGGCCAATGCAGTAGACTGCAGTGCAGGGGTCTTTGCAAGAAGCTAGGGAAAAGCCCTGCATGGCACTTGGAAGGGCCAACTCACAGCTGATTGCTGGGGCTTCAAAGTGTCACAAACCCTGGCATCATTGTGCTGTCAAATTTGACCCAAGGTGGGGGGGGGGTGGCTAGAGATTTTACAGATCTGTTAAGGAGGATAAGGAATAGTTAATATGTGGGTGCCTGATCACCTCATCTGTCTCCTGAGAAATCTCTATGTGGGACAAGAAGCTACAGTTAGAACTGGATATGGAACAACTGATTGGTTCAAAATTGCAAAAGGAGTACGACAAGGCTGTATTTTGTCTCCCTGCTTATTTAACTTATATGCAGAATTCATCATGCGAAAGGCTGGGCTGGATGAATCCCTAGCCGGAATTAAGATTGCCGGAAGAAATATCAACAACCTCAGATATGCAGATGACACAACCTTGATGGCAGAAAGTGAGGAGGAATTAAAGAACCTTTTAATGAGGGTGAAAGAGGAGAGCGCAAAATATGGTCTGAAGCTCAACATCAAAAAAACAAAGATCAGGGCCACTGGTCCCATCACCTCCTGGCAAATAGAAGGGGAAGAAATGGAGGCAGTGAGAGATTTTACTTTCTTGGGCTCCATGATCACTGCAGATGGTGACAGCAGTCATGAAATTAAAAGACGCCTGCTTCTTGGGAGAAGGGCAATGACAGGCCTAGACAGCATCTTGAGAAGTAGAGACATCACCTTGCCAACAAAGGTTCGTATAGTTAAAGCTATGGTTTTCCCAGTAGTGATGTATGGAAGTGAGAGCTGGACCATAAAGAAGGCTGACCGCCGAAGAATTGATGCTTTTGAATTATGGTGCTGGAGGAGACTCTTGAGAGTCCCATGGACTGCAAGAAGATCAAACCTCTCCATTCTGAAGGAAATCAGCCCTGAGTGCTCACTGGAAGGACAGATCGTGAAGCTGAGGCTCCAGTACTTTGGCCACCTCATGAGAAGAGAAGACTCCCTGGAGAAGACCCTGATGTTGGGAAAGATGGAGGGCACAAGGAGAAGGGGGCGACAGAGGACAAGATGGTTGGATAGTGTTTTCGAGGTTACCAGCATGAGTTTGACCAAACTGCGGGAGGCAGTGGAGGACAGAGGTGCCTGGCGTTCTCTGGTCCATGGGGTCACGAAGAGTCGGACACGACTAAACGACTAAACAACAACAACAACAACAATATGTGGGTGGAATTACCCAAACAGTTATTTCGCAGATATATAGTTAATAATAGGGACGCGGGTGGCGCTGTGGGTTAAACCACAGAGCCTAGATCAGAAGGTGGGCGGTTGAAATCCCTGCGATGGGGTGAGCTCCCATTGCTCGGTCCCTGCTCCTGCCAACGTAGCAGTTCGAAAGCACGTCAAAGTGCCAGTAGATAAATAGGTACCGCTCCCGCGGGAAGGTAAACGGCGTTTCCATGCACTGCTCTGGTTTGCCAGAAGCGGCTTAGTCATGCTGGCCACATGACCCAGAAGCTGTAGGCCGGCTTCCTCGGCCAATAAAGCGAGATGAGCGCTGCAACCCCAGAGTTGACCACGACTGGACCTAATGTTCAGGGGTCCCTTTACCTTTACCTTTATAATTAATAATGGCTAGTTGTGAGGAAGAATATATGACAGCCTCTCTTCAGGGTTGCAGCCATAAAACTGATGGCAGGGATTGATCAACATGCATGATCAAAAGCAAACCTCAGCATTACCTGCCAGTAGGGATGCACCAATATTTTCAGGTTTGACCCTCAAAGCTTCAAGCAGTTTTGAGCACCCCAACTCGGTTTAAAGCTAGTTGCCTTTGTTGCTTGTTGCCAATTCACACAGATTAGTTGCCACCAAATAAATACTTGGGAGTCAGTTTCAGGGGTTCAGGAAGGGTTCATATTGCCACTTAAAATGCCCAAAGTTACCCACATCCTTGCCTCCCAAATATTCTAACAATTGTTAATAATATTTATATTTATAGGCCACTCAAGTTGGCATAACTAGTTTTCTGATGGTCTCCCCTTTAGCTGTTAGCCAATTCCCGACCTAATTAAGCTCAAAAAAGTTTGTGTGCCTTGATATTATACTCCTAGAATAGGGCAGGCTGTCCATGGGCCGTGTCCTGAATTTATGTGATCCTCCTGTCTGATTTTTTTTAAAATCCTCTACAAGAAATCAATGTGGTCTACTAGTAAGAGTGATTTGTACCTCTCCTAGCAGAAACAGAGGAGGGCTGGCAGAAAGAAAGCAAGGTTGTGCCCCATCCATTTGTGGTTATTGTCACACCCCTTGCTGGCTTCAGTCCTGTTCACAATCAGCATGTGGTTCCTGAAAGATTTATTCCAGAAAGAATATGGTCCTTGACAGAGAAAAGATTGCTCACACTACCTTGGGCTTACATATACTTTACCTCCAAAAGATCATGATTGGGCAATTTTTGTCACCAAGTACAGGAAAAGTTGTTGCGGTCAGAGCCCAGGAACAGAGCTGATAATGAAGCCCACAATCCCATAGAATTATTTTTCAATCTTATATTCTTTATTGAAAAATAAAAAAGTACAAAATGACGAGTGCACAGAGTAAGGTAAGAAACCAAAAAGAGCAAGAAAATGAAACAGGACAACAAAAGATATTGTGTACGTTACCAAAAAAGGGGAAAATTGTTATTGTAGTTATTGTAGTTAACCAGACCTTCATCTATTTTTATATTTATATATAAATTTATTTATTTCATTTTTCAAATTAAAGTTTTACAATCAAATATCCAACATACATCATAAAAACAATATTCCGAAGAATCTCCTGGACTTCCCTCCTCCCCTTTGTGGGTCTTATTGCATCTTTTATAATAATCCAAATCTTTTACATCTCCATTATATCCAAAATTCACCATTAAACGACAAGTGTTATTCCAATCCTACTAACAATCTTAACTGTTTACAGTGGTTTTTAAGATAAATTATAAATTTTCCCCATCCCTTTTTAAAAAAAAATTAAAAGTTTATTTACAACATAACATAAACCCCCCACCCCCAATACACAAATCCACCCTCAATAAAAGTGAACATAACATACAGTGAGCATAACATACAACAATACAAACAACCAAATAAAAGACTTCCTTTATCTTGTATCTGCCCTCCTTATTTACTTCTTATAAACTGTTTCCTTATGAATAATTATTAAGATTTTTCTAATTATAACTTAAATATCCACAAAGTCTCCTGCAGACATTAATCGAAACAATTTCCCCCATTCCTTATCAAAATTTTCGTCTTCCTGATTTCTGATTCTTCTGGTCCTTTTTGCCATTTCAGCATAATCCATCGATTTAATCCACCATTCTTCTCTGGTCGGGACTTTATCTTCTTAACCAGACCTTAATCTAACATGGCATTTATAAAAAGGTATTCATAGAATTATAGAGTTGGAAGAGACCGCAAGGATCATGTAGTTCAACCCCCTGCAATGCAGGAATAAGCAGCAGGCCAATACAGGGATCGAACTTGCAACCTTGGTGTTATAAGTACCATACTCTAACCAACTGGGCTATACAGCAGCATAACATATTGTTGCATAAACTTCTGCCTTGAGCATCACTTTCTAATTAGGACACTGTTCTCTCTGCTGCAGATGACTTTGATCCTTCTCCTGTAAGTCAGACTATAAGGGAGTCTTTCATTCATGGTGTCAGGGACAGCCCTGATTTTGAAATTTTTCATTAGAAAAATTAGTGGTTATAGGCACATATTATTTGGGCATATTTTTGATACTTTGTACTGCTAATGATAACTTTGTTTTCTCTCCTAACTAATCTCCTTAACCGTAAGGTTTGGAAGAAAAAAATAGTGTGTCTTTGTGTACAAAATAAGGTTAGACTGTCCTCTCTCTTGTAGGGAAAAGATTAAATAGCTACTGTATAAAACCATTAGAGATGAGATTACATTGAGTTCCAAAAAAGAATTTCTGACATCCCATAATAGATTGCTTTAGTACCAGTGCAGGCAAGAAAACAGGGTGGGTGGGTGGGTGGGTGGGTGGGGAGTCGAGATAGCAAGGATTGATTTCAACACACTTCTTTGGATAAAATGAGTTGAAGAAGAACAACAACAGCTATCAGTACGATCAAAATTAATTTATAAGCAGTCTTTGCCTCGGAATACAGGCAAGGATGAACATCCAGATAGCATTATACGGCAGTAATGAATAGTGATCTGTTTATTCCCATCTGCAAACCAAGCATCTCTGCTTTCTACTGAAATCATTTTGCAGGTTCATACTTTTTAAATGTGTTGATACCAGGATGAAGATTCTAACGCGAGGAGCATTGCTATTGCTGGAAGCACGCAGTGGAAAAAGAAAAGAAAAAATCAATTATTTTCATGGCTGGGATAATCACTTTTTCTTGCTGTAATCAAATATGCCCTTTTCTTCCCTCCCCCCCCGCTCTCTTTTGGGATCCTACTCATCCTCTCCTAGTTTGTACTGGTGTAATAACTCCGTATTTGGGTCGTACCACTTCAGACAACACATGGGGGATCACAGAACTTAAGGCAGCTTCCAGACAACCTGCTTATTAAGCTTTCATGCTGATTTATCTGCACAAAATGTTTGGGGAGGTTATACCATGTCCAGTATTTCTTGAGCATTCATTTTGATTTGTTTGTGGAGAGGTCATAAGACACTGTGTCCTGCATTTTAATGTTTTGTTGGAAGCTACCCAGAGTGGCTGGGGAAACCCAGCCAGATGGCGGGGTATTAATAATAATAATAATAATAATAATAATAATAATAATAATAATTTCTTTGACACAGATGGGAGGGCGTTCCACAGGGCGGGAGCCACTACTGAGAAGGTCCGGTGCTTGGCTCCCTGTAACCTCACTTCTCGCAGTGAGGGAACCACCAGAAGGCCCTCAGAGCTGGAAGTCAGTGTCTGGGTTGAACGATGGGGGTGGTGATGTTCCTTCAGGTATACTGGGCCGAGGTCATTTAGGGCTTTAAAGGTCAGCACCAACACTTTGAATTGTGCTCAGAAACATACAGAGAGCCAATGTAGGTTTCCACATGCACAGATTTTTTTGCACAGAATCATGCTGATCTGCTCATCTTCAGTCAAAAGCGGTAAATCAGTAAAAAAAATGTCTGGGAATATCCAGGCGTATGGGTTGAGTATGGCCACCCATGGCAGAAGTGTTGAATTTTTGGGGTGAATTTCCTTAAAAATATCTCCAAAACTACAAAAAAAAGGGGGGGTTGCAAAAAAAGCTCAGCAACACACACACACTGCAAAAAACCCAACAACTTTTGTATCCAGATTTTCACTTTTCGAAATATGGCAATCCTAGCACATATGACCTTTGCGTGGCATGACAGTGGTTGTGACTTTTTCATTGTGGCAAAAGAAGAGTCCAATGTTCTGCCAGAACTCTTTGCTACAACTGGGGTGTTTGTTTGTGTGCCTGCATGATGCTAATAATATAGATAGATTTCAGGTGCAAAAAGAATTAAGGAACCATAACGTTCTATCCCTGCTAGCTCCTTTAATGCCAGAGGCCTGCCACCTTGGCTGCAGCTCTCCTCGACGTACCAATATTTCAAGAAGGCAACTTCAACCCATTGCTGGCATCTTCCCATATGCTGCTGGGAGGCTTCTTTCAGGGGAGGGATGTTGCTCGACAGTGTTTAAACAGCAGTTTGTTTTATGGTACCTAATATGCTGAGGAAGATCCTTGGTAGTATTGAAATATTCATGGGTCTGATCCATTGCAATCACTCCCTTGTGCATCATCTCATTTTGCAGGAACGAAAAAAGAAAGAAAGGAGTTCTTTGGGTATCAGCAGTATTGGGAGCCTTTAAAAACAAAACTTTTGTGTGCAGAAAGAATGGCCCTGTTTTCTGGTGCTGGCTGATATAGTGTTTGGGTAGGAGATGACTCCTGTAGCCTTTTCATGCAGAAGAGAAGTGTTAAATATGCAGTTTTGTGATGTGCTGCTCACTTGGTCCTGTATTGTCTGGGGACAATTCTTGCTATTGTTCCAAGCCTAGGAAGCACACGTCCGAGTGGTTTTCCGCTGGCCATGCCGGTTTCTCTGGGGAAACCCTCTCTTTTCTGCTGAATTGGAGCAAATGTCAATCTGCTGAAAACCCAACTGGCCTTCAGTGGTAAAAATCAGTCTGGAAAAAAACTTCCCTATACAGGGCTGCCTTCAGATGTATTCTAAAGGTTGTATAGTTACTTATTGCCTTGGCTTGGGGCTCTCGTAACTCCATACCCTCCATCTCTCTGATAAAGATGGCCTGCCATACCTTCCGGGAGGCTGGTGGCGCTGTGGGTTAAACCACAGAGCCTAGGACTTGCTGATCAGAAGGTTGGCGGTTCGAAACCCCGCGACGGGGTGAGCTCCCGTTGCCCGGTCCCTGCTCCTGCTAATCTAGCAGTTCGGAAGCACATCAAAGTGCTTCTAGCGGGAAGGTAAACGGCATTTCCATGCACTGCTCTGGTTCACCATGCGCTGCTCTGGTTCACCAGAAGCGGCTTAGTCATCCTGGCCACATGACCCGGAAGCTGTACACCGGCTCCCTCAGCCAATAAAGCGAGATGAGCACCGCAACCCCAGAGTTGTTCGCGACTGGACCTAACGGTCAGGGTTCCCTTTACCATACTTTCCAACACTTCTCCAATGAAAATAGGGACATCCTATGGAAAAGTGGGGCCTTCTGGAATCAAATCAGAAATGGGGGTGGCTTTTGTAAATCCGGGACTGTCCCTGGAAAATAGGGGCACTTGGAGAGTCTGAACCAATGAGCACCCTACCAGTATAAAATATCCATTTCAATCTTTTCTCATATACTGTACATATTTTAGTTGAGTCATCGGCAGTTTAGCATGCTGTCCAAGGGACTGTTGCCTTCCTAAGTTACAACATGTGAGATTTACACCTACACCGTATTGAGCAAGTCTGGTTCAACAAAGCTGTCTTCTTTTTTCCAAGTCAATTAAGATAAGCCCTTACAGACTCATGATTTGATCTAGCAGATGCTAATTGTCAACTTACAGAGGAAGACCTCCAGCAGAGAGGCTTACAGACAGGTAAGTAGGCGAAGGATTGCAGCCTTAATTAGTTTTCCAGAGAATGTAAGCTGTTTCTTAAAGGAATGTTTCAGTCTAATTACTAGAAACAACTTTAGCTCTTGAGCAATGTACAGGATGCCTGAAGGTATAAGGGCAACTGGCTTGGACATCCCACTCTTCACTTAACCTTGAAGGAGGGGCTTATAATTACATAAGATTTTCTGATGTGCGTTAGCTCTCTAAAGGTTGAGGAAGGAATGGCCAATGTTGCTGGACATCCTGACCAGCAGTTGTGCTTGCCAGAGCTGATGGCAATTGTAATTCAAAGAGAAGCATCACAATGGCTTTCCCTGGGATAAGAAAACCTGTGTGGTAAAGTGTTGGATTGAAGAATAAGGACCCTGTGTGAGGGGTCAGTGAGAGCTGGGAGGGTTCACTCTTCTGTATGAAGGTTGCTTAGTTCTTGCCGTGGTGCCTAGACTTCAGATGACAAACTGGTGCCTTGTGTGACTGAATCCTTCTCTGAATCTCAGCATGGTGTAGTGGTTAAGAGTGGTGGACTAGTAATCTGGTGAGCCGGGTTCGATTCCCTGCTCCTCCACATGCAGCTGCTGGGTGACCTTGAGCTAGTCACACTTCTCTGAGGTCTCTCAACCTCACTCACCTCACATAGTGTTTGTTGTGGGGGAGGAAGGGAAAGGAGATTGTTAGCTGCTTTGAGACTCCTTAAGGGGAATGAAAGGCGGGATATCAAGTTCAAACTCCTCCTCCTCCTCTTCCTCCTCTTCTGTGTGTGGAATAAGTTTTAAGATTTAATTTTGCAAGAGGGCTTTCCCCCCTCTTTATTTCCTTCCTTTCCTTATTCTTGCTTTTTGTATTTTTCTTTTCTAGATTAGTGTGATTTTTATTGTATTTTATGTTGAAAACTTAAAAAATAATAATAATAAAGTTTGGATATGGTATTTATAACACCAGTAAGATTAAATCAAATAAACAAGGAATATTCGGTGTTATGTTGGAGGGGATGCCAGGAAACCATGAATGATGTTCATATGTGGTGGGGTGTGTGCAAATATGTACATTTTGGGGGACAAAGGGTGTTTAAGCAGATAAAAGAAATCACTGGGTTAAAGCTGACTGAAAGTCCAGAGGTAGCATTATTATCAATTTATGATGGGGTGGAAGGTTCACTGGCTATGAAAGACTTGCTCACAAATTTATTGACAGCTGCACGAATTACGATAGCTAGGAAGTGGAAGGGGCAAGGTGAATACAAAATGGAATAATGGTATGAAGAGGTGTGGGATATAGCTATTGATGATAAATAATAATAATGTGTTTTTTGTTGGGGGCCTATTGGGTTGTTGTTTTTATTTTTATTATGTATTTTCTGGTTTTATATCTTGATTTTATTCTGTGAACTGCTCTGAGAACTCTGGTTATAGGGCAGTATATAAATTCAAAGAAGAAGAAGAAGAAGAAGAAGAAGAAGAAGAAGAAGAAGAAGAAGAAGCATGTGCTATTAAGGTAATCTGGCGAATATGCAGGAGAAATGATTTTGAGGAGATATGGAAAGTATTTGCAGAATCTGTACTGTTAAAATGGAAAGGGGTCAAACCATTGCAAGAGGTGTTGAAATTTTGGAAGGTTGGATAGTTACAATGGAATGGTCTCGGGAGTGAGGTGGACATTTTTATTTTTATTTATTTATTATTATTACTTTGTCAAAAAAGAAAAGAAAAATGAAAACCTGTGTTGTGCACCGTTTAGAGTATTAGGTCTGGTAAAGGTAAAGGGACCCCTGACAATTAGGTCCAGTCGTGCCCGACTCTGGGGTTGCCGCGCTCATCTAGCTTAACTGGCTGAGGGAGCCGGCGTACAGCTTCTGTGGCCAGCATGACTAAGCCGTTTCTGGCGAACCAGAGCAGCGCACAGAAACGCCATTTACCTTCCCACTGGAGCGGTACCTATTTATCTACTTGCACTTTGACGTGCTTTCGAACTGCTAGGTTGGCAGGAGCAGGGACCAAGCAATGGGAGCTCACCCCGTCATGGGGATTTGAACCGCCGACCTTCTGATCGGCAAGTGGTTTAACCCACAGCGAGCTGGGTTCAAATCCCCCCTCTACCCAGAAGCTCACTGAGTCACCTTGGGTAATCACTCTCCCTCAACCTAACCTATCTTCTAAGGTGGTTGTGATGATAAAATTGGTGTATACATGTGCAGCAAATCATGTACACCAGGGAAAGGGAACTGCACTGGACAACAGGTAAGACAGTTACCTCCCTCACGGCTTGAATGTGACTCCACCCACCCGTCAGACGACCTGTTTGGCCCACACGAGTCTTGCAAAGGAACCCCCAAAATAATGCTTTTTGAGGGGCTTCACAGTGATGGCCGCCTCCAAGACTCCAGAGATAGCGCAGGTGGGCATGGCTTGGCTGAAGCGGCTTTGTGGGACAAATAGGAAGGCCTCTTGAACACCTCAGAAGAAATATGAGTTATAGATGTAAAAAATGGGCAGACGCTGCAGTCCCCCTCCCTGGCAGATGTGCTCAGTGTTTGTGTGAACAGAGTGTGTGTTGGGATGTGCGTGAGAGAGATGATTGCAGCAATTCAGGCAGGAAAAAAAAAAGATAGGCCATGGGAAGCAAATTTTAAACTCCATTAATCAAATTACCAGATATGAGATTCCGAAAACCCCAATAAATAACTCTTCTGAATTATTGGGAACAATGTGTGGAGGAGGAAAGAGTTGCTAACTTCCTGAAAGCAGCTAAAATGTCACTTTCAATGTACTAGGGGAAAAGAATCTCCTGCCCGCCCCTATTATTTGCCAGAATGGTTTTACACTTTATGGGACATAAAAGTGATGCATAAATTAAGATATTATATCTGAGCAAGAGATGATGTGATGTTTAAGAATCCATTTGTTGAGAAATAGGCAATTTTTATCACCTTTCGGAATGGCAAATTGGGAGATGGTGTTAGACTGTATTCTTTGTTTACTTTAGCTTGTAGATTAATTTATTGGGACTGACTGTAATTTATTGTAATGATTTATTATTATTATTATTATTAATAATAATAATAATAAAACCAGTCTCCTCATATTGGGGCCTCGAGATGGGTAAAAAATGATTGCAGCAATGCAGAATGCCAGCGGCCAATCTGGGCTGCCACCTTTTGCCTTTGCAGCCTAGGAACTTCCCCATTAGCCAATCGGCTGAGCCAGGTGTGTGGGGGTGGGGGTGGGGGTCCTAGGAGTGGACCAGATGGAGGACTTCTCTCCTATGGTCTACTCACAGACTCTATACTAGAATCCTTCATCTACACATTGTCTTCACCAGCTTTGAACAAAGCATAGGAACTGGGCAAACAATATATTACGGTTTTATGAACCGTAGGGAGAATACAAATCCAGAATGTGTGACCTAAGCACCTTTAGTTCCTCGAGGCATTTCTGCTGATAATGTCTTTATCGTGCCTTTACCTTGCTACTTAGAGATGCTCATTTTTCAGTTGCTCTGGGGGATCCTCTAAAGAAATGTCCTTGGACCTGAACCAGAGTGATACCCTCAAGGTATCTTTTTTTACGCCGGTGCATGGAGACAGTTCTTTATTTTAATACACGTAGAACACTATAATAAGAGATATCCTTGGAGCAGAGCCACAATGTTCCCCTGAAGTCCTTTTGGAGGACAGTCTATGAATATTTCAAGATCTTTTAGAAATCTAAGTATAGCGCACTTGAGGGTTGGGATAAATTTACAGCAGACATTTAGGGCTTCCTCGCCCCTCCTCACTGTTTGAGGTAAGGCAGGTGCCTTGCTATGTTTATTAGAGTATCCCTACATATTTATGTAATCCAAATTGCATAGTGATTGAGACTGAAAAAGCTCACAAGGCGTTGCATCAGAACTGACGGTGGCTTCTGCAGTTGTGGGAAGTAGTGCGTGAACTTCCTTCTGAGGAATGAGCCCAAACTATTCATGTAAAGTTTGTTTCAACCCAACATGGATTTACAATATGAAGGTGTCAAGCTTTCTGCTTCTCTTAAGAAAGGTCAAATGAATAAATAGGGGATATACAAATGAAGGTTTGCTCCGGAAGGTTTTGTTACATTTATTTGATTTATAGTAGATTTATTATTACATTTATTATATGCCGGAAGCCACCCAGAGTGGCAGGGGCAACCCATTCAGAAGGATGGTGTGGTGGTATTATTATTATTATTATTATTATTATTATTATTATTATTATCATCATCATCATCATCATCATCCTGAAACCAAGAAACAACTGAGCTTTCCTGCTCCCAGCCTCTTGCCTCAAAAGTTCATTTCCTACCTCTCTGGGGAGTGCTACTGTAATTCGGCTCCTGAAGGCCTTTGGAGTTGAACATTTCGGCTCCCAAATGACTGAAAACCGGAAGTGATTGTTCCGGCATTTGAACATTTTTTGGGAAGCCAAATGTCCGGCATGGCTTCCGCTATTGTTTCTGGCGTGCCTGCACGATCAGGAACAAATTGGAAGCCGCGCCTTGGTTTCCAAACTTTTCGGAAGTCAAATGGACTTCCAGAATGGATTCTGTTTGACTTCCAAAGGAATTCCTTTATTTTGGGCTTATACGGACCAATCGTATGACTCGATATTAGGTCTCCACATCCAATCATATAAGAACTAGCTGAATTGTCTGCAGGACACTTTGGAGACTATGGTTTGAGGAAAGTTGCCTTTTTCCAGCCAGCTCAAAATTGCCTTCTGTCTGTTGACTAGATGAATTGCTTCTAGGATAGTATAAGGCACTGCTGAATTATGTATGGTTTTGTGTCCTCTCTGTCATCCACGCTCACTCCCCTCTTTTTAAAAACTCTTTTTCTTCGTAATTCATCCACTTCCTTAAAACATTTTATTGTGCTTCTACTCATCTAATTGCTTTTCCCAAAAAGGCTTGACATTCATTATACTTTTACAAGCTTTATAAGTCCTTTTCTTCCAGTAAGACTTGGACCTTTTTCATAGTCTTCTCAATATAAAAGCAAACGCAAGAGTGCTGCGAATCACTCCCCAGTGGCCTGCTGATTTGTAATTAAATCCAGTTTCTACTTGTCTTCTGCATGCCCAACCCCCCATATTAAGACCTGTTTATAAGCTATAGTGTATGTAATAAAAGTATATCGCAAGGGAGACAAAACTCTTGTAAATTTGAAACTCAAGGTGTAATAAATGCATTTAGTATTGCTAAAGGAACTTCCAGTGCTGGAGTCACTTTTAGAACTGGATAGCTCAGTTGGTTAGCGCGTGGTGCTGCTGATAACACCAAGGTGGCAGATTTGATCTCCGTATGGGACAGCTGCATATTCCTGCATTGCAGGGAGTTGGACTTGATGACCCTCGTTGTCTCTTCCACCTCTATGTTTCAATGATGCTATTTAATCAATGAGTATGCTACCTCAATACTTAAAGTTAACTTGCACTTCCCCTCTGGAATGCAGTCAGGCCAGTTCAGCCATGGGTAAGGACAGGGAGAAATTTGATTCAGTTTGCATTTAATTCATGATTTCCGAAACAATATGTGAACCCAACAAAGCCATCCTTGGAAACTGACACTTCTCTGAAATTTTCAGTGCATATATTAGTGTGCATATGAACACACACACACATATTGCTTAAAATAGCATACAAAAATACATTACGTAAGGGGAAATTGTTTTACAGCCGTGCGCTTATCAGGGAAAAATTCATGAAAAGAACTGTACCTGTAAAGAAAAATGTTCACTAAAGCGCGGGTGAAATGTTCACGAGGACTTTAAAAAAGAAAAAAACACATACACTGATGTGGAAATGTAGAGAACTCAAGTTAGAATTGGAAAAAGTGAAAAACCGGGACACCAAATTAACAGGTTCACCCATCCCTAGCCTTGAGGAAAGGAGGAAAGACTGGCCATGGGTTGGAAGCAACCACAATTAAGGACATGAGGCTTTTTCAACATGGTGTGCCTTGATTCTGCTCATGGGTTTTCAGAAAATGTACATGTCTGTTTCCCAGCCAAAAATGTCATGAGTCAAAGGTCATGAGTCAAATCTATCTGTGAGGTGTGGATGAAGGATGAATTGCTATTTTTGGTCTGTTGCTTTAAATTGCTTCTTCATCTTTTATTCTCCACTTCGAGTATGCAAATGCATTTATAAGCTTTCGAAATAAAACACACATTTAATCCCTTATAATGCAACACCCCAGAAACAAAATGGCCACATGTGGTTTTATTTGTCAGTCGCAACAGTGATTAAATTTTGTCTTCCCTGATAAAACTGGCTCTGCCAATTAATCAATTAAAGTCATTGTTAAATAATCTACTGATTGAACTAGTTAATGGCTTCTTCTTCTTTTGCAATATTTATATATTTATTTTACAAGTTAAAAGTTATCACATTATCAAATACATAACCGTATGTAGGGATTTCTCTGAATCCCTCAACTTCCCACCATCCCTTCCATGTGTCCCATTGTCAACATTTTCACCTGCATATTATTACCTAATCCATATTTTATATCTTTCCATGTTATCCATTGTATTTGTTACATTACAAGTGTTATTAAAATCCTGCTAATGTTTTCTTCTGCTTACAGTAGCTTCCTAAATAAATTTTAAATTTGCCCCATTCTTTCTTGAAGTTGTTGTCTTCTAGGTTCCTAAGCTTTCTGGTCAGTTTTGCCAACAGCTTAATTTGCCATTCCTTTCTTGTGGGGACTTTGCATTCTTTCCATCTTAGGGCTAGTAGCATCCGTATGGCTGTTGTCATGTACATAAAAAGTCTTCTGTTCTTTGGAATGTTGGTACCTACAATTTCTAGTAAAAAAAAAAGCTTCTGTTTTGTTTGTTTTTTACAAAAGTTATTTTAAACATTTTTTTCAATTCATTATATATCAGCTCCCAGAAAGTTTTCATTGCCTTCTAGTTAATGGCTTCTGGTCTAATTTAAATATACTATCTCTATATATTGTGGAGCTATTGTGGTGTGAATCAGTCTAAGAATGCCTCGTGATGACAAGGGAAGGAAGCAATCAAACTTGAGCTGTTGGTTCAACTGGAACAGAAACAAGAGCCAAAACATTGGACTTCAGATTGCTAAACCTTTCTAAATTGGGAAGTGATGTGTGTGCCTCTGTGGCAGTGATGTTTAAAACTCCAATATTATAAAATTTTAAAATATTTCAAGATACGGGTTGGGTGGGGTGGATGGGAGAGAGAAAGATGCTGATTCTAAATTACAAAGCTGACATTTCTCTTATTGTGGTGAATTGATAAAGGCAATGGATTAGTTAAATCACTTCAAAAGTCTAGGGGGGCATTTTCTTGCAGCTCAAAAAATCGCTGTGCCATTCAGAGATGCTGGAATACAATTTATAGTCAATTGGGCAAAAGGGTAATAAGAGTGTGAACAAAGAGACCATCTTTGGAATTGGAATGAAAGAAATGGGAGACAGGGGTGCTCTTTGGCATGCCACGCCAAGTAAAATCCATTTAGAACATCGGATAGGAAACAGTAATCTGAAACAATAATATTGAAGGGAGGACATTAGATTGGTTGAACCTGGGCTGTAACATGAGAAAATTATGTGTAGAAATCATTGGGTATGTTTTGCTTTCATGCTTATAAAAGCATTTTCCTCCATGACAGAGAAGTGTGTAGCCAGAGGGGAATTTACTATTTAGCTTGTCGAATGTGTAAGCTTATGTCTTTTAGTTAGTTATTTAAAGTATTGCTTTAAAAAAATAAAATACAGTCCTGGGAGCATTGTGCATGCTTTGTAGCCACAGAATGTTGACAATCAATTGGAAAAGATTAACAGAAGGAGGGGAATAGGAGTGTCCTGTAGGAGGCATGGCTGATGGGATGGCTGGAAGATGAGCACTCAATAAGCACTCCATAATGAAGCATTTTGTTGCAGGACGCTACTTGTGAGAGCTTGGTTTGCCAGAACTCTTAATCCGTGTTCTGAAGCAGTCCTACTCAAGGCTCAGGCTGCTTTGAGCAGTAGCATCTATCTGTATCAAGGTCCCAGGTTCAATCCCTGAGATTTCTAGGCAGGCCTCGCAAAGCCCCTTTCTGAAACCCCCAAGAACAACTGTGGTCTGACTCAGAAAAAAGCAGTTTCCTACCGTTGTGAGTTTAGGACGGGGTGGGGGGAGTTAGGCTGTATGATGCCCGAGTCCCTTCTAATTGCTTGGATCCAGCAAGGGTTAAAATTTAATGGAGGAGACAATTGCTAATGTAGGCCAGTCTAGCTTCTTCTTATTTTTAATTTTATTTATGCTTTTCAGGTTTATACGTTTCACAAATTTTACAACCATTTTGTCATTTCAAAACTTGACTTCCTTCCCCAACTTTCTGTGGGGAATAAATAATGAATAAATAATCTCCCATCAGCACTTCCCCCACCGCCATCCCCACAAGCTCGGGGGGGCAGCACAGTTGAATGCACAGAATGCACTTGAACGCACAGAACACACCTTGTTTTAGAGGGGGAGAACAAGGGAAAAAAAACTCCCCCTCTTTGCGCAGCGCCCCTTCAGCCAAGCGGGAGGAGAAATGGAAGGGGTTCCGTTTCTCCTGCCGCTTTGCTGAAGGGGTGCTGAGCAGAGGGGGGAGATTTTTTTTTCTTGTTCTCCCCCTCTAAAGCAAGGTGTGTCCTATGGTCTGGTGCGTCCTATAGAGCGAAAAATACAGTAATAAATAATAATAATAATAATAATAATAATAATAATAATAATAATAATACACATGTCCCTGAGCTTCCTCTTTCAGTGCATGCATTCGGAACACCCGCCCACCTCTCCCTATATTTAGGGCTGTGCGCTTGACCTTGCTATGCTGTCGTGTGTTGTCTGTCATTGGGACAGGGGTACGGCAGGAATTTTCCCCACTTGGCTGATTGGCTGTTGCCATTTGGGTTTCGCCTGCCGCATAGCAAATCGTCACAACTTGTAAGGTTGCGGATAGGCTCTGGTTCAGGTGATAGGGATGGGAGAATGCTCTCGCCATCCCTATTTGAAGGGTATTCCATTAAAAGAATCCAGGGACTCGATAGTTTGGTCAGCCCTGTGCGGGGGTTGTGCCCGTGCCTGAGTCCAGGGTGGCATTTGGGTGGTGGAGATAGCCTGTTCCCGGCTTTCTGCTTATCCAGGTGTTCACCTTCGGATGACCTATGCTAGAACCCTGGGTCAGCGCTACCTGCACTGGTGCAGGGAGCTACTTGAATCAGAGCCTATGCAACCATTCACTTGCTGTAATCAATATGGTTGCAGTCTAAATTCTGCCTAAAACCAAACCAAAATTTGAGTCTTGTCTGAATTTATTTAAGGGGTAGGTTTAAATGTCTAAACACACAATTATTATTATTAAGGGATGCCAATTCTGTGATAGCAGCAATATGTTGCTTGCTCCTGGGCTACTTGAAGATCACTGGCAGAAGTGAACTATGGATTGGAGCTTTGGTTTTATAAGTGACTCATACAAGACGCAGCAGTTCTATTTATGGCCTTGTCCTTTCTAATATTAGGAGCCGAGAATCAGTGGGATGGCATGGGTCTGACACCTACCATGTGGTGTCAAATATGCCTTCTGTGAAAAGGGTGAAGAAACCTAGGACTTTGCAGATGCAAACCGAGGATTGATTTCCCATATGGAATTGATCTGGAGGTTTTGCCTTCCTGCTCATGAAATCTGAATTTGCTAGAACATTTGGCTTTTCCCAAGAGGGGGAATCAATTATAGCTCTGAGCTTCCCAGAAAAGCAAAGAGAAATCAAAACTATTCAATATCTTTTGCACATCTCAGAGAGGTCTTTGGTAGTACTGCCCTGTAGTCCTAAACTATGAACATTGAGGCATAACTTGGGTATTGAAAGCCTATTAGAAACAAGAAAGGATAAAGCTGAATAAAGGGGGCATGACATATTGGGAACCATTTGGAATGCCTTAGTTTTATAAATAAAGCTAAAGACCAGTTAGTTGTCCCTTTGTATGACTTAAGGGCTTCTTGTGAAGAGCAGCAAATTCTCATAATTGCATATGCTTTTAAAAAAACTGCTCCTGGCTCTGTCTATGCAAAGGCTGAGTGGAAGATTGACTGTATTTTAAGACATGCAAGGAATAAGAAAATGCACACCCTACATTAGCTTGATATATTCTTAAATTCACAAAGATCTTTTTTTTTTTAAGGACTTGAGTTACCATGGGACCTAGGTGAGGTGCTCTTAAAATAATTTGCAAATGCTTTTCCTGTGGTTGAAGTAGTTCATATCCAAAGGACTGCTTCGAAATAGACAAAAATCATCTAACAAGTATTCACGAGAGAGCCATAAACCCTTTCAGATTTTTCACAAAGGAGTTCTGAGGTTAATGTGAATTATACTATTTAGATAAAATTGGAATTTTTTTTTGTTTCTTTTTAAGGAGGAATTAAGCTTGTTCACTTTATTCATTGGCAAGGGGAGAAAGGGCTTCCTTTGGGGGATAGATATATTGGGTTCTCCTCCGGAGCTTTTGCAAAAACACTGTGCTAAAATCTGTGTGGAGACTGAACAGAAAAGGGTGTTTTCTGAGCCAAGGATCTTGTACTCCCTCCCAAGAAAGGTGCCTCTCAAGCCCTCCTCAGAGGCCTTCAGGGAGTTAGTAAAAAGGAAAAGGAAAAAAAAAACTTCTTTTAAATAATTTTGGTTTGTAGGTGGCTGTTGCATTCTATTGGTTTTTAATCTGCAGATTTGGAATAAATTTAAGGCTGCTGCTGATTTGCTGTTGGTGTGTTAATGGTTGTTTTTATCATTTTAGTATCTGATATTTTCAAATTATTAAACTATGCCTCAACTTCCTTGTCAGCTACTTTGAGCTGTACATGAGAAGTGATGGGGTATAAATGTTTTAAAATAAGCAGATGAATAAATAATCTCCCATCAGGCTCCAGGGTGAGCAAAACCTGGACCGTTTACAAGAGCCCGGACAGCCAAAAACAATGTTGTTTGTTTTTTTACTACAGTACCATAAATCATAGTGCCAGAGTACCTGCAGAAGTGTAAGGGGGCACTGAATGAAGATTAACAAAGTCTTGGGTAGATGCGAAAATAACTAAATAATGCAGCTGTAAAAATTCCACCTGTTCTATAGTAGTATTTCTTTTATTGATTGATTAGCCTGTCGGCTACTTCCCCACCCCTTTTTACTGTCAGTGTAATATAATTAGATGCTACAGCCCTCAAATTTAATTAAGCCTCTCAACAATGTCATCTGATAGGATTACATTAAAACCTAGAACTGCTTTTCAGTAGCATATTAATTCATCCATTGCACAAAATACTCTATAACCCAACAGCTGCTTGGATAATTCCTCCACTGTTGGAGGAATGGTGTTTGCCTCTGGGGGTGAAGTCAAACTGCTAGAGAAACAGAGTGCTTGCTGCGGCTATAAAAGGTAAAGGGACCCCTGACCATAAGGTCCAGTCACGGACGACTCTGGGGTTGCAGCGCTCATCTCGCTCTATAGGCCAAGGGAGCTGGCGTTTGTCCACAGACAGGTTCCGGGTCATGTGGCCAGCATGACTAAGCCACTTCTGGCAAACCAGAGCAGTGCAAGAAAACACCGTTTACCTTCCCACCAGAGTGGTACCTATTTATCTACTCGCACTTGATGTGCTTTCGAACTGCTAGGTGGGCAGGAGCTGGGACCGAACAATGGGAGCTCACCCTGTCATGGGGATTCGAACCACCGACCTTCTGATCAGCAAGTCCCAGGCTCTGTGGTTTAGACCACAGCGCCACCTGCATATAGAGACAAGTAACTCATAACTGCTGCCTCTTACGCTGTTTTTGCTATGTTAGCAGCACCAAAGTGACCTCTCCAGGGGGCAAGCCTAGGCAGTGTGTATGGAAAGGGAGGACACAAAAAATGGGACGTCAAGGAGGATTAATTGAGAGGGGTGAGAAATGTTCCCATTTTCATCTGAGGAATGTTGGAGAGTATGGGATTGAATCCCAGTGGAACAAAAGCCTTGTGTTTGTGGAGTTGATAACTACAGGACTTTGTATTCTGCGTTGTGATATTGATGACATAGAAGTTTCAGGTACAAACACTCCATTTATTGTAGCTTGTGAATTTAATTTGTAAATAATAATAATAATAGTAGTAATAATAATAAATTTTTATTTATACCCCGCCCTCCCCGGCCAGGTAAAGGTACCCCTGTCCGTACGGGCCAGTCGTGTCCGACTCTAGCGTTGTGCGCCCATCTCACTTAAGAGGCCGGGGGCCAGCACTGTCCGAAGACACTTCCGGGTCACGTGGCCAGCGTGACAAAGCTGCTCTGGCGAGCCGGCACCAGCGCAGCACACGGAAACGCCGTTTACCTTCCCGCTATAAAGCGGTACCTATTTATCTACTTGCACTTAGGAGTGCTTTCGAACTGCTAGGTGGGCAGGAGCTGGGACCGAAAGACGGGAGCTCACCCCGCTGCAGGGATTCGAACCGCCGACCATGTGATCGGCAAGCCCTAGGCGCTGAGGTTTTACCCACAGCACCACCCGCGTCCCTAACACCAAATATATGATACATTAAAAACACAATCAAACAATTGATTAAAATACAGCTTAAAATTAAAATCAGTATGAAATCAGACTGGGCCTGGATCAAAGGCCAGGCGGAACAGCTCCGTCTTGCAGGCCCTGCAGAAGTAAGGCCAAACTAATTTAGGAACAGAGAAAGCAGTTTATATTGAGTTGACCATTGGTCCACATTGCTTAGTATTATCTACATCTCCTTAAGAGTTTCAGGGAGTTTTTTCCTGGATAGGAACTGGCACTTTTGCATGCACTATCAAAATCATTTAAACACTTGCACTCTGCTTCACAAATTCATAGGAACACTATCATACCCTCCAACATTTCTCCGATGAAAATAGGGACGTCCCATTCCATAATGATAATTTTACTATTTATACCCCACACATCTTATTGGGTTGCCTCAGCACTCTGGACAGCTTCCAACATATGTAAAAACATAGTAAAACGTTTTTAAAAATCAACCTTACCTATACAGGATTGCCTTCAGACAGTGTGGGGGTCAGAAAGCTCCATACCTTCCAACATTTCTCCAATGAAAATAGGGACATCCTAAGGAAAAGTGGGACATCCTGGGATCAAATCAGAAATCAAAACGGCTTCTCTAAATCAGGGACGTCCCTGGAAAATAGGGACACTTGGAGGGTCTGCAATATTTTTCCCCACACGTGAACTGCACCTCCAGCTTGGAAAGTTGCAAAATAGGTCTTACTTTTCTGAAACTAATATATGTGTTCATTCCACTAGAGGGCAGAATGTGCTTTTTTAAAAATACCAAAAGCACAACTTGTGAATTCTCATAACAACAGACTTCTCTTTCTGCTTCTGCTAATGAAATTGATAATGTGTTGAGACTCTGACCTAAAACGACAGATCAGTGGGATCTGTTTTCCCAGGGCCTTATACTTTGAAATACTGTAGTTTAATGAGATAAACATCACCTTGTTAGTCACATTCAGATACAGATGCAAGTCTCTCACTCGCTATTAGTCATGGCATGGAATTAGAAGTTATTCCTGACAGGTGTACGTATTTCATAACAATTGCAAAATCCCTTCTGTCACAGCTCACTGTGGGGAAAACATGCGGAGGAGAGAGGAAAAAAATAGCCTGCAGAAAGGATTAAGTCTAAAATGATAATGGATATCTATCAGTAATAATATGAGAAATGCAGAGACAGAATTCAGCAGAGTCTGAAACCTATTTTCCTCAGTGCAAGTTAAAATGTTTGCTGAATTTTAAAAAGGGTGAATTCAGTAGAAACCCTTATAGCCCATAACTGAATCTGTCAAGCAAAGTTTCCATAATAACCCTTAGCAGTTGTACACCATTTTTAATGAAAATGAGGAACAAGTGTCATAACTCTTCAGATATGTATACAAATACTGAGTTGGCTACAGTATAAGACTTTCATGCATGCCCTGCTCACTGTTGGCTCTCGAAGGGACAGGGGATGTAGCTTTGCAGATTTTGTCCCCCTGGATTTAAGTTAAGAAATAAAGAGACCTATTTCGGCTGATCGCCAAAGAATTGATGCTTTTGAATTATGGTTCTGGAGGAGACTCTTGAGAGTCCCATGGACTGCAAGAAGATCAAACCTATCCATTCTTAAGGTAATCAGCCCTGAGTGCTCACTGGAAGGACAGATCCTGAAGCTGAGGCTCCAATACTTTGGCTACCTCATGAGAAGAGAAGACTCCCTGGAAAAGACCCTGATGCTGGGAAATATTAAGGGCACAAGGAGAAGGGGGCGACAGAGGACGAGATGGTTGGACAGTGTTCTCGAAGCTACAAACATGAGTCTGACCAAACTGCGGGAGGCAGTGGAAGACAGGAGTGCCTGGCGTGCTCTGGTCCATGGGGTCACGAAGAGTCGGACACGACTAAACAACTAAACAACAAGAACATTTCTTCTTTGATGTATTATAAATATCTCACATGACCCCCCCCCCCCCCCGCAGAAGCCTTTTGTTTAATTCTCATACCAACAAAGCCCTGGCTCACACTTGGATGGAAGACTTGATTGAAGAATCACATGAATTAATCTCCTTGCAGCCAGGGCTGAATATATACTGATCTAAACAAAACAAAACACTAAGAAAAAAAGGTCTATAGCCCTAAATGCAGTTTCCCATTGTCTGCAGTACAGCACCCTTTGGTCTCTAAGGTACTAATGGACAATTTTTTTTATTTATTTTGACTGTGTCAGACCAACATGGATACCCACCTGAATCTAGCACCCCTGGTGTTACATTTTTATAACACATTTATAACGTTATAACTCATGAGTACAGATTAGTACCCAGGTGCTCATATAGAGGGCCCTCTTCACATTAAGATGTGTATTTAGTGTCAGTTGGCCAGAATAAGCATATTCCTGCATCAAGCATCAGGAAGAGGTGAGCTCCCTGATCCCGTGTCAGGATGGCATCAACCGCTACAAATGAATGGACCAGGACCTAAACATCTTGAATTTCATTTGCTCACGTCCATCCCTGGTTACCCTTAGATCTCCTCTACCTCCAAGGAAGGAGAATCCACCACGTCTCATGGGAGTCAATTCCACTGTTGCACAGGAAGTTATTCCTGATGTTTAGTCGGAATCTCCTTTCTTGTAACATGAAGCCATTGTTTTGAGTCCTACCTTCCGGAGCAGGAGAAAACAAGCATGCTCCATCTTCCATGTGAGATAGTTGAAGATGACTACTCCTCTTCCCTAGGCTAAACACACCCAGATCCTTCAAGCATTCCTCATAAGACTTGGTTTCCAGACCCTTGATCATCTTGGTTGCCCTCCTCTGCACACGTTTCAGCTTGCCAACATCCTTCTTAAATTGTGGTCCCCAGAACTGGACACAGTATTCCAGATGTGGTCTGACCAAGGCATCATAGAGTGGCACTATTACTTTCCTTGATCTGGACGCTATACCTCTGTTGATGCAGCCTAGAAATGCATTAGCTTTTTTTGCTGCTGCATCACACTGTTGTCTCATATTAAGCTTGAGACCCCTAGATCTTTCCCCCATGCACTACTGGTAAGACAGGTATCCCTCATCTTATATTTGTGCAGCTGGTTCTTCCTGCCAAAGTTAAAAGTGCTGTGAGTTAGAAGCTAGATGCAAAAGTGGCAGGCTGGGAAGGCAGAGAGAGAGAGCCAGGTCTGATTTTGGCTGGAATCCAAGGGTGCGGCTATGGGAGAAGCAAGACCTTCTTTGGATGTTAATGCTGTGAACCCCTCCATTGTAGGCTAAGGTTGTATACAGGTGTAAATCAACCATATATCATAAAGGCACCACAGTCTCTGTTGTGCCTCATTCCTGAAGGAAACACAAATCCTGGGTAAATATCTGAAACCTCTGGAATCTCACACCGCTCAGAGACTGGGGTGGCATGCAACAATAACAGTACAGTGGCATCTCAGATTAAGTACTTAATTTGTTTCGGAGGTCCGTTCTTAACCTGAAACTGTTCTTAACCTGAAGCACCACTTTAGCTAATGGTGCCTCCTGCTGCCGCCACACCGCTGGAGCCCGATTCCTGTTCTTATCCTGAAGCAAAGTTCTTAACCTGAAGCACTATTTCTGGGTTAGCGGAGTCTGTAACCTGAAGCGTATGTAACCCAAGGTACCACTGTAGATTGTGTAACATTGCTGTAGCCAAAGACTGGACATTTTGCTAAATGAATGAACATGTTTAGAACATGATCAAGTTGAGGAAAAAGGGACATTGGCTAAGAAAGCCCCAAAAGCAGTTTCTTCATGCAAGAGACAATGCCAAATCCTATTCTAAAGGAACTGCCAGCATGGACTCTTTCATATTCCGCCATGAGATATTTTAAATCAGAAAGTAGCACATGGGTCAGGAAACATTCCGTTTGAGACCAGTGGCAAATATGCCATTTTTCAGGCTGCTGTTTTGTTGTGTATCTCACAGCAAAGTCTGGATGCTACCGGCTAGAGTCGTAACACCAGCAGTGCTTTGATTAAATAAGCGAGAGTCTCACTTCATCTGCTTAACACACAAATGCAGTGACCCAAATGACATTCCAAATGCATTTGTTCTAATGGGTCAACAAACTCCACGCTACAGCCACTTTTTAACAAAAGCAGCCTGATGCAAAATGACAGATCGTTTCAAAGCACATCAAGTAGAAAAACTGAAACAAACATGCATTTCTCTCCCCTCCCCTCGCTCACTCTTACATCATGAAGACAATGACTTTCCCCCTGCCTTTGGAGAAGCTGCTCTTAACGCAATATGCATAAACATTTATAGAAAATTGCATTTATAGGGCAGGGAAGGCTGTTTGGAAAGAGCAGGAAGGCAGGTAACAACAACAACAACAACAATTTTCTTCTAATTCTTCTTTCCATGAGAGCAATAAAAAACACAACATTAAAAATAAAGTTAACATCATACTACAAAACACAACGCTCAGTCACAGTTAGCACTAAGTTATATAAATGGTGTTGCTGCTGTTATGCTCCAAAGGCTTGTCAGAACAAATAGGCCTTGAGTTGCCAACTGCATGAACATAATGCGGGGGACAATCTGATCTCAACAGGGAGGTCTAGCTGACCCTGCACTGACCCATCTCAGACATGCAAAAAACCACACCAAAAAAAACCACCCACCCATATAAATGTTTATTATTACATTTCAACAAAGGCAGCAAAATGTGAGAGTGTGGGATGGGGGCACTCTTTGTTCTTCAGGTATCCTCCTCCTCTTCCTCCTCCTCCTCCTCCTCCTTCTTTTTCTTCAATGTGTCCTTCACTCCTAACAAGAGTCATATTCTCTGAAATGCCCTCCAAGTGTCCCTATTTTCTAGGGACAGTCCTGGATCTACAGAAGCCATCCTGGTTTCTGATTTGACCCCAGAACGTCCCATTTCTGCCACACAACCCAGGCTTCCCCTCAGGGAAAAGCTTTGGAGGGGTTGCAGTGAGGTTGCAGGAATGAACCTTGTGCTAGTGTCCTTTGGCTTGCTTAGCATTCGATGCCACCCAATGAAAGGTGGAGGTTGCCGAAAGACCAATTTGCTCATACACCTTTTGGTTGGGTTAGCATCCCTGGTGGTTTTCATCTCTAGCGGCATGTCTAATGGCTAGATATAGGAGGGTATGGAATAGGATGTCCCCAGGGCTTTTTTCAGCTAGAAGTCACCAGAACTCAGTTCCAGCACCTCTCATGTGGGTGCCATTGCCATTCTAAGTGTGGGATGTAATCCACTGGGAGCAGTCAAGTACAGCATTACCTGATTTGCTAGAGTGGTCATGCAGGGGATGTTGCTCCAGTCAGTTGTACTTCCTGTTACACCTGGCTGGAACATCCTCCCTTGAATGTGACTGGTAGATGGGTGTGATCTTTCCAGGCCTGGTATAAAGGCCAAGTCACAAAGCCACCTCCCTCTCTTCAATCTTCTTTTTCATCTTGCGAACTTCCTGATTCATCTGGACTGTACTGCTGGCTGCCAGCCAAGCAGTCCCCCAGGTTATCTCCCATATGGGGTAAACCTGTTTGTACAGGTTTGTAACTTTAAGCCTAAAGCCTGCCTTCAGGGATCACACTGTGCTCTGCCTGATCATGAGTAAAACAATTTTTTGTTACTTATGAATAAGACTGTTGTGTCTTTATTCTTTTAGGAGGGATCAAAGGGGTTGTACCAGGACTAACAGAACATATCTCAATATAGGCAAGCCAGATTGAACTGCTTATTGTCTTAAGAGACTCACATGAGTTTGCAACCAGCTTTCTGCTGCATTAAGAAGAGAAATGCAGTCTGCTGTATAAAGAAACTTGCTAGTGCGAGTTAGGAAGGATATTAATAATCAATATATCCTCTTCTGCCACCCTCAACATTCTCACACTAAGAAAATGAGGAAGGTGTTTATGGTGAGTTACAGCACCTCTATTTCTAGAAAAATAGCACCGGACTATTTTCATTGGAGAAATGTATGAAATGCTTTACCACAGCCCACAACAATCTACTACCACGTAATCCACATCGGCCTAAATGGATGGTGGTACATACGGGTCGCGGGTGGCGCTGTGGGTAAAGGCCTCAGCGCCTAGGGCTTGCCAATCGGAAGGTCGGCGGTTCGAATCCCCATGGTGGGGTGCGCTCCCGCTACTCGGTCCCAGCGCCTGCCAACCTAGCAGTTCGAAAGCACCCCCAGGTGCAAGTAGATAAATAGGGACCGCTTTATAGCGGGAAGGTAAACGGCATTTCCGTGTGCGGCTCTGGCTCCCCAGAGCAGCTTTGTCACGCTGGCCACATGACCCGGAAGTGTCTCCGGACAGCGCTGGCCCACGGCCTCTTGAGTGAGATGGGCGCACAACCCCAGAGTCTGTCAAGACTGGCCCGTACGGGCAGGGGTACCTTTACCTTTACCTTTTTACATACAGGCCATCTTATCCTCAGGCACTACCTAGACTAACATTCCCCAGATATCTGGAACTACAACTCTCATCATCACTGACCATTGGCCATGCCAACTCGGCAGATCAGTCAGGGAGCCAACCTTTCAGCTAACAGTCCAATTCAGCTAGATAACACTTCACAGACGATAAATGAAAATAAAAAATGTGCTACTTGCTACTGAAATAGACACATGTAGTCCACCAGGGAACATCTCTGCAGTAACTGCGTGACTTCAGCTTTGATGGAGCACTATTTGCACATATCCATTTCATATTGCTGATGGATTCGAGAGGGAAAAGCAAGGGGGTACCACTGCCACTGGAATCCTTGAAAGATTCCATGAACAATGTCTCTGAAAATTTTTGCACATCATTTGGGAAGACAGGTGAACTAATGCCAGTGTACTGGAAGAAGCAAAGATCACCAGCGTCGAAGCAATGATCCTTCAACATCAACTTCATTGCACTGGTCATGTTGTGCGGATGCCTGATTATCATCTTCCAAAGCAACTACACTATTTCGAACTTCAAAATGGAAAGCATAATGCTGGTGGTCAACAAAAGAGGTTTAAAGACTCTCTCAAGGCAAAAAAAAAAAAAAAAAGGAGTATAAACACCGACAACTGGGAAACACTGGCCTGCGAGTGCTCCAGTTGGAGAACAACCTTTACCAAAGGTGTCATGGGCTTTGAAGATGCTCAAACTCAGGACGAAAGGGAGAAACGTGCTAAGAGGAAGGCATGCTTGGCAAACCCTCACCGTGATCAACTCCCACCCAGAAACCTATGTCGCCACTGTGGAAGGATGTGTGGATCCAGAATTGGCCTTTACAGTCACTAATGGACTCGCTGCTAAAACCATGTTTATGGAAGACAATCTTACTCAGCTACGAGTGATCACCAAAGAGGAAGAAAGAAGAAGGCCACTGCCAATACAGTGATACCTCGGCTTACAGACGCTTCAGGTTACAGACACTTCAGGTTACACACTCCACTAACCCAGAAATAGTACCTCAGGTTAAGAACTTTGCTTCAGGATGAGAACAGAAATCGCGGTGCGGCGACAGCAGAAGGCCCCATTAGCTAAAGTGGTACCTCAGGTTAAGTACAGTTTCATGTAAAGAACGGACCTTCCAGAACGAATTAAGCTCTTAACCCGAGGTACCACTGTATATGAATAGGGCACACTGATTCAGTGTAAAAAATCCAGTTCTTCAAACAGGGTGTCAAGAGAATTAATTTTCAGGTCAATGACTATATCCCCTAACATAATCTAAAATCTGCTCATCTCCACCAGCCTTCAACATAAATGCCATTCCAAATTGGCTAGGACACCAATGCATGTGACTTGCTGTACCATAAATAGGATCAGGCTGTGCATTCAGAGACACATACCCCGCTGAATGCAGACCTGTTGAATGCCACACAGATAGCTGAGTTGCTAGAGCATGGGACTCTTAATATCAGAGTTATGGGTTCAAGCCCCATGTTGACCATTTAAAGAGCCTGGACTAGGCAGTTCCTTCCATCTCTACAATTCTATGATTCTATCATGATTGTGTTGGATATGTATTCCACTTATGCTCACAGTTCCTGATCCAACAAGTGATTAGCTATCCGGCTTAAGCTGGGTACAACTTCTGAGCAACTCGTGACTACAGCCATCTGAGATGTTCTTAAATGCAAAACCAGGTGACGGCCTTGAGAGAGATTTCAGAAAAACATCCACAATCCCAATCCCAAACAGAAATATTTGATTGCCACACAATTACTGTAGTAGCATTTTCAGTGGCTTCAGTAAGATCACTCAGCAATGAGAGCTTTTTGGAAATAAGGGAGGTATTACGGCTAAGTTTTACTCGATAATAGACCCACTTAAATCAATAGACATGACTAAGCTAAGCCCATTAATTTTGATGGGTTTACACTGAGTAAAACTTAGTTGACTACCACCCAAATCGGCCCCAGCCCCCTAAAAAGCAACGAAGGAAAGCAATTCAGTTTAATCTGTTGACATGACAAGGCTTGCCAGAGAATACGAGAAAATACAAAACTCACTGATGTGTGCCATTCAAGAAGGGAGAAGTGAAAGGAACGTGTCATCTCACCACCCTGTCAAGATTAACAACTTTGTATTCTGACAACTCAGCTATATTTATTTATACAGTGCATTTTTACAGCCAATATTTCACATCAAATCAATAATTCAAGAGATTTCGGTATCCAAAAGGCAGGTATTGCTCACCCACATCCTGATGCCTTAGGGCAACTGGGAAGTTACATTTTAAAGGCTCGTTCTAACAACTCAGCTCTGTAAATATATATGAATGACCAATATCCTTGTTCAATACATTTTCTCTGCAACAGCCATGTAGTGATGGAGTAGCCATCTCTCCAGTCAAGCTAGCAGGCATACATGCAATAAGGCAGGCTTCAGCATTTGCGTACCAAAATGGATTAGAAAACATGCCTTCAATAGGTTCTTTCTTTCCTTGGCCTCTCCCAGTCTCCCTGCTGACAGGTAACTTCATCAGGCAATTGTCAGATAACACACTTTGTGAAAAAAATAGAAAAAAATATGAATCCGATTGCTCAAGAAAGAGAAAATGTTGAAAACAGTGATGTTAATTGGGTAGGGCAATAATTTTTTAAGATTATTGTTCACCTCCTAGGGATGGAGATCAGCATTTTCTGAAAAAATACATGAACTAAAATGCAATGCAACTATCCTTTGAAATTCCTCCTTGCTGTATTGAAAACAGTCAACTATTATTCATAAACCTGTAATTTAAAGATAAAGATAAAAAGTCTTAAGATCAGGGCAGCCCAACTTTTCATACCAGGTAAGCTGCAAGAGTACTTTGACACAGAACCTGCAGGCCGAATCCTGCCTTTTTGAGGGTGGAGGGAGCAAGGACAAAATTTGACGCCCCCCCCCCCAGCTCTCACACTGCCTTCCTAAAGGCAGCTAAGCAAGGCACCAGGCTACAGAAAATTGTGATGGTTTCTAAGTTTCTGCAAGCTCATTGTTTGTTTCAGCGGGAACATTGCCTGCTTTTCTGTCTTTGCAGAATGTTATAAAAAGAATTATCATCATCATTATTCAATTGGCAGAATATTTCATCCTGTTTCGGCTGTCATTGAAACCACAGACTAGAAGCAACCATCCTCCAGCTCATTTTTCTACTCTAATTCCCAGAGATCAGCTTTAAGCTTTCTTGGTACAAAAACTAAAGTCAGTCTTCCTGCCGAAGCAAAGCAAATGGTCAGTGGGCTCATGTCTTCATTTCTTCTTATTTAGTATGGTTATACCACATAGTCAGGCTCCAGCCAAAGAGATGTTTCTTGAGGTGTGTTGAATAGTGCTTACTTGCAGGTAAGTGCCTATAGACCACAGTCTTGTTCACATCTACCTAGGAGTAAGCCCAGTGATTTTTTTCTGGGGGGACACAGGGGTACGCATACCCCTAAACATTTTGTGAATCTAAGTTTGGCCTCAATGAGGGGCAGTATTTCAATATGAGTAGGGAAATGAGAATACCCCTAAACATTTTTTTAAGGAAAAAAGCACTGAGTAAGCCCCCTTGAATACCACAGGACTGACTTCTGAGTCAGCATTCATAGGATTGTGCTAAGTAAATATTGCCTTCCCCATAAGGCTTCAGTTTGGAGATTCTACCAGAAGAGGGTGATGTTGATCCATGAATTTTGAGGCATGGAGAACTGCACTTTTACTGCAGTTTGATGTTTATTTGAACACAGGCGTATATCACTGTATATATTCAAAAGATTTTTTTTTAACAGAAACATCACAAAACTTATTTTTAAAATGAGTTTGTGATATAAATGCAGGTTACACACATCTCTACAGAAAAAAAAAACTATAACAAAAGCTAGATATTAATAGCTGTCATGAATATTCCCTATATATTTTTGTTGGCCTCAGTCAGTCTTGAGAGACAATAGAGTGCTCCTCTAGGGTCTAACTTCTGGAGAGTCACAGTGCCTGCTGTGGTTGCAGAGATGGGTAACTCATAATTGCTGCCTCCCATGTTGTCTTGCTGTGTTGCAGCACCAAACTGACCCATCTGGGGTGCAAGTCTGGGCAGTGTGTACTGAGGTCCTGGGCTGCCCATATGACAAGACCCCACTCACATCCTCGCTGATATTGTCCAGAGGAAAGCAGATCAATACGTTTGGCAACAGCTTGACTGAAGGAGTCATGAGAAGGAAGTCTACAAGACACCATCACATTAACAGTGCAAGCATGTTAATAGGGATGTGTGTGGGCACTGTGGTCTAAACTGCTGAGCCTCTTGTGTTTGCTGATTGGAAAGTCAGCAGTTTGAATCCCCACAATGGGGTAAGCTCCTGTTGCTATGTCCCAGCTCCTGTCAACCTAGCAGTTCGAAAGCATGCCAATGCAAGTAGATAAATAGGTACCGCTGTGGCGGGAATGGAAATGGCATTTCCATGTGCTCTGGTTTCCATCACGCTGTCCCGTTGTGCCAGAAGTGGTTTAGTCATGCTGGCCACATGACCCGGAAAACCATCTGTGGATAAACGCTGGCTCCCTTGGCTTGAAAGCGATATGAGCGCCGCAACCCCCATAGTTGCCTTGGACTGGACTTAACCATCCAGGGGTCCTTTACCTTTTGCAAACCTATGCATCTACTCAGAGGTTCAATGGTACTTACTCTCAGATATATACTGAATTGCAGCCTACAAGTACATTTCTGTAATTTTCACTGTTTTTTCTTTCGTTATCAAACTGTTTCCCTCATTTTATGTTTTCCCCATTATGTAATCACTATTTCAAATGCCATAAAAAGCAAAACCGCTACGTTTAGATAATCAAATGCAAAACCGCATTGTTATCTCAACTATCTATAACTGGTAGGTATTTTCTTCTACCCACACAGTATGAAAAATGAGTATTGGGAGCTGGGGTGTTAAGCGCAAAACAGGTAGGATATTGGGGAAAAGCCTTCCCAACAAAGGAACCGATTTATGCATTCCTTTTCTCCGGGGAAAGTCTCAACTTGATAGTAGAATATTTTGTAGTAGGGATAGGGTAAGCTTTGGCTCTCTAGACTAGATGTGGGGCACCTGTGGCCCTCCAGATGTTGCCAAATTACAGCTCCCTCCATCTCCAGCCATTGACCCTGCTTGCTGGGAGTTGTAGTTCAGCCATTGGAAACCACCACCTTTCAGCCTCAGGCAGCATGTCCAATGGTCAAAGGATGGGATTTGCAGTACAGCAACATCCAGAGCCAAAGTCAAAGCCAGAAGCTATGGTTTTCCCTGTAGTGATGTATGGAAGTGAGAGCTGGACCATAAAGAAGGCTGATCGCTGAAGAATTGATGCTTTTGAATTATGGTGCTGGAGGAGACTCTTGAGAGTCCCATGGACTGCAAGAAGATCAAACCTATCCATTCTTAAGGAAATCAGCTCTGAGTGCTCACTGGAAGGACAGATCCTGAAGCTGAGGCTCCAATACTTTGGCCACCTCATGAGAATAGAAGACTCCCTGGGAAAGACCCTGATGTTGGGAAAGATGGAGGGCACAAGGAGAAGGGGAAGACAGAAGACGAGATGGTTGGATAGTGTTCTCAAAGCTACCAGCATGAGTTTGATCAAACTGTGGGAGGCAGTGGAAGACAGGAGTGCCTGGCGTGCTCTGGTCCATGGGGTCACGAAGAGTCGGACACGACTAAACGACTAAACAACAACATCCAGAGCAGGTATAGAAAACAACTTTGGCTCTCCAGATGTTGCTAGAAGTCCAAAGTTGTTCTAGAAGTTTCTGGGTTCCAACTCCCACCATCCCTTGACTATTGGACACAGTGGCTGAGGCTGAAGGGAAATGCTATCCAACAAATATCTGAAGGACCACAGGTTCCACAGCCCTATTTTATCAGCCCACCTGGTCAAAGGACATCCAGGGACTTCCTGAGTGTGGAATGGGGGCTTCTCAAGCAGGACACCAGAGCACAGCCCCAAAAGCTACAGGTTCCTGCACCAGTAGCTCCTACATTTGGCAATTGGTGTGCATCGTCGAGAACATTGTGCACTGCAGTGCACTGCAGTAATATGACAGATTTTCCTGCCGTGCTAGGGTCATTTGGTATATAGATTTTTTCCTCAGAGGCAGAAATTAACATTTGACAATTGGGGAAATTACTTGTCACAGCTTAAGTGAGCAGAACTGTGTCAATTATCAGTCCGGCTACAGAGAGCTTTTATGGTGCGCTACCGGTCACCGTGTGCTGCCTGAGGAAGCTGCGATAAGCCTGGTTTATAAGGGTCCTAGCTCAGTGGTAGAGCGGCTGCTTTGCTCGCAGAAGGTTCCAGATACAATTCCTAGCATCTCCAGCCACGAATGGGAGAGCACCCTGTCTGAAATTCTGAAGGGCTGATGCCCGGGAGTGTAGATAGTTGATTTGACTCCATACAAAGCAGCTTGCTGTGTTTCGAATGTGGCAAAATGGCCCAAGACGTTTTGGCACCTGAGGCAAACAACAAAATGGCGGCCCCCTCCCTGCCAGGGAAGAAGCAGGGAATGAATCTCAACAGGAGGAACAAAGGGGGGGAATAAAGTTGCACGTTGTGATCCACTGCCTCTCTGGATCCCGCCACCTGAGGTGGTTACCTCACCTGGCCTCATGAGGGGGCTGTCCCTGCCTCTTTGAGAAGCTCAGGCTCACAATAGCCATAGCAGCTCCTTCCTGCTCACTGAGGGTGAAACTTAAATCCATGAGCCATATCAGGGTAGCCATAATGTAGCTCATCCTCATGTCAGCGACACCTCTTCTGGAAACTGGGGTGACACTAAGATGAGAAGGAGAAATAACCCGGGGTTCCTTCCAGGGCACCTGACATTAATTTTGAGCCTAGTGAGGCTCAATTCAGAACATAGGACCCAAGTCCCTTTGGCCTCTCCAATAAAATATTTGAGGGCGCTGCCCCCCCCCCCCCAAGTTGATGGGCATTGCTATTCAAATGGTGTGTGCTTGCCACATCTTGTGATTTATTATCCGGGGCAGGGTTTACCTGTCCCCCATATTTTATTAATGTTGGCCCCTAACTCCCCTATCTCCAATGCCCACAAAATCCTGAACACCCTGGTTGAAAATAAAGGACACTTCTCTACTCTGTGGTCCAGGGATGTTCACTGCCACACATTCGCTCTCCTCAATCTCTGCCAGCAGTTTCTTCCTTAGCTGTACCAAATTTCAAACTGCCTTTTAAACTACGGATTTTCTGAAAAGGCAGGGAGTGATTTTAGGGAGGCAGTGAGGAAGATGCTAGGTCTGGCACACCGATATGTTGAACCACTGTCAATTTAAGGAGCTGTACCTCTTCAAAGAAAATTACAACAAATGCAATTGTGAGTTTCATGCCCAGAAAGAGTCAGTCCAATACCCAATTAAAGAGCCAAGCCACCAAGAAATATCTGCTCTGTAAACTATGCTGCAACACCTGGAAAATTTGCAGAAATGCTTTTTCACAGCTTTTATTAATTTCAATGCCATTTCTGTGGATGTTTCAGATAGATTGTGCCCTGCAATTTCCTTTCATTATTACATTACAGTGGTACCTCGGGTTAAGTACTTAATTCGTTCCGGAGGTCCGTACTTAACCTGAAACTGTTCTTAACCTGAAGCACCACTTTAGCTAATGGGGCCTCCTGCTGCTGCTGCGCCGCCAGAGCATGATTTCTGTTCTCATCCTGAAGCAAAGTTCTTAACCTGAAGCACTATTTCTGGGTTAGCAGAGTCTATAACCTGAAGCGTATGTAACCTGAAGCGTATGTAACCCGAGGTACCACTGTATTCATTACTACAGTTTGACTAAAACTATATAGAGAAAATAGCTGTGTGTTGTGTATGTGTGTGTGTAAAATTTATACTAGATGCACACTGATTCATTGATTTGAACCCTTGCTTGGTCACTCTGAGACTCATTCCACAACCTAAATCCCCTTTGATCTAGGGAGCAGTCCTATTATATTGCATCTGCCAGTCTCCAAACCAGGCGTGCTGGAGTGGGAAGGTGCTGAACTGGGCTGTGATCTTCTACCACCCTACCGCCACCACACAGGCCAGATGTGGCTGTCACATTGCACTGCCTACCCAAGATTTGGATTTTCTTAACAATTTTCTAACAACTCCAAGAAGGTGGTCATCTCAACCATAGCAGCTTCTTTTGAACATTTGTACAACTGGTGAATTTGTGAAACTGCTCCTTTGGAAACGTATGAAATGATGGTGAGGAGACCTGAACATTCTAGCTGTGGTGCTAGTTCAGTGATGAATGAATGAATGAATGAATGAGTATTTATTTGCGTCAGTCATAGGCTGTAGCAATAAAACTACAATACAAAATACAAAGAATAGAAATAAAAAGTCAATTATATAAAATGCATTTTAGGGTTTTGGAGTTCAGTGATGTCCTGTCCCATTCATAGTTGTAAAACATCACTAGAGGTCACAGTCATCTATTGATGAACCAGACCTCAGTGTCCCATGTTCATGATTATAACTAATTACATAAATTTACATGAATTTAAAATATCATATTTATCTGAGTTCAGCAGACTGCATTATTTTGCTTTGCAGCAAAGATTTACATCCACCCCATTATTTATGCTTATTTACCATAGCATCTTTGCTTCTTGTCTAAATAGTATGCCATCATTTCCTCTAGGCTCCATGAACAGCTGCTGATACTTTATTTAAGTGATAAAAGGATATCTATGTAAATAGATTCCCTAAAACAGTGGTGGGCAACATTCCCCCCCCCTCAACCTGAGGACACATTCCCTTGCAAGGATAGAGGCAAAAGTGTGTTGATCAATGGATGTGACTCTTACCTTTGTGCAGCAGGCTGCATTCTGGCATACAGAAGCCACACACACACACAGAGAGAGAGAGAGAGAGAGAGAGAGAGAGAGAGAGAGAGAGAGAGATATCCAGGCGAGGAAGCGAGCATTGTGACAGTCCAAGGAAACATTTCATATTTGATGATGACACAGAACAGAGCAGAACAGGTGCTGTGGTCTAGTGAGGGTCCTGAAAGCCAGCGAGCGAGGCCCAGATGACCTCATTTGGCTCACCTCTACCTTAAAACCATTCATTTTTTTAATCAAAATTTTTAATCTCAGCACCCTGTGAGGAGGAACTGCCTGCACTGTCCCAAATCCAGCACTGATCTCTCCTTTCCCTTTTGTGAACAAAAGAGTTCTGTATTGTGAGCCATTTCATCCATGTGAAAAGAATGTTCCATTTCCCTCTCCTCTCCATTTTCTGGTCCATAACCACATGTACTTACCGCAAATGCCACAAGTGTGAGCCAGTGAAGTCTCACAGGCAATGTCTGACAGGAACCTAGCTTGAAACTTGTACTCAACCATAAAGTTTGCTTTGACTAACTTCATAGATTGCCTCTATGTTAATCAGAGAATCATAGAGTTGGAAGGGACCACAAGGTTCATCTAATCCAATCCCCCGCAATGCAGGAATCTTTTACCCAATGTGGGGCTCAAACCCACAGCCCTGAGATTAAGAGCCTCATGCTCTACCAACTGAGCTATTCAAGTTTTTGAAATGACTTCTGCCATTATGGCAGTGAAATACAGGCCTCTTTGAAGATGGATATTGGGGACCATAAAGAAGGCTGATCACCGAAGAATTGATGCTTTTGAATTATGGTGCTGGAGGAGACTCATGAGAGTCCCATGGACTGCAAGAAGATCACACCTATCCATTCTTAAGGAAATCAGCCCTGAGTGCTCACTGGAAGGACAGATCCTGAAGCTGAGGCTCCAATACTTTGGCCACCTCATGAGAAGAGAAGACACCCTGGAAAAGACCCTGATGTTGGGAAAGATTGAGGGCACAAGGAGAAGGGGATGACAGAGGACAAGATGGTTGGACAGTGTTCTCGAAGCTACCAACATGAGTCTGACCAAACTGCGGGAACCTGGCGTGCTCTGGTCCATGGGGTCACGAAGAGTCAGACACAACTAAACGGCTAAACAACAACAACGATTAGGGACCTGCAGTGATGTCTGAAGGCAGCCTAATCATACTCACTATTCTCAAAGAAAATGCATATTTGAAGAAACCAAATTGATTTTACATAGTAAAATATCTTATGGATAATTAGAATCTACATATCCGATTTCATGTTTCCTTCTGCTTTTATGGCTACAATGTCCAAGGAGTATTCTGGTCTCTTTACTGCTTGTTAGAGGAATGCGGGTGGCGCTGTGGTCTAAACTACTGAGCCTAGGGCTTGCAGATCAGAAGGTTGGCGGTTTTAATCCCTGTGACGGGGTGAGCTCCCGTTGCTCGGTCCCAGCTCCTGCCAACCTAGCAATTTGAAAGCACATCAAAGTGCAAGTAGATAAATAGGTACCGCTCCGGTGGGAAGGTAAACAGTGTTTCCGTGCACTGCTCTGGTTTGCCAGAAGCGGCTGAGTCATGCTGGCCACATGACCTGGAAGCTGTCTGTGGACAAATGCCAGCTCCCTTGGCCTATAGATTTTTTTTTTTTTTCCTCAAGATGGCGGCGCGCATAGACGCTGCGGCTTAGTGCTCTCCCTTAGCGTTTTGTTTTGTTTTTATTATTTTTATTATTTTTGCTTGGTCCGAGTATGTCTGACCGGGCAAGAAAGATTTACAGCAGGCAGGAACTTCTGAAGGTCGGGTTACAGTGTGAACGAGCTGTAAGAGCTGATTATTTTCGCCCAGATAACGTTCCGGTGGGAGTAGCCAGGCCGCCGGGCTCTCCATGGATTACTATGCCTCCAGGGAGGAGGCGAAGGCGGGGTTGTCGGGCTGGCGTCCTGGTAAGATTACAGAGGAGTCCATCTAAACCACCACTCCCCAGCATATTTCTTGCCAATGTGAGATCTCTTGCCAACAAGATGGATGAATTGAGGTTGCAGGCAGCAAAGAACAGCCTTGTAAAAGATTGCTGCGTTTTATTTGTCATTGAGACATGGCTTCAACCGTCCATACCAGACACAGCTATTCAGTTGGAAGGCTGGGTGGTACATCGTCATGACCGAGGCATGGACTTCGGAAAAACCAGAGGAGGGGGGCTGTGCGTATATGTGAACAAATGCTGGTCCAATAATTCTAAGACTGTGGGCAGTCACTGTTCACCGGATTTGGAATATGTGGCTGTTAAATGTAGACCAGCCTATCTCCCTAGGGAGTTTACAGCTGTTATGTTAACTGGTGTGTACGTGCCACCAGATGCCAATGCCAACTTGGCTTTGGGATGCCTGCAGAGCCTTATCAGCAGCCAGCAAGACAAGTATCCTGAAGCTGTGCACATCATTGCGGGAGACTTCAACCATGTAGAACTTAAAACAGTGCTCCCAACGCTCTATCAGCATGTGAAATGTCCCACAAGAGGGGACAAGACACTAGATAAAGTTTATTCGAATGTAAATCACGGCTATAGGGCTTTACAGCTGCCACACTTGGGCCAGTCCGACCATATGTCTTTGTTCCTGGTACCAGCATATATCCCACTCAGGAAACGGGCTCCCACAATATTAAAATCTGTTAAAATCTGGCCTGAAGGTGCTATTCACCAGCTGCAGGACTGTTTTGAGAGAACTAATTGGGATATTTTCGATCGTTCAGACCTGGAGGAGCACACGGCGGCAGTTCTGTGCTATATCAATCACTGCACAGACACTGTCACAGTAAACAAATCCATCCGGTTTTATCCCAATCAGAAACCCTGGATGAATAGAGAGGTCCAGGGCCTGTTGCGGGAAAGGAACAGGGCTTTCAGGTCAGGCGAGGTGCAGCTTTACAGTGTGGCAAGAGCAAACTTGAAGAGGGGTATTCGACAGGCAAAACGGGATTATAGGCTGAGGATTGAGGACAATTTAAGGAGCAACAACACAAGACAGATGTGGCAGGGGATTCAGCACATTACCAACTACAAACCTAACCTTGGTGCTGTCGACGGTGACCCTTTGCTGGCGGAGGAGCTTAACCTCTTCTTTGCTCGCTTCGAGAAGGAGCCACCTGAGACGCCGGTATTACAGCCACCAGCCCATAGGGGCCCCTCATTCACGGTAGAGGAGCATGAGGTGAGAAAGGTATTGAGGATGGTGAATCCGAGGAAGGCGGCTGGACCTGATGGCATCACTGGAAAGGTGTTGAAGGGCTGTGCGGATCAGCTGGCGAGGGTCTTTACTAAGATCTTCAACAAGTCCTTACACCAGTCTATTGTCCCACCCTGCCTGAAGTCGTCAACTATTGTCCCTCTGCCTAAAAAATCCACAATCAGTAGTTTGAACGACTACAGACCAGTTGCACTGACTCCAATCATCATGAAGTGTTTTGAGAAACTGATGCGCCGTCATATTATTTCCTGTCTTCCATCAACTTTTGACAACTACCAGTTTGCATACAGGGCAAATAGATCCACAGAGGACGCTATCACCACCACTCTCCATGCTGCTCTGTCCCATCTGGAGCAGCCGGGGAGTTATGTGAGGCTGCTGTTTGTGGACTTTAGCTCAGCTTTTAACACTATCCTCCCCCATAGACTGGTGTCCAAGCTAGAGGCGATTGGACTCTCCAACTCCACCTGTCTCTGGGTTTTGGATTTTTTGTCAGAACGTTCTCAGAGGGTTAGAGTAGGGTCACATATGTCCACAGCCCTTAGCCTTAACACCGGCTCACCACAGGGTTGTGTGTTGAGTCCCCTGCTCTATGCTCTCTATACGTATGACTGTACAGCCACCTATTCCAGCAACAAAATCATCAAGTTTGCTGATGACACTACGGTGGTAGGGCTCATTTCAGGAGGGGATGAGTCCGCCTATCGGGACGAGGTGGAGCGGCTCTGTGTTTGGTGTGGAGAGAACAATCTGGCTCTTAATACGGCTAAGACCAAGGAATTAGTGGTGGATTACAGGAAAAAAAAAAAGGCGGACATTCAGCCCTTGCATATCAATGGGGAACGGGTGGAGAGGGTGGCGGAATTCAGGTTTTTGGGAGTAACTATCGATCAGGGCATGACTTGGAGCGCAAATACCACTGCTCTGGTGAAGAAGGCCCAGCAGAGAATTTATTTCCTCAGACTTTTAAAGAAGAACAATCTGAGTGAGAGACTGCTGGTGTCCTTCTACCGAGGCTCCATAGAGAGCATTCTTACATACTGTATTTGTGCTTGGTTCTCCAGTTGTACAGCTAGGGAGAGGAAGGTGCTCCAGAAGGTCATAACCACAGCACAAAGGATTATTGGTCAACCTCTCCCATCTTTGGAAGAATTGTACGGTTCCCGTTGTCTTAGGAAAGCAAACAACATCCTGCAGGATTCATCTCACCCGGGATACAGTCTGTTTGCACTACTGCCTTCTGGCAGGAGATATAGAAACATCAAGTCAAGGACAAATAGACTGAAAAACAGTTTTTACCCGAGAGCTGTGGCCCTTTTGAATGCTGTAACTCGATAGTGTGACCTGGGAGATTGATGGGTGTGGGTGTGGCTGGAATGTGGTTTGTTGGTTGTTGTTGTTGTTTTGCTTTTGTTGTTTTTAAGGGATGGCATCCAATTTCGTTGCACTTGTGCAATGTTGCACGTGTGTAATGACAATAAAGAATCTATCTATCTATCTATCTATAGACCGAGATGAGCGTGCAACCCCAGAGTTGTCCACGACTGGACTTAATGGTCAGGGGTACGTTACTGCTTGTTACCACATTTTTCTTTACTTATTCCCCCAAATAACAATATTAAACAATATGGTTTAATTTATATTATGTGAAATTTTAAGTTGCCATTTGCACATGGGTAAGTCTCCTAACTCTGAAAATAGCTTCTTGATATGAGTATCACATTGCATATATACCACTTCTTACTTATTCAGTATCCAAAGAAAGGTGAGATGACTGGTGGATAATTATTCCCAATCTATACCTTCAGAACCTATCAAAATGAAATCATTTGGTTTAAAAACAGCTGCTGTGAAAAACAACTGCATGACAACTATTATCTTCTCTGTTTTTAAGAGCAAGAAGGTGAGAAACAATTAGCATACAACAAATTATTGTGCAGTCACGCCAACCAAACTAATCAATGTGTTCATCTGTAAAGCAAGCCCTTTTCCCAGTTGTTCTTGAGCAACATCAGAAAAGGGTTTGGGAGGCTTCCCCTTAAAGATTGAAGGCAGGCCTTGTGACACACCCGACTCACCCAGTTCCAGATGATTGACAAGCCTCTGATCTTTGCATTCATGGGCATGCAATTGAAGCAGGAGGTTTATAGAGTCCTATATAGCAGTTTGAATAGCTTAGCAGCTCTGATTTAGGTAATTCACAGGAGATGCAGCACAAGAGAAGGTATTTCTCTTGAATGAGAATAACCGAGAACACTGGGGGGGAAAATGTGAATTCTCTATTATGCCATCTTTTGCATGGGTGGATATGTAACACCATGCTATGACTGCTGCTTCCTGGAAAAATACTGTCATATAGGAGCTGTTTTCATGCAGCAGCCCCCATCCATGTATGGCGTGTCGAGGTCCCTAAGCCACCCCCCAATAATTCACACATCACACATCAATTTTTGTTTAAGGTTTTTGGTATGATTTTGGCCACAACTTTATTTAAATACACACATGTGAGTGGTTGCTTAGGCATTGGTTACGACTATCTGTCCTTGCCCCAGGGACAGAACTGACTTCCAGATTCCAGCGGAAGCCAGAAAGGGAAACAATTTTGGGGAGAAATAAAGCTGGGCATCAGTCCCTCACTTCTCACCCGCATGCTCCTGGTGGCTTGCCCGGCCCAAGTCCGATGCCAGGGACTAGGACGAAAAGGATGGCAAGCCCCTGAATTACTTTAACGGAATTCCCTTTCCGCACCACCATTGGAGGAATAGGCACTTACCCCTCCACCAACCAATTTTTAACCAATGCCTAACCACCAACCTTACAAGTTGTGACGATTTGCTACACAGTAGGCAAAAACCAAATGGCACCAGCCAATCAGCCAAATGGACAAAATTCCTACCGGGCCCCTGCCCCAAGAGCAGACGACCCAATGACAGGCATAGCAAGGTCAAGCGAACAACCCCCCCAATTCAGGGAGGGTGGGCGGGTGATTCTGGTGCAAGCAGCCAAAAGGACGCTGAAAGCTGGGCGTCCAGCATTTAAAACCTCTGACCCCTCTGACCCCTCCTCCAAATTGGCAACAAACAAATCTCCCCAGTGACCCAATTTAACCAATCTCTGGCTGGGTCTCTCCAAACATCCGCCCAGCAACAATGGGGTGGCCTGTATCCCCCACCACAACCCGTGCTCTCTGCTAGGGAGAACACACTTTGCCTCAAACAATTCACCCCATTTATTTTCATTGAGGGAATGGACAGATTTGCATGGTAAACTATTGTACACAACAGGTTCATCCCAATATGGAATTGCCATATTGTGGAATTCTCAGCTCTGAATTGTGGTCAGCTATCCAAAGCATAGGAAATAATGGCTTTATGTAAGCATGCAATGAGGTATTTTAAATAGATATCCAAAGGGGAAAAACCATCGTGATGACTGCATTCTAGATGTGATGAATGATCACTCCACTCAGTTATTAATTCAGTTTTAAATGTTGACCTTAGGCATGTTTGAGGAGTGGCTTGTAATTATCGTCATCCAGTAATAGTCCTGGGAGGTATTTTGACACAGAGAGACCTTCCCTTTCTGTTGAACGTTCCCATCAAGAATTGGTTCTCCAGGGAGTGGTAGGCACAAAAGCAGCAACAAATTGCAACATCCTCACAGTAGATTGGCTTCCCTAGGAAAAAAAAAAAAAAAACAGAGGAGAGGCTGACTAGATCTTCGTACCGCTTACCATGTATATCAGCCAGTAATTATCTCAAATGAATGCTGCTGACCTTCCATTTAATAATAATAATAATGTGTTTTGTGGAATATGGATATAAAATTTACAGCATGTTATGGTTTAAGAGAAAATTATATGAAAATGATATATTGTTGATATCTAACACTGAATAAACTGGCAAAAATGTATCAATCTAAATCAAACAAGTGTTAGAAATGTGAAGAGAAAGAAGGTTCATCATATGTGGTGGTCTTGTAGTAAGGTTAAAGCTTACTGGGAAATGATATACAATGAATTGAAAAGGATGTTCAAAATGACTTTTGTAAAAAAACAAACAAAACAACAACAACCCAGCAGATTTTCTTTTGGGAATTATAGGGACAGAACTACATAAATTCTATAGAAATTTATTTATGTATGCTACTACTGCAGCAGCAAGAATGCTACTTGCCCCAAAGTGGAAAGAAGCAGAAGTCCCAGCAAAAAAAACTTATGAAATATGCAGAAATGGCAAAACTTACCAAGAAATCAAGATAACAAACTTTTTATTAAAAAATGGAAGTGGTTTATTTAATATATACAGATAAATCGCAAACAGATAAAAACATTAGCAGGAATATTGTAATAACCTGCAGTTTCATAAGAATATATAGTTAAAGTAGATATTTAAATGAGCAAATTAAATGAATGTGGATATGCAGAAGGTATTAAAAAATAATAATTTAAGGAACCGGAGAAAGAGGGGAAAGGAAGTAAAGTTTTGAAATGTTAAATTGATTGTAAAACTAATGAAATGTATAAACATGAAAAGTATAAATAAAAACTTTAATGATGATGATGATGGTGATGTTTTCAAATTTACTAAGACTGAGTAATGGTGGATTCGGTGCTCTCCACCTATCTAGTTCATTTTGAGATCACCATGTATTTTGAACTGGGAGCCCTTTAGATCCCTGTGCCACCAGATAGGCAGCTTAGAAAAAGAAACTGTGTGCTGTTCAAACTGGGACACTTGACAAATAGTTGACAATCCTTCTGGTCTGGGAAATCAGGTGCCAACAGGGACTTCCCAGGGCACTATGTGATATAAGGCTCCCAGATGTGCCACACACTCTCAGTATGAGAACCCTGTCTATTGCCTGCTATTCCCAATTACCACCTGTCTGTTCCAAGGGCTGTCCCTCAGCCCGATTGGCTGGCAGCTCGCAAATTCTGGTGAAACTGGGCCAAAGGTGATGGAGAAGTCAGAGATCATTGAAAATTAAATCACCAGTGCTTATATGACAAAATTTAAACCTGTTTTGAAGAAGTAAAGGAATTAATTTTCAAGAATCATTACGCACAGGGCTGGATTTAGGTTTGATAAGGCTACTGAAGGTAATGGGGCCCTTTATATGTCCAGCTGTCCTTTGTCAACAACAAATTGCCGCTGTATTTTGTGTTGAATATATTTGATATGGTAATTTATGGACCTAATACGTAGGTATCTAAAGCCATTTGCACATGCAGAATGTAGGCACCCTGTATATAGAAATGAGTAAACCAGTGATATTTTAGGGAGCAGGCTAGCAGGCGGGGCCCATTACTTACATCATAGGAGCCTACACAACACAAAACACTGTTGCTGTATGTAGGTTTTATTTTATTTGTTTTTTTTATATTATATTTTGGAAATTTACATCCAGGTGTTTCTTTCCTTTAAATTTTTGGGGGGCACCCAAGAGAGTGGGGCCCTAAGCTATAGCTTGTTTAGCTTATATGTAAAACTGGCACTGATTACGCAGCATGAGTTTTCTTAAAGAAAACACAGCCTAACTCATTAAATACCATAGTCTTCCTCCACCAATACTGAGCTGCAATTGTTGTCACATTACCATTTATCTAATGACCTCTGCTTATAGAAACCACTTAACGCTAAGTGCATTGCGGTAATGCTGGGAAGGAATTGTTTTACCGACGGCCATTATTTTTCAGGATTTGGGGCAACAGCAAATTACATTTTCCAGAGTTCAGTCGAAGATGTTTTAATGGTTGGCTTCTCTATAATGTTTGTGTATTGGTCACACAGAGGAAAATCATTTTTTGAAGAGCACGCCTGTTTTCCTTGCCTGTTTGCGTCTCAAATGTTTGGCACTTGAGCCCCGAGCCATCTTTGTCGGCGGAATCAAATGAACTGCAACACAATCCACAGAGCCTTTCCAAATATCTCCTTTGTTCTCACAGCACCCAGGTGACCAACAAACATTCCCGGACATGCAAGAACTTAATCCATTTAATTTAATTTAATGTATGCTCTGAACATCTACGCCCGAAGGACTTCTCCTGAGTATTCTCAGGGCGTTTTGTGAAACAGCACACAGAATTATTAGCAGTACGCTTTAGGAAGCTGGTCTAGAAATTTTACACACATTGTGCCGAGTTGGGAGCAGGGAGGTCTCCTCCATTACGGAGGACTCTCTGGGTGGTTCTTAGCCTCATTTCACCATCTGCAAAACAGAATGAAGAGTAAGGCTGTTTTGAAACTAGCAAGCTATTTATATTCTGCATTTCTTCTGTAGAAACCCACCGTGCCCAGACAGCACAAATACAAACTAAAATGTACAACAAGGTACTTGAACATGTGCCTTCAGAGTCTAGGTCTGCAATAGTGACCTATTTGGTGGGCACAGTTGTCTTCCAGAGACAGACATTGATGCAGATGGGATGAGGGAAGTGATGAGCTTGGGGCTATTCAGATACACTGGCAAGAGTGCTGGACTGGCTCTGCCATTGTGCCCACATGGCTCTGATTTTCCACAGTTTTGCCCTGTCCTAACCTCATTCATGTAAATTGCATCAACACTGGTATCAGGAGGGTGGCTCTGTCTCACCAGATGGGCCACTACTGTAGTCCTGGCAGTACAGATCTGTTCCTTAGACTCAACAATTAACACTGACACACATTTATTGTCTGAAGCTGCACCAACAAATTGCATGCAGAATCTTCATACCTGGCAAAGAGCCATTGTAACATTAGTCTCTCACACACGTTATGGTAGCTCTAACAGCTTCTGTTTTCTTGAGAACACCAGACAAGAGGACATTGGAACTAGATAAGTTGGAACAGGAACAAACACTGCAGCCAAACATTGATTATTGTGAGAATACAAAATTCTAGGATCGTAATACTTCTCCCATTTGAAGAGAGCTTCTTCTTTGGCGATCACTCGTAGCTGATTAAGATTGTTTTCCATAAAGACAGTTTTAACAGTGAGACCGTAAGTGACTGTGGAGGCCAATTCTGGATCCATACATACTTCCACAGTGGGGACATAGGTTTCCAGTCAGGAGTTGATCATGGTGAGGGTTTGCCAAGCGTGCCTTCCTCTCGGCACGTTTCTTCCTTTCGTCCTGAGTTTGAGCATCTTCAAAGCCCATGACACCTTTGATAAAGGCTGTTCTCCAACTGGAGTGCTCGCAGACCAGTGTTTCCCAGTTGTCAGTGTTTATACTACATTTTTTTAGATTTGCCTTGAGAGAGTTTTTAAACCTCTTTTGTTGACCACCAGCATTTCGCTTTCCATTTTTAAGTTGGGAATTTGCTTTGGAAGACGACAATCAGGCATCCGCACAACATGACCAGTCCAACGAAGTTGATGTTGAAGAATCATTGCTTCAGCACTGGTGACTTTTGCTTCTTCCAGTACACTGGTATTAGTTCACCTGTCTTCCCAAGTGAAGTGTAAATTTTTTCAGAGACACTGTTGATGGAATCTTTCGAGGAGTTGGAGATGACTTTTATAAGTGGTTCACATTTCACAAGCATATAGTAAGGTTGGTAGTACAATAGCTTTGTAACAAGTATTTTGGTTTCCCTGCAAATGTCCTGGTCCTCAAACACTCTGCACTGCAATCGGGAGAAAGATGCACTTGTAGAGCTTAGGTGATGCTAGATTTCGGCATCAATGTCGGGCCTTATGGAAAGATAACTGCCCAAGTAGGAGAAGTGATCAACATTTTCCAATATTACACCATTGAGTTGGATTTGTGGCACTGCAGAGGTGTTTTTTTGTGCTTGTTGGTGCAGCACTTTGGTTTTTTGGATGTTGAGTGATAAGCAAGACCACAGCATATTGTCATCAAATAGAAGTTCCTCTTTTGCCGGGAAAGCGGGACCCTTGAAATATATGCTGAGATTGCTTCAGCCTAAAACTAGAGTGCTGTTAGATTTGGAGAGGGCAGGCCTGGAGAAGAACATGCAAATTCCCAAGGATGATGGTGAGCCAGATAAGTTAAGACACTTCAGGCCATTGCACAATAATAATGTTGTGGGCACAATCCATTGAAACTGAAGCAATGAAGGAGAGTCAAGCAAATGATTAACTCTCTAAGATACTGCCTTAAATCAGTCATTTAATAATAGCAAGTGCTGATCTCATGCCAGGAAACTGAAGACACGAGATAGGAAAAGTGGTGAGAAGCAGGAAGTGATATTAGAATGCAAAGAAATAAGGTATAAATGCTGTGGTGTTATAAAGGGAACGGGAGAAGCAGTGGAGGCCAAAGTATTAAGGTAAGTGGGACAATGACCCACCAATCTTAGTTTTCCCTTAGCCAAGCCCCACCTTTCTGCCTTCCTACTACACCAGTGTGGTTTAGTGGTTAGAGTGCTGGACCAAGACCTGGGAGACCAGGGTTCAAATCCCCACTCAGCCATGAAGCTCATGGGGTAGCCTTGGGTCAGTCACGATCTCTCAGCCTCACAGGATTGTTGTCAAAGGGAGGGAGAACCAGGTACACAAACCTCCAAGTGTCCCTATTTTCCAGGGATGGTCCCAGATTTACAGAGGCCATCTCTGTTTCTGATTTGATCCCAGAACATCCCTATTAGTTTGACTCTATTTTCATCAGAGAGATGTTGGAGAGTATGGAGTTACTTGACCCGTGAGCCAAGGAGATAAGTAACTATACTTTTAGAAGACATCTGAAGGAAGCCCTGTGCAGTGGTACCTCGGTTTAAGAACAGCCCTGTTTACGAACTATTCGGTTTATGAACTCCGCAAAACAGGAAGTAGTGTCCCAGTTTGTGAACTTTACCTCGGTCTAAAAATGGAAGCCAAACGGTGAAAGGGCACTGGTGGGAAGCCTCATTAGGGAAAGCGCGCCTTGGTTTAAGAACGGTTTCGGTTTAAGAATGAACTTCCGGAACAGATTAAGTTTGTAAACCAAGGTACCACTGTATAGGGAAGGTTGTTTTTTTGTTTTTTGTTTTTAAAAAGTTTAATGTTTTATTATGTTTTTAAAAATGTTGGGAGCCACCCACAGTGTTGGCAGGTATGTATGAGCCCTGGAGAAGAAAGTAGGATATAAATGCAATAAAAATAAAATAAAATAAAATAAATAAAATAAAATACTTATATCCAGCCATGGGGGTGGCACTGCCTGGCAGCTTCGACATCATCAGACTCTCTTCTAGAAATCACTGTGGAGGAAGATGGAGGCAAAACAAGAATTAGTTAGCTCTGCCTGTCATTGATTCTGGCTCTGCCTACCATTGTCTTCTCTGCCTTCTGCCCTACCAATCTCAGTGGGCACCAAACATCAATGAGGAAAAGTTACAGCAGCAGGTATAGTTTCAACTCAATAAACAAAGAACATTTTTATCTAGCGTATATTCGTAACCACAAAGCCAGGTAGACCACACTGAGATTAAATAGCTCAAGGCCAGCTAAATGATTTTTGTGGCTCTAAACAGGTTTGACCAAAAAGCGCCTTCTTCTAAAACCAACGTTCAACCACTACAACACACTGATCCCTGATGCTGTAATTGCTTAGCTTCAAATTACTGAGGGTTGCCACCTCAGAGAGGTCAACTGCTGGTTCTCACCTTCCATTATCTTTGAAAACCTGACTTACTGATTTCAACAGGGCATTGAGAGGTATGTGGCGTCAGACCACTGTTTCCCCTAGCTCATTACAGGAGGGAGATCAGGAGAGCAGCACATCCTGAATCTTCAGTTTCATTTGGATAAGCCCAGATTCCAGTGTCTTGAGAGTGGAGGGAGGGGGAGGGACAGAGTGGGAGAAATCAGAGATCTCTTTGCCTATTTTCTCCACACCATACATAATGTTACATATTTCTATCATGTTCCCCTCTTTCTGGTTTTATTTTCCAAACTAAAAGAAGACATCCCCCCATGAAATACACTTCACAGGTAAGATTCACCTTCTGTTGTGTGGGCAGGGCGGTCCCTCCCCATACCTGGCCAATCCCCTGGCAACACCTACCCAGGCGGGATTGGGCGATTGGCTGAGGTAGGCAGAGACCTCCAGGTATCCAGCCTGGGGATGGCGAAGCCAGTCCGTACTACCAGGAGCCACATGGGATTCAGGGTACTGCACACAACCACATAAAAGGCGCCCCCCATTTGATGTGGGGAGCGGTCATTATCAGTTAAGAAGCCCAAACACAAACCAATAGCAATACCAGATATATACTTTTTTTAAAAAATGAAAACTAGCCATGTCGTAGCTTGTAACAGATTCTTCTTCAAGATGATCACTGTGAAGCATGGGGCAGCACCCCATGCTTTAAATTAGACCACAAGTTCTGTTCTGGAAGCCACATGCATTTGATACTCAAACGACACACAAGATGCAGAGATAATCTATATAGAAACATGCACAAGCAGGGGCTCCACCTACTGGAAGCAGTTCCTACTTCTGGAGTCCCATTGGCTGCTGATATGCCCACACAATATCAGTCTGAACTATGTGGCATCAGAGCTTGCAAAACAGGAGCTGTGAGTGGGTTGGTTGCTAGTTGCTCTTTTCACATGGCCAAGTGTGATGCTAGCCATAGAAGAAGATGTGGATGTCAGGTGATGTCACTAGACCAGGGGTCAGCAAACTTTTTCTGCGGGGGGCTGGTTCACTGTTCCTCAGAACTTGTGGTGGGCTGGACCACGTGCACACATGCGTGCACACGCCTTCCCTCCCTTGGAGACAGAGCGGCTGAAATACCTCCACTCACCACATTCAGATGGAGCGGGCTGGGCTGGGGAGGGGGCACCCTGCCAGTGCTGGGTCTCAGCTTGCGCAGAGGAGCCGCAGCCACTCTCCCAGGAAGGGCCCCTACCCCAAGGTGTCAATGACCATGCTGCTAATGGGCCATCACCAAGCAGCACAGAGGAGTCCTCCTCCTCCTCCCCCCCTCCTCACAGGCTCTCTGCTCCCACATCTTCCCGCCCCTTCACTTCTCCTCCTCCCTTCTCAGAGCTAGACGTCAACAAGGCACCCTGCCCTGCACCTCGCCCTGATTGGAGCAGCGAGCTTCGGGAAGGGTCGCCATTGGCCGCCGGCTCACATCAAATGGGCCAATTGAGTGGAGACCTGAGGTTGCTAAGACTTCAGATTGGCCAGCATCACAGAACTCTGAGCAACCTCGGAGCATGCTGGGAGATGTAGTCCCGGGAAAGCACCTCTCCATAGAGCTAAACCTGAGCTAAACCGGCATGGCAGGGCAACTGACCGAGTGAATGGCAGGCTCCACAGACTGGATTTACGACCCTGGCGGGCCTTATCTTGCCCCCAGGCCTTAGTTTGCCAATGCATGCACTAGACCTTTCTATATTTGGACAAACCTCTGAATACTCAAAGTGCTATTATGAAAGACAATGAGAAGTTATGCTGGAATGTATGAAATAGGGGAAAAAATGTTTTTCGTCTCTGATAGCTCGGTTAGAAATATTTGAGAGGGTCAAAAGTTGCCATTTGAAAGGGGAGTATGTGCCATGTCTTGTGGCTGATTATGCGGGGCAGGGCTTACCTGACACCCCCCCCCCCAATATTTTATTCAAGTTTGCAGTCCTGATTCAGAATCTGGTATGGCTAACGTAAGCGAAGAAGGAAGGGAAAGTCCAAATTATGGAAATTAGCTATTTATTTCCCAAGTCAAATCCCCAATACTATGAACTGCAGCTGGATAGCTCAGTTGGCTGGAAGGTCGATCCCCATATGGGGCAGATGCTTATTACTGCATTGCAGGAGATTGGACCAGATGAAACGCAGGGTTCCTTCCAACTCTATGATCTGCAGAACCTTAGGCCTAAGGGCCGAATTTAGCCCCCCAGCCTTCAGTATTTGGCTCTTGGGTCTCTTAAAGGCCAAGCCTTCTCCCCAGGCCCTGCTTAAGCACATCTGCCTGGCTAGAGTGTGTCCTTGGAACCAATGATGTCTCTTGTTTGCCAAGACAGAGAACGGTTGTGTGTCAAAGCCTCATACTTTGTTGTGTGGACAGGGCAGAGTCCCCCAAACCCGGGCGGCCCCCGTGTGGAATAACGACTCAGGACAACGTGCTACGGGATTAAAATTGGCTACAACTTTATTATGTTTCAGATGTGGGTAGACCTTGGCTCAGGCATTGGGCATTTATCCCTCCCAGTCCCCCGCCGGGGATCTGGGGAACATCAGGGTTATCCAGTGTGTGTGGGGGATAGGCTAGATTTGGAGAACATATGTTCAAGCAGAGAGAGCCCGCCCCTGTTACGCTGCCATCACAGGGGAGAGCAATGACGACCTCTAGGTGTATGGCCAGAGCCTCCCCTCAAACAACCCCTTTAACGGGGAACCCTGGTATCACCGCCGCAAAGAGGATGGGGGCGTGGGTCACCGCTGCACGCCCCCCCCCATTCAGGGAAGATAGACTAAAGGATTCCACCCAAGGCTTGATACTGCCAAAGTTGTGACGTTTTGCTACGGGAAAGGCAAACTTGCCAATGCAGGAGAATTCCTTTCTGACCCTTCAACAGTGACCTTGACGTAGCAGTGCCCGGGTACCTGTGGAGAAGAGGTTAACCTTCAAAAGAAGTCTTAACCGAGGGTGGGTAGGGTGGGAGATGCTCTGGAGCCAACTGACGATTCCCAGGTAAGATCCTCCCCTATTGTGTGGGCTGGTAGTCCCTCCCCTACCTGGCCTGATCACCTTGGCAACGCCTCCCCAGGCGGGATTCGGCAACTGGCTGAGGTAGGCAGAGAGCTCCAGGTATCCCACCTGGGGAAGGTGAAGCCAAGCCTGTGTTAATGGTGCTGCATAGGGTCCAGGGGGCTGTGTGCGACCACGCAAAGGGCGCCCCTCCATTTAATGTGGGGAGCAGTCATTGTCTACTGTACAAAGGTCAGAGTCACCTTCTTTGCCACACACTCTTCTGTTTTGTGTCCACCCCCCGCAAAGGTTGAGGGTCTGAGCCCTGTGATCTGAAAGAAGTTGCTTACCTGGATCTAAGGTCTCATAACCTCAGACCTTCAGAGCTTCTGACAGCCATCTTGTCACATTATTACTAAACACGAACAGCATGAATGTGGCCCCACTGTGAACCAATCTGCTTCATCCCACATTTCTGAAACGACTAATGCTTTTCAGATTTAATTTAGGGTTGCCATATTTCAAAAAGTAAAAACCAGGTCACCCCAAAAGTTGTTTTTTAGGAAATCACTGAAATTCTTGAGCTTTTTTTAAAGGAAAACCTGAAGATTATTGAGCTTTTCTTTTTTTACAAAAACACATTTTTTAAAATATATATTTTTGTCTAAGATCCAGGACAAAGTTCCGCCTTTTGCAAATTCCCCCGTACATCAATTCTGCCTTTGAAATCTGGACATATAGCAGCCCTAGATTTATAGATCAATTTGATAAGGGATAGGAGCAAATAATTTAATTTCACTTCAGGTGCTTTAAAATCAAAAGCACTTTGGGTAGCTTGGTCTTGAGCAATGCGATTCAGCAAGCCTAAGCATCACCACAACATGCCCCAGATCATAATATTCACAAAATTAGTTTCCTGCCTTCTAAAGTTGTGAAATGCAATCTGGGTTTCTGTGCAACAGCAGTAAATTTCGATGACCAATTAACTGATGTACAGGTATGACGGTTTACGACTACGTTCAAAAATAGCTGCTAATTTGGATTCAGTAAAGAAAGAGAAACTTTCCTACTCAAAGCACCCTTGCATTATTCATGGCTGAAAAGTAACACAAGATTTACTGAGCAAAAAAACAAAGTGTTTTACACAGCAATTTCAATAATACATGCCCTGGTACTCAAAATTCTTCAGCAAGCCATTTCTTAGCAGATACATGGAAATTATTCAGCAAGGCCTGTCACTTAAATCTTATAAGATCCATGTTTGGATTCAGTATTCAGCGCTGCTAGTGACAGCTCTGCGTTAGTTTCCTTGCCAGCCAAGAGCACAGAAAAAGATAATTACGTATTAAGCATGTGGTTTCCATACAGCTTTGTTAATTAATCTGTGGCATTCTACTGGATCGCGGTGCATTTTCTTCCCAAATAATTAAAACAGGCTGGCAAGATAAAGCTGGCTCTTTTCTGTGTGAATCTTTTCTAAGTTGGAATGTTGTGGGAAAGAGACAGAGAGAGAGAGAGAGAGAGAGAGAGGGAGAAAGAAAGAAAGAAAGAAAGAAAGAAAGAAAGAAAGAAAGAAAGAAAGAAGACATCAGTGGAAAGTTTCAGAGAAGTTTCAAATTATCAACCTCGGCTGTGTACAGATGTAACATTTTCAGAGCAATTTCCCCTCTGCCGTGATCTGCCTCTAATCCTGCTGTGGTAGCTGAATAATCATACCAACACAATAAAGGAAAGGTTGGCACCTGAGGAGCTCCAAAATAAGGAGCGCCTGGTGAAACTTTAAGAAAATGACATATTATGCATGTCGGAACATTAGCGGTGCTTAAACTGAATACATTACCAGGGTGGCATTTTCTAATCAAGTTGCTTTCCCAAATGCAGTTGAGAAAGGAACGCTAGGTTGTAGGGCTAAATAAAGAATAAAGAACAGGTGGCCTATAGAAAAGGGAGCATATTGGGATGGGAGTGTGTGTGGGTGGTGGGACATAATGTCTAGTTGCTTTTTCAATGAAGGACTTAAAAACAAAGGAAGTGTTAGCGCTCATGCTCATTGGACAAGAGTTTAATCATGGATTGCACACTTAGCAGGTGTTTGGTAACTCATATTGCCACTTTGAATCATATCAGAGGTAAGCCACATTCAGTGACCTGTGGCCATATATGGACACCAGCCTCATATTATGTGGCCTTCCAGAATCTCTTCCATGCCACCAGATTACCTTCCTTCCTGTTTGTTATTATTTTGTCTGTCTTTTAATAGCGTTTCATCCCTTCTTCCTGGATAGTTTCAGAATAATTGGAAGGGTAAGGATTCTATATCATGCCCTCCAACTTTTCACCAATGAAAATGGGGATGTCGTGTTCCATAATAATAATAATAATAATAATAATAATAATAATAATAATACTATACTATACTATACTATACTATACTATACTATACTACTATTTATACCCCACCCATCTGACTGGATTGCCTCAACAACTCTGGGCAGCTTCCAACACAGATAAAAACATAATAAAACATTAAACATTAAAAAAAACTGCACTATATAGGGCTGCCTTTAGGTGGCTCGGGGGTCAGATAACTCCATACACTCCAACATTTCTCTGATGAAAATAGGGACGTCCTGAGGAAGAACGGGACATTCCGGGATCAAATCAGAAATCGGGACGGATTCTGTAAATCTGGGACTGTGGAAAATAGGGACATTTGGAGGGTCTGCTATTTGCTAAAGGAAAATGATTTTTCTTAAATAAACAAACTTTCTCCTCTGATTGTATGGCTTCTGCAGTTGTCTGAGAACAAATTGGTAGGGCAAAACTACCAAACAGAAAGCCCTTGACAGAAACAATATTTGACCACCCCTGGTGTATGTGAACAGACTCTACTTTCAAGCTTCTTGCTGCATCATCATAGAATCATAGAGTTGGAAGAGACCACAAGGGCCATCGAGTCCAACCCCCTGCCAACCCAAATAGATCTTGTTTCCCATGCGTGGAAGAGTTAAAACCACACTTACAGAAAGCTTGCTTTGAGCAATACCAACGTAAACAGGTTTGCCCTCGGGAAGTATAGTATTTCAAAAGAGCTTTTATTTAAATTGTATCCAAATATATTTCTACAGTTGTAAGTCCATAGAAGGGTGAATGAGGAAATCATCCTTCTGTAGCACATATTGTAAGCGATTTGTTTTGAGTCCTCTGGTCCTATCTATACTATAATCCTACATCAGTTTTATGCCATGTGAAGCTCTCACCCCTTCACCCAGAATTTGAGGCTGATTTCTTTTACTCCTGGGGTCAGAAATATCAACACAGCACTAGTTTGGAGATTAAGTTGGGGTTGTTATTTTAAGGTTGTGTTGCACTATGACATCAGAAGGATAAGTACCGAAGCTACAGTTCTACTGTACTCTACTAGTTCTACTGGTGACAGCAGCCACGAAATTAAAAGATGCCTGCTTCTTGGGAGAAAAGCAATGACAAACCTAGACAGCATCTTAAAAAGCAGAGACATCACCTTGCCAACAAAGGTCCGTACAGTTAAAGCTATGGTTTCCCCAGCAGTGATGTATGGAAGTGAGAGCTGGACCATAAAGAAGGCTGATCGCTGAAGAATTGATGCTTTTGAATTATGGTGCTGGAGGAGACTCTTGAGAGTCCCATGGACTGCATGAAGATCAAACCTATCCATTCTGAAGGAAATCAGCCCTGAGTGTTCACTGGAAGGACAGATCCTGAAGCTGAGACTCCAATACTTTGGCCACCTCATGAGAAAAGAGAAGACTCCCTGGAAAAGACCCTGATGCTGGGAAAGATGGAGGGCACAAGGAGAAGGGGATGACAGAGGATGAGATGGTTGGACAGTGTTCTCAAAGCTACCAGCATGAGTTTGACTAAACTGCGGGAGGCAGTGGAAGACAGAAGTGCCTGGAGTGCTCTGGTCCATGGGGTCACGAAGAGTCGGACACGACTAAACGACTAAACAACAACACAGTTCTACATATGTTGTGTAGTTCCACCTGTACTATGCATTCAAAGTAGTACCATACTACTTTAAACATTCATGGCTTCCCATAAAGAGTCCTGGAAATTGTATTTCTCTAAAGGTGCTGAGAGTTATTCAAAGACCCCTATTTCCCTCATAGGGCTACAGTTCCCAGAGTGATTGAACAGTTGATCTCTCTTCCCAGGGAACTCTGAGAATTGTAGCTCTGTGAAATGAATAGGGGTCTCCTAACAACTCTCCACAACGTTAACAAAATACGGTTTACACGGGGGAGCCATGACTTACCAAAAATAGATGGCTTCACAGGTTTTTAAAAGCAACACTGTGAAGTACTATGCCGGCTTAAAAGCAATGCAATCTTCTCCATATTTTCCTTTTCTTTCAAAAAGTGGGGAAATTCTGTAGGAGATAAAGCTCCAAAGAGAATGTTTTAGTGACATCTTTGGAGCAACACCAGTCATTCAAATGCCATAAGTATGAATTAACGTTTAAGTACGGGCAAAAATGTCCATCATTTACGTCCTACGCAAAGAAACAGAAAGTAGTGACAAAATTCAATACCAAGCCACAGAATAAGCCAGTAACTAGGGGAGGAGAAACAACAGCCATGGAATATTGTAAAGCCATCCAAAGCTGTGCCGGGTTGCCATATGTCCTCTTTTTCCAGGACATGTCCTCTTTTTCATGGGTATATAAAATGAGAGCCGTCACAGCGATCCATAGTTAAAATCAGAAGTTGGCTAATGTGTTCTCTTTTTTTGCTCTTCAAAATATGGCAACCCTAGACTGCTATCCAGTTAGGAAATCGACAAAGATCCCCACATTTATTGCTTGGCAAGCTGGTTGTCTGCATTCATCCCAGGGCAGAGCCATCATATCCTTTTCTCCATGTTTCATAGCACGTACATGAAATTATATTTCTTATAGGGAAACGTGATTTTTTCCCCTTTACTTTTTTTCCCCCATGTTGGGAGGAAGGGATACATTTGTGTGATCACAGTTCTTGAGCTGCAAGAGAGGCATGACACAGACTCGGCCCACGTACCTTTGACAAAGCTTTCAGGGCATTTCCCAGAGTAGTAGCTTTCAATATAGATCATAAAAACGAAACCTTGAAATGAATGAATTACTGAACTCAGGGGGGAAATAGCCAATGGTTATGTATATCCATTGTTTTATTTTTTAAAAAATAGAAGCAAAACATGACCTTTGCACATGAGACTGTAAGGGGCCATGTAGCCTCAGGAGCACATATGAGGACAATGTCTCTTGAGAAGGGTCACTCACAGTAGTCTAAAATCTGACACAACAGAGTCATACATATCACAAATGAGAACTGAGAAGTTGTTTGGAGAGAAGAGAGTCAACTGCCTTAAAAGAATGCACAATCCCAATGAAATGTTCAGCCTCTACCTAGCTTCCTCTCACAGTCTACTAAGGTCCCACATCATGCTGTTCGCTGGAGGAAGTCACACACAAACACATTCATCCATCAATCCAATATGTTGCTCTCCTGATGTTGCAACTCTGATAATTGGCCATGTTGGTTGGGGCTGTTGGAATCCAACATCTGGGAGGGGGGTGAACCACTTTGGCTATCCCTGAAGAAAGACTGCAATAACAAGTGATTTCCTTGAGTAAATTTAGATCTAACGCCACAGGCAGAACTTTCCTAACACCTCGCTAGGTCTCAGACAATGCTTTTCAGTGAAGACAGCTCACATATTCAACAGAATGTATAATTAACCACAGAGAAATTAGCAATTAAGGAATGTATGTGCTTGTGTGAACCACCTCTCTGTCATTCAAGGGAACCAGCAAAAGACCATACAAACCAACAGCCTACACCATACCCTCCAACATTTCTCCGATGAAAATTGGGATGCCCCATTCCATAACGATAATTTTACTATTTATACCTCACATATCTTACTGGGTTGCCCAAGCCACTCTGGGCGGCTTCCGACATATATAAAAACATTTTAAAAAATAAACATTAAAAAAAAACTTCTGTATACAGGATTGCCTCCAGGCAGCTTGGGGGGCGGATAACTCCATACCCTCCAACGTTTCTCCCATGAAAATAGGGACATTCCAAGATCAAATCAGAAACTGGGATTGCTTCTCTAAATCAGGGATGTCGCTGGAAAATTGGGACACTTGTAGGGTCCGGCCTACGCATGCTTGGGCTGTGAAGATCAGAAACATGGAAGGAGCACAACCAACCTCCAAAATTTTAACTATCCTTAATAATGCTCCTGCTTTATTAAAGACGGGATGCGGGTGGGTTAAACCACAGAGCCCAGGACTTGCTGATCAGAAGGTCGGCGGTTCGAATCCCCGCAAAGGGGTGAGTTCCCGTTGCTCGGTCCCTGCTCCTGCCAACCTAGCAGTTCGAAAGCACGTCAAAGTGCAAGTAGATAAATAGGTACCGCTCTGGCGGGAAGGTAAATGGTGTTTCTGTGTGTGCTGCTCTGGTTTGCCAGAAGCAGCTTAGTCATGCTGGCCACATGACCTGGAAGCTGTACGCTGGCTCCCTTGGCCAATAAAGTGAGATGAGCGCCGCAACCCCAGAGTCGGTCACGACTGGATCTAATGGTCAGGGGTCCCTTTACCTTTACCTTCTTATTAAAGACATGTTAGTTATCATTCCATCCTTGTGAAAATAGGATGGGTAGTGACAAGATAATTCTACCATGCTTTGCTGTTTTGGATTTCAGATCTGGAGAAGGGACATTATAAATTCTCCTTCATCTAGGATATTGTAGATCATAGGCGCCTCTGGACCAGAGCTCAGTAGTAGGACACAAAAACTCCCAAGATTCAATTCCTATGCTTGGTCTCTTCACACAAGTAACACATGAAGAGGACAAACATCAAACACTTACGGATTTCTATCAAGCCAGAACTCCGTAATGTGCCTCCTCCTCTAATCTATCTCCAGAGCACTACAAAAGCCGATGAGGCCATTGTCCTGATGCAGACTTGCCTACACACCCTATTTGGTTTAAAGGGCATTTTTTGTCTAGCAATGACTCCTTTATATTGATAGGTGTTGTTGAGCTGCAGATAATGGGAGATTCTTTGATGCTTCCTCAGAGACTTTAAATGCACTTTAGGAGCAATTACATCTCTTAATTGAGAAACCAATTATTGCAGTGATTGATTTCTTGTTCTTCTCCCCTTGTTTCTCTTTTTAAAATTATGTTGAACAGACATCGCTGCCCTAAAGCTGTGGCATGCAGCTAAACCTATAAAAGAATTTTGTGTGCAAGTAAAGCATCTGAACTGGAAATTATTGGAACTGGATTGGTTGATTGATTGGACTCTTTGCAGAGAAATTCTTGCTGTTTTATGTGCTTGGCATAAGAGTATCAAACAGGGCCAGCCCTCTAGGTCTGAAATCCTAGGCATAGTACTCTTTGGTGGGGCACCACTCATGTTGATGCTGCCCCTTAGACTTTCTGGCAGTGGGGATGAAGGTAGCAGCTCTTCAAAAGCTTCCAATGTAGTGCCTGTCACTCCAGGTTATTTAAGGGAAATTAAAATGGAGACTCGCAGATCTGGTTTCCTGAAGTGCAGAGCCCAGGGCAAGCACAGGCAACCTCGGCCCTCCAGATGTTTTGGGACTACAATTCCCATCATCCCTGACCACTGGTCCTGTTAGCTAGGGATCATGGGAGTTGTAGTCCCAAAATATCTGGAGGGCCGAGGTTGCCTATGCCTAGCCCAGAGCATGTGTCAATGCTAGCAGTTCTTGCTGTGCCACTGGGGGTCAGATTCTGACGTCAGGATTGCTACTACAGAGATGGCAAGATGGCCTCTATGGCAGAAGCAGGAGCTTATGCGGTGAGGTTGAAAGCAGTGTTTTTATAACTGACCGGCCAGTGGAGGGTACCATGTTGGACTTTCCCCTTGTCAGTGTAAATTCTGACCTCCACCGAGGGGTGCCAACTTGAATAAAATATTGGGGTGGGGACAGGTAAGCCCTGCCCCACATAAGTAATCACATGATGAGGTGTACATGCAGCATTTGAATGGCAATGCCCATTAACTTTGTCCCCCCCCCAGCCCTCTCAAATATTTTATTGGGGGCTAAGGGATCTCTGTTCCTAGGAATTGGGTCTTATTTATGCCTCTACCTCATTCCTTGGTCTCTGATAAACTCCTAGCCGGCTCCTACCAGTGTTCAACACCTCACTGCATGAAATTCATTGTTTTGGTTCATTCATACATATATATCGCTTGCTTTCTGATCACTTGGTTATCACTCATCACTTGACTGCAAATGTTTCAACCAGCTTTGTAAAAAGATGGTGTTTTTGAGCCGACACCCAACAATATGAAAGTTCCATCTGCAGTGATAAATCTGTGACAGATGATAGCTGCACCACTTGTATGTCATGCATGAAATGGATCTATCACAATGTTGTTCTGGCTTCAAAACTCCTGGGTTGAACTGACTTCACTGAAGACCTGACTGAAGCATTGGTGATACAGAAGTTTCTCTCTCTCTACTGTGTGAGATTTATAATGAGTCACTCAAACATGCATACTTCTTAATATCAAAAGTCAATTACTGATCGACATGTATTTGTGCAATCTTTAGGCATATCTACTTCGAAACCAGCTCCTCTGAGGTACAGATTTAGGACTTAGGTGTTAAAACTTAATCCCAGTAACTACACCAGCAAAGACGGAACCACAAAACTTTTGTCTTACTAGAAATTAGCCCTTAAGGGAAATAAAAGTTAATGTGTTTTCCCCCCTTAACTTGTTTTAATTGCCTAAACAGAAAAGTAATCAATGCATAATCTAACATGCACTAATTAACAGAACTACAGACAATTACCTAACAAACAAAATGCTGGAAATGCAAATTCAGTGCACTTGAGTTAAATCAGACCTTATTAAAGTATAATTATTAGTTTAAGGTAATTTGGACATGCATCCATATGTCTATTGGTTTGTGTGGGTAAAATAATTGACAACATCTTTTGCCTTTGTGAGAGGGGGCAGTTGGAGGGAGAACATGGTACTAACAAAAGTAGAGTGACATCTGAAACAATGGTCGAGCTTGTTCTGAGGTAAAATACAGAAAATGTGCCTTTCTTTATGATGGAGGTGAAGAGCAACGACATAAAACCTCCAGGCCCTTTGGGAAATAAGTAAGACTGACAGATCTGGAGGTTATTAGTGAATCATTTGAGAAGCCAAAGCGATTGTTAAGATGAATTATAGAAAACTAAAGTTGGAGGTCACTCCCGAAGTTATCTAGTCTTGTCTTCTCCTCTGAGAAATGGAACCATATATCTAAAACTTTCTTCTCAGAAGCACTCCCAGTAGCAGAAACTTTACAGTTTCTACAAACAAGTTGTTCTCTTCCTCAAAATATTATTGTTATGTGAAGGAATTTCCTAATATTTGATCTGCACTGTTCTTGTTCTTCCTTAGCCCCATTAGTACATAAAAGTCTTCCATCAATGTCCACTGTGAGACAAAGAATCATTCACATATTAAAAGCAAACATGTTTCTAAGTGGGCCCACAAGGGAGGGAAGGATCCAAATTCAGGTATGTTTGCATTAAAATTAAAACCAAACAAAATTTATTCCCTGTCCTATGTTTCTGGGGAAACCTCAGGGTAATGGGATAAAGAAACACGCAATAGCCGATGTCTCATTTTTTAAAATATAAAATATTTCTCACACTATCTTATGACAGCAGTTGCTATGATGCCCACTGCATTTTCTCTAAACATGTACTCTCACCTCCAAACATGCACAACAAACTGATTTAAATTATGGTTGGATGTTCACGAAAAGTCGCCCAAATGACCCTGTGAGTGATGGTTTGGGGATGCAGTTGCACCTGATAATATGCTACAGATTCCCCACCCCCCCTGAAAGTGACTCATTTGAGCACATTGGTAAAAAAGACAACTGTTCTGCTCATACAAATTTCGGGAAGCAGTGGAAGTAGCAATAGATGTAATAGATCAGAAATTATGTTCTCCATGAAGCTGAATCCCAGAGATTTACAGAAAGAGGTCTTTTGGGAGGTGTGGCAAGAAATAAACAAACAGGCTGCTCTTCTATAAGTACCACTGGAGCCGAAAGTGGGCAGAGTGACATGATTCATCACACTAGACAGAGAAACCAGACAGGTTGTTAATTTTAAAAATGGCCTATTAGTGTTGACCTACGGACACTTTCATGGGTCTAGTGCAAACACCAGCAGACTTTCTATAATTGTCGCTCGGAGCACATAGAGGCTGATGCTCGACTACCAGTGTGCAATGGCACACTTTCCATAAATAAATGAGGTACAAGTACCTGTTGTGATGAAAACAGCACTTTCAGCCCTACCAAGTCAACAGGCTGCCACCATCCACAGGCCTTTATAACCATCTTCTGGACACATTTGAAAGATACCTCAGATGCTCAAACTTCAAAAGGAAAAGCAACACCCCGTTATATTAAATCAGGCCAAATGCCTGACATTTAGATTGAGTCACCATAACATTTCTGTTCTCTGTGAAAGATGCATTTGTCACAAAAAAAGAGCCACAGCAAGCGAAAACAACAAAACATTACCTCATGCCCACAGTAAAAAAATTCCAACAGTAATGGCAACCCCACTTTCTTTGCAGAAATGTAACAACTAAAACATGTTGCTTTGTTATTCTCCAAGAATTTTGGTCTCTTTTGAGAGCAACTTGTGCCCTGTCCCTCCATCCCATACCTTTGGGTGATGGCAAGTGTCCCCCCCCCCCAGAGTGAGAGTGGAACATCCAATTAATTTGAAACTGATTCTGACATTTTTATTTTTTTAAATGTTTTCTTTCTACTGAATTTTCGTCTTGAGGGAATAAAATAATGAATCTGGATTTCTCAGTTCCAGCACCAGGGGAGACCTCTGATAACCTCAGCTTGCAGAGACTAGTAATGACTCCTTGAGCAGTTTCGCTACATGGATTGCAATTGCTTGAATACTTTCCCCCTGTTTGGCCACATTTGTCGCTGGACATATATGCAAAGTTTTACTTGAAGCCTCTGGCCTTCCTTGCGAAAAAGTATTATTGCTGGCCTTCACCGTTGGCAAGTAAATTATTTTGTGTAGTCGATTAGTTTAAGGCCTTTATGAGTGATTGTTTCCCCCCTTTTAGTTTTTGATCTGAATTTGGTAAGTGGAAAATTGACTTTGTGTGCTAATATAGCTACCCAAGACTTGTTTCTCCTGTGGACGATAAATTTGCAGGTGAAGCCCCATCAGTTTTCAAACATCATTAATTGGTCACATTGTGTAGTAGGGGCAAGGAACCTGTGACCTCCCAGGCCTTCCTGGACTCGAGGTCCCTTCACCCCCAACCAGCATTGGCGATTAGTCAGATATTATGGGAGTTGTAGTCCAGCAATCGGTGGAGGGCCACAGGTCCCCCATACCTATTGTATGCTTTTATTACATAAAAAGGTAAAGGTACCCCTGCCCGTACGGGCCAGTCTTGACAGACTCTAGGGTTGTGCGCTCATCTCACTCTATAGGCCAGGAGCCAGCGCTGTCCGCAGACACTTCCGGGTCACGTGGCCAGCTACCCTGGCGAGGCAGAGCCGCACACGGAAACGCCATTTACCTTCCCGCTAGTAAGCGGTCCCTATTTATCTACTTGCACCCGGGGGTGCTTTCGAACTGCTAGGTTGGCAAGCGCTGGGACCGAGCAACGGGAGCGCACCCCGCCGCGGGGATTCAAACCGCCGATCATACGATCGGCAAGTCCTAGGAGCTGAGGTTTTACCCACAGCGCCACCCACGTCCCTCCATTTTATTACATAGATTTGGCTGAATTTCTTTGAGATATCGAAACCTGTAAGCTGTAATCGAGCATCTGTAGGGAATAAATACTATATGTAGGAAAAGAACACCTCCAGAAAAGAAATTAAAAGCAGACATTTTTATTTTTATTTTGCTGTACAGTAAGTGTGTATAAAATTTTTAATCTGTTTGCCAGTGCAATTTTCTGGTTTTGTGCAGATTAGCCATGTCCAAAGCCCATTCATTTTGGGGGCCTAATCCAGCCCTCCGGCCAGTTTTGTCTGGCCCCTGTGGCAGTTTGTTTATTGGGGTCAAATCCTTAAAAAAGCTCAACAACTTTGGTTGGCCCCCACGCATGTTCACTTCAGATCAATGCTTCCACATACACACACACACACACACACACACACACTTCTGAAACACCAAGAAATAGGAGCCAACAGCTAGGGGCTGAGGTCCCTTTACACACACACAAATTGAGGGGGCCAGCCTCTCCCCCCAGTCGATGGGCATTGTCACTCAAATGGTGTGCATGTGATCACTTATGTGGAGCAGGGCTTACCTGCCCCCACCCCAATATTTTATTCAATCTGTGCACCTCTGAGTGGAGCAGTTTGGAGCCTGATTTTCCCCAGTTTAGCCAATTATCGCCATATCAGATAAACCCGAATTTAAAGGCGGAAAACAGAAACTTTGGTGTTGTTTGAGGGTAATGGCATTTGGACTACGTAAATTAGATGGGAATGCAAATGGCTGCAGACACATAATGAACTCCAATGTGGACAAGCCCTTACTATCTGAATCAAAGGCTGCAGTCCTAACCACACTTGCTAGGAAACAAGTCTCGCTGAACACAGTAGGGCCTACTTCTTTTCGAACATGCTCAGAACAGTGAAGGCACTCTGCTCATGTGGAAACAAATGCCACTTTGCAAGTGAAACCTCTCACGGTTCGCAGTTCTGCCATGATACCAACGGCCACACTCGCATTCTCGACACACTGTTACGCTTCAAGGAAGATGTCAGATTTGTGGCTCCTCCCCACACCACTATCACCATCGTTTCTGGAGAGTGGGTGGTGTTAATGAGGGGAGGAGCCAAAACACGAGTTCCATGAATTCACTTTTTTTTTCTAACAGTGCAAGAAACAGCAGATCACTAGCTGTTTCCATGCTGCCAGCATAATGAGAGAACCCAGTCTTAGATTTGAAGGTTTCATTTCATTGAGAACAAAAATAACTTCTGTTTTGTTTTTCTCCAAGTTCCCCCCTGCCCTTATCCTTCAGAATAGGCTACAGTCCAGGTTGTATAACCTGAAGCCACTGCGTTTCTCCAAAGGTTCCAATTTGTTCTATTTCCGACACACACTGCTGCTGTGGGTGCAGATTTCATTTCCTTATGCACTGCCTACCTTGCGCTCAGAAAGTGGGGCTTCTACGAAGACTTGTGTTCTCTTACCAGAAGTAGCTGCCCTTGGCGCCACTTATAGACACAGCACTACAACACTTCAGGGATTACAACTGCAAGGGGAAATTAAAGATCCAGTTATTGGTTACCTTCTCCTCCTCAGTTCTTCCGACGGCTGGATGCTTCTGCCGCCAGTGCATTAAAGCAAGCGGGTTATGCTAACATTTGGAAAGCAGTCAATTAGAAATCAAGCTGATCCTCTCCATAGCACAGGGCACTGGGGGATTTCTGGAGAACAATTACTGCATTCTGCCTGCCTCTGTAAAAACCCAGGATTGCTTCAGTCCGACCCATGAAAACACCCACACTTCTACACCAGTTAAACATCCCAGAAGATGAGACCAGAGGGCAGCATCTATGAACCACTTATCACACTTTAGGCAAAACGCTTCTCTCTATTGACAGGTAATCAATCACAGAGAGTCTTCTTTTGTAGGAGAAAAATATTCTCTAGTCAATGGCTGAACAATCTCTGAGCCTTTGCAACAGACCTTTGGATCAAGATTGGAACAAGAATCTTTCATTGATAAATGCTGTCGGAATATCCCTCCCTCCTTCCCAGAAATGAATATTTATTTTGCTTTCTATGAGAGATGGAGTAGTATTTTTCTTTGAGGTGCTTCAGGTGTTTTGCTTCTTTTTCAAGGGTTGGGGGGAGTTAGGGTTAAGAAGGGGGTAAAGGAGAAGAAGGTGAGATAATTTGCAGTAGCAGGAGGAGGAGCTGAGCTTTCCTAAGGTGGAGCTGCATGGATCTTGTATTAAATGACACTGGCAGATTAACGCTCCGCGATGGGGAAGGGCTTAAAGGCTGAGTCAAAAGCCAAGAAGTCTCTTTATTTACGCCTACTACCTCCCAGCCTCTGGCAATCTGACTAATAACAAACTGAGCTAACAAGAAAGACTCTCCGAAGGGAGAGAGAGAGAGGGGAGCGAAACACACAGAGAGAGCGTGCATCGCAGCAGTTTGGATCCTTAAAGCATCTAAAGATACATATTGCGTTTCTTGCAAAGCCAGGAGTGATCGCTTGAAGTCCTGCGGAGCGCTGGGTTTATTTACTGCATCCCGAAGCTCGCAAATGGTTAACTACGTGCAGAAAGTCAGCCTAGCTGGGAAGTCTGCTGTGAATTTTAATTGAGCAAAAGGGACAACTGTTTACAGGATGGTGTAGTGGGTTCTCTTTCTCCCTGGCGTCGTTCTCCCCCTCTCCACCTCCGGCAAGATTTTTTTTTTTTTAATTTCCCCCCTCTCTCTGTCTCTCTGCTCTCAGTCAAATATGATCTGTCCTGCTTCGGATCTAGGATTTTAACTTCAAGGAACTGCAGCCACGCTTGAGATCCCTGCAAAGAGAGACCTTAACCTAGGTTGGTGGGGGATTGGAAAGGGCTCCTTTTTGGAGATAACAAGGAACGGGATTGTATACGAAGAGCGACTCTGTGCATCGCCGGCTGTGTCAGTGGGTGTAGCTGCTGTACAGGTAAGGAGACTTTCATTTAGGAATTAACTTAACCATAGCCAGCTTTTTTTGCATTGTAAAAATCACCTTGGCTACCTATTCTGTTTCTCTCTCTCCCGCCCCACCAAACACATACACAGAGAGAGAGAGAGTGAGTTAGTTTGAGGTGCTTATTTCCTGTTAGAGCAAATATTTGCTCAAAACTTATAGAATGGCACCTCAAGTGTTGCATAGGTCCTGGGGATATTTTGTGCATGGAAGGATCTTAAAAGAAATTGGCTGGCAGGGAAGGAGAGATTTAAGGAGTGGCATTTGCAGTGGCACACACGAAAAGGACTTTACATACACCAAACCCTTAGATTCCTTCTGAGATCCTAGAGTAAACTGTAGCTGCCTGCAGAATTTGACAAAGGAGCACATAGCCATATTCAAGTGATCGTTCCTTAACCTGAGGCTTTGTAGTCCGTCATATCCGCTTTCTACCAACTGTATAAGCATTAATTGAAACAAGAAATGTATTTGATTTTTGCTTCTGTTTAAAATAGATGGATTTATTGCCTTCAATCTGTATGGAAACTTTGCCTTAGGGACACTCATTAATCAGTACTCCTGAAAATGCAAAAATGTGCAAAAAATCTACCAAGAGGCAGTGGAGGCGAGTGGGGTGTGTGTGTGTGTGTGTGTGTGTGTGTGGAGAAAACCTCTGGTGTTCCTTAGGTTTTCCCCAAACTCCCTCCTCCCTGTCATGCTCAAAATGGAACCATTTATTTAAGGTAGTTTTTGAAAGCATCTATGGAATTAGAGCACTGGGAATGTAATGCTTCAACTAAGCAAGTGAATTAATACGTACAAGGGACATTTCTCTGGAATGGGCAATATGAAGTAAGTTATACTCCTGTGCCACTTTGGATATTTTGAAGTTTCATTATATTTATAATACAAGGTTAGCAGCCCCAAGGGGGCCATCCATGCATGGATAAAGCTATGTTTGATGGGGTAGAAGTTTTAAAATGTAAATAATATGTTAGCCAAAATAGGCTTTTGTTTGCAGTTGTGTTACTAGCAATGGCTTTTGAAGGCTGGGGATGAGGCGGACAGATGGAAGGACAAAATCTAAGATAGTAAGTTGATGTCTTCCAGGACTAGACAGAAGCTCCAAGAATCTATCTGCAGAGGGAGAAAAAAGTGTGTGTGTGTGTGTGTGTATGAAAGAGAAAGAGACTTATTGCAATTTTACCCAGCCAAAGTATGACAATGATTAAGAGGCGAATGCCTTTCTAGCCAATTGCAAATACTTTTAAACATTTGTGTTTCAGAAAAAAAAAAACGTGGAAGGCTTTCATCTTCAGAAATGTATGTAAAGCGTCCTTCGATGCAACATGCACTTTAAATTAATGCATGTTGATTTACTTCTCTTAATTTTGCCCAAGGACATCATAACAAGTATGTTCAGTGTGCTCTGCCTGCTTAGCAGAAGAACAGTTAAGAGAAAATAAAAGTTGAATTAATGACCCAATTGCTTTGCTGAAGACAAGTGTTTACAAGAAGCTTTATTTGTGAAGTTAGGTTATCAAAAACAAAGCCTTGGGTACTAAAAGTGGGGAATACTTTCTGTTTTAATGGCTGGTAATAAACTAACTCCTTTGGTAAAACAGGATCTGCATGCTGGGTCTTGTTCATCAGTCAGCAAGGTTGGTTGGGGTGAGGGTACTAAAGTTAAGGAGAAGCAGACATTTAGACTCTAGAGTGGGGCAAGAAACTTCTTTTGTTTGATCCAAAATATGTGCATTTATCCCTTTATGGACAACACCCCCCCCACCAACAAGAAAAAACCCACATCATTACTTGTAGGCCCATTCAAAATATTGGCATACTAGGATAGTTGCCTTTAAGACTGAAGCTGCAATGGTATATACGATTATTTTGGAATAAGCCCTACTGAACTCAATGGGACTTACATCTGAGTAGGCTTATATAGGATTTCACTGTGAGTTCCACTAGTTATGGGGCCAATCTGACGCACACCCATGCTCTCTGGCTTAATGCTTCTGAAATGAAGCTTATAGTCATGTTTAACAGCAGCAGCAACAACAACAATGAATCAAAATTGCTATCTGTAGTTGAACAGACTGATCCTGTACGTGTTAACTTGGAAGTGAATCCCTCCAAGCTAAATAATACCGCAGCCCTAAGAAAGACTCTAATGTTGGTAGCCTAATATAAGAGAATCAGAAAGGTCCATCACCAGGGGCTATTTGAGTAGGTTTCATTGAGTTCAATGGGGCTTACACCCAGGTAATTAGGTTTGGGATTTTGGTCCAACATCCTCTTCTCCACAGAAGCCAACCAGATGCCTTGAGGACACCCACAAGCTAGGACTTGAAGGCAATATTCCTCTCCTACTATTGCATCTTCATGGCACTTTACAGCAATATGCCTTCCTCAAGCACAATCGGGTTAAAATCTGTCGCAAAATCTCCTTTATTGAATGGCACTAATTGCCCAAATGAGTGCAGGGAAGCAACACACGATTTCACAGTGGTTGAAGACATGACCTCAATCCTGGACATGTGCATATAGATGTCAACACACAAATGCTTTGTAGAAGAAAATGAAGAAAAAGTTCAACTTCCGCATAAAGCACCTTTCTGGGTGGTTGCATGTTGAACTGAGTCTCCGAGCCAAATTGGATGTCATCTGTCAAAACTGCAACCCTTTTACCCCCTTATTATAGGCTAGATTCATGGGCATCAATATCACCACTTCAGAGAAGTCGAAGCTGCAATTGCATGCACACTGGTTTGGAAGGAAGCCCCATTGAAGTAACTGGAGCTTGCTTCTAAGTAAAGATGCACAGAATTGCACTGGAAGGTGACTATTGCTCCCTGCCTTATAATAAGCAGTGTACCAAAACAGAGCTTGCCTAAATGTGTTTCCAAACATCCTTTCCGAAGCAGAAATTCTTTACTTGGGAAATATGGAACTATTTACTTTGTTAATACATTGCGAACAGATGACCCCATGTGAAACAAAAGGAGATACTCAAACATGACTGAGTAAACACATACAGATAAGTAAAGAATACGCAGTCGCAAGTCAAACTATATTAAAGAACTGTGTTAGTACAACAGTTAATTTCCCACATTTAAACGTGTTTAATAGGACATATTGCTCAGCAGCTCCACATTTCCAAAAACTGGTTCCTTTAAAGGCAATGCACATTTTGAATTCCATAGGAGGCAGTATCATCCATGTAAATATAGCAATTCTGTGCCATATTTACCTTTGAGTGAAATTAATAATGTAGATGAAAATGTCTAATATATCCAGATCAGCATCTTGTTCACAGCTTGCTTGTCCCGTCTTTTCCCACTTTCTTCTTATACTTATTTTCCTAGATGTACCTAAAATGCAAATACACACAAACAGCTGGAGGGCAAAACTAAGAGATGATGCTTTAAAGTAAGGACAAGTTATGCCTTGCAACAAAATGTTGCAGCGTGCCCCAGGTGCATGTATGTTACCTGTGGTGGGGCCCTCGAAGACCGCTGTCCTTGCTCTTTCTTCACGTGCAAAATTTAGGTAACTTTAAAAACATTTGACAGCACAGCCAATCAGCATGCATTCATTCCAATGAAGCCTGAAGGTTGTGCAAGCAGTTTGGCCTGGGAGGGGGACTTGAGGGGGCAGGTGATCTTTGGTGCATCTTCAGACATATAGGAGAATGCTGACCAGGAATCCACACCAGCCCCAGCCCCACTTCTACCTCTGGCATACATTGTTAACCAGGGGCTATGTTTTGGGACTGCAGTGACTGTCTCTCAACACAGTCCACAGCTATACCCATCTGCATTAGGGCTATAGCAGTGGATTTAATTGCAGGTTTTTGTTTCCGCCCTCAGCCCAGACTGGATCATGAGGATCAAAACAATGGAAAGCTGCTCTCTCAGCTGGTAATCTGTAGCAAGGGGTCTAGTGCCTCTGGACAACCGCTGCATGGTTGTTGTAGACAACTTGGAGCCTGGCCTGCAGTATTCATCATATCCCCTTGCCTGTACTACACTGTCTCTTAGTCTAGGTTCTCCTAACCTGCAGTATGGTGACAATAAACTGCATTTGCTTAGGAATTTGCATTAGCAGGACTACTGACACACACACACACACACACACACAACCCTGCTCTCTTCTTTTTCCTGCTATCTTTTTGAAGGGTATAGGAGATCCTAGGTTGTGGGCCAGTTTCAGCTTTGATCTTTTTCCTATTGATGGGCAGCCTGGAGACATTTTAAATAAGACTTCTAAGCGTGAACTAGGAAATAATCCGGCCCTACCGTTAATCAAAGGGTAGCAACTGGTTCAGGCAGCAGGTGCCCATTGTTCCTCTGAAACCCCTAATCACAGGGCAGTTTACAGTATGAAAATGCAAAATACATAGCATAACAACTGCCACCACCGTACCCCCATGTATGTGCGACGCGCCCCAACTTGGCCACATCTAAACTAGGATGATGCCCCAGATGCTGTGGAGAATGTGAGCAGCATTTAAATAAGATCCAGCTGCCTGTCCACTTGGCTTTTGTGTGTGGGCACCATATTGTCCTTTGCTTCAGGCAGCAAAACATGCTTGGCTGGCCTTGCCAGGAAATGATTTATCCAAATATAAGTTACGGTTCTCTCTGATCATTTTGCATCTGAATGCCCCTTCCTCCATCCTCTCTTGCTCATAGAAGAGAGGAATGGGGAAAAGGGAATGGAGGAGGAGACACGGGGATATAATTGCACACCTTCCACTCTCCGTCTTTATTCCTTCTATGCTTCTTGCCTTATATCTCAGCCAGCAGCTACTGCTTGTCTGCCAGTTGATCAGTGTTTTGAAGTCTCTTGAGCTCCTACAACCCCACCTTTTCCACTAGCCACGTTCTTCCAGCCTGCCAGCCTATTCTGTTCTCTCCTCTCCTGGTTTTCTTTCCCACCTGATCCATTGTTCCATGGAACAGGTTCAGTCCTCACTGGGCTATTTTGGAGTCCCTCGTTTTTGTGTGTTTCCCTAAGTCTATTGATACCCCTGTCTTGTTTGTGGGTGATGCCATTCCCCCCCAAAACCCCCCCAAAAAACTTCACAAATGAAAGGGAGCATCACAAATAGGGAATGAATCAATTGGCACTTACTTCCGAGTAGACATGTATAGGATTGTGCTGGGAGTGTCAGACACATAGCTGTAGCTGTATATGTGTAACTTCTAAGTGACTTGTGTTTTGTATTTAAGGAATTTGAATTATTCAATAAATGATTTCTGATACACACAGCTCACCATGGTAGAAGAACCATGTGGTGTATTTCAGATTTGATGCTGGGCTATGACTGTCATAGCCCCGGTCCATTGGCCATGCTGGTGGGGACGAAGAGAGTGGTAATCTAACTCTATAGAAAGTACCATGTTAGCTGCCACAGAAGTCAACAGAATGGAAAAGTAACACTGGTAATGGACACAATTTAACTAGTTCTTTAGCCAAGACCAGACTAGACAGTCACCTTGCCATGTTGCAATGCTGGCATGGTAAGGAATCATGTCACAGGCGTCTCTCATATGGGTTTAGACTCTGACATTACTGGAACATGCTGCAACTATCTTCATGCTGTAGAATGTAATGGACCCTTATAACCTTGCCAGGTGAATATTGGAGCTGTAGTAGGATTTACAATCCTTGAATCATTGTAAATCTCCACTGAGAGATGATTGGAGATGGGGAGTCACTTTGTAGTGGAAAGGGAGTCCTATGAATCCACGCAAGACTGAGGTGTTTATATGAAACTTTTTCTCTTTTCTGTGACTTCTTTTTCTTCTTGACCTAAATTCTACATATAAAACATTGCTACTCAACTGTTGGACACGGGTGGCACCGTAGGTTAAACCACAGAGCCTAGGATGTGCCTATCAGAAAGTCAGCGGTTCGAATCCCTGCGACGGGGTGAGCTCCCATTGCTCGGTCCCTGCTCCTGCCAACCTAGCAGTTCAAAAGCACGTCAAAGTGCAAGTAGATAAATAGGTATCACTCTGGTGGGAAGGTAAATGGCATTTCTGTGCACTGCTCTGGTTCGCCAGAAGCAGCTTAGTCATGCTGGCCATATGACCCGGAAGCTGTACGCCGGCTCCCTCGGCCAATAAAGCGAGATGAGCGCCGCAACCCCAGAGTCTTCTGTGACTGAACCTAATGGTCAGGGGTCCCTTTACCTTTACTCAACTGTTACTATGCTAAAAGTTTAAATTGTTTGATCATTCGGATGTTTGGCATTCACTGTGACAATGTTGGGGGACAGCATTCTTCCTTTGTTGTTTTCATTCAACTTCTAAATAAGTTTTTTGCACTGAAATAAATAGACAATTCAGTTTTTCCACGGTCCATCTATGGTACAAGGTATCAATTATTGGATATATACTACTGGCAAGTGGCAACTTGTAACTCTTCCTTTCCACAGAGCAGAGGTGTAGCCAATTTATTAAGCCTGGGTCATTCACACTCCTCAAGGAAGAACTATGGTAGTTATCAAGAAAAGAGAGTAATATCATAGTTCTTAACACCAACATTCATTCAGAATAGTTGGGTGAAGTTTAGTCACCCTACCTTAGGAAAAGAAAGTTGCTTATCCAATAAGCAGAGAACACAGTGGTGTCCAGAAATGTTACTCTGCAGAACTGGGGAAATATAACTTGGGAATTGGATGCACTCAATGGTCAACCAGTTGACCATTTTCATCTTAGAGAATTACTATAATGTTTCAATTGATAGGAGTTGCTACTTCAGTGGGTGGTTTGTATATTGGAGCATGTGGGCAGGCAAGGGGGGGGGAGGCCTTCCAATGTTGTGATGATCACCTTCAAAAAATAAATAAAAATGAGGTATATATCTGTATTTTATTTTGCAGAAGCTGTTGGATGACCATGAAGCTCTGGATAATTACGTTAAGTTTGATGGGGGTTGCTTGTGATGTACTACAGTCCAAACCAGCTTTACCATCAACTATTGGCTCTTGTGATATGCTGTGTTCCTGTGAGGAAAAGGATGGTGTCTTTAATATAAACTGTGAAGAAAGAGGCATCAAGGAGTTATCTCAAGTACATGTTCCACCATCCCGGCCTTTCCACCTTAGTCTTCTCAACAACAGTTTGACCATGTTACATGTGAATGACTTCTCCAGCTTCATCAATGCTCTCTCACTCCATCTTGGATTTAACTACATTGTAGACATTGAACCAGGAGCATTTAATGGACTAAGTCTCCTTAAGCAACTTCATATCAATCACAACTCGTTAGAAGTACTTAAAGAAGACACATTCCATGGGCTGGAGAACTTGGAATTCCTTCAAGCCGACAACAATTTCATCACAATAATTGAATCAAGTGCCTTCAGCAAGCTCAACAGGCTAAAGGTGCTCATTTTAAATGACAATGCCATTGAGTTTCTTCCTTCCAACGTCTTTCGCTTTGTGCCATTAACTCACTTGGATCTTCGTGGGAACCAGCTGCAGACTCTACCTTATGTTGGTTTTTTAGAACATATTGGTAGAATTCTAGACCTTCAGTTGGAAGATAACAAATGGGTCTGCAATTGCGACCTGGTGGAGTTGAAAGCTTGGTTAGAAAACATGCCTCCTCAGTCCATAATAGGTGATGTTGTATGCCACAGCCCTCCTATTTTGAAAGGCAGCATTTTAAGCAGATTAAAAAAAGAATCCCTCTGTCCCACTCACCCTACAAATGATCTTGATGCCCCATCAGGGTCATTACCACTGGTGGTTACCACGTCAATAAGTGATAGTCACTACTCAACCAAGGTAATACCTATTTTTAGGGTTCCTACCAGGGAAACTGCTTTAACACTTCACGTAACAAAGCCAGCTACTCTGCTTCCTGGTGTATATTGTCCGATCCCTTGTCAGTGCACTAGCAATATCCTTTCAGGGATTTTAATGCAATGCCAAGAACAAAACATTGAAAGCCTGTCAGATTTAGGACCTCCTCCTCCAAATCCTAAAAAGCTAATACTAGCTGGAAATATAATTCAGACATTACTGAAATCAGACCTTGTAGACTATGGCAGCCTAGACTTGCTTCACTTGGGAAGCAACCGTATTGAAATACTAGAAGAAGGATCCTTCCTCAATCTCACCAGATTGCAGAAATTATATCTCAATGGGAATCATCTCACCAAGCTAAGTCGTAATTTATTTTTAGGCCTGCAGCGCCTTGAGTATTTGTATCTTGAATATAATTTCATCAAGGAAGTTTTACCAGGGACATTTCATCCCATGCCTAAACTAAAGGTCCTTTATTTAAATAATAACCTTCTTCAGACTTTACCAGCCCACATTTTTTCTGGAGTTCCTCTAGCCAGGCTAAATCTGAAAACCAACCAGTTTGCACATTTGCCTGTAGGGAATGTCTTAGATGATCTGGATTTACTCGTACAACTTGAGCTTGAAGACAACCCTTGGGATTGTACTTGTGACTCAGTTGGGCTGCAGCAATGGATACAAAAGCTGAACAGAAACACAATGACGGGCGACATTTTCTGCACATCTCCAAGGCATTTGGCTAAAAAGAAACTGAAATCTCTGAATAGTGACGTGCTATGTCCCGGAATAAACAGCCCACCTTCCGCAACTCATGCTAGCTTCATAGTTGTCACCACGTCACCAACCACCACCAATACGGCAGACACTATTCTGCGATCACTTACCGATGCAATTCCTCTTTCAGTTTTAATCCTGGGGCTTTTGATAGTCTTTGTAACCATCATTTTTTGCGCAGCTGGTATCGTCGTCCTAGTCCTACACCGGCGGAGAAGGTACAAAAAGAAGCACGCAGACGAACAGATGCGGGACAACAGCCCAGTGCAGCTTCAGTACAGCATGTATGGTCACAAAACAACACATCACACCACTGAGCGCCCGGCCACAAGCTTGTATGAACAGCGTATGCTCAGCCCCATGGTGCAAGTTTATCGAAGCCCATCTTTCAGCCCCAAATTTACAGACCATCAACAGGAGCTGAATGACAAGGAGCTGAATGATTCCAAACATCTCCGCAGAGGCCTCTTGGAGAGGGAGCACTCCTCCCCTCTGACGGGGTCAAATGTCAAATATAAAGCTACAGACCAATCGGCTGAGTTCCTTTCCTTCCAGGATGCCAGCTCCTTGTACAGGAACATTCTTGAGAAAGAAAGAGAACTTCAGCAACTGGGGATAACTGAGTATCTACGGAAAAACATAGCCCAGTTACACCCTGATATGGAGGTACACTATCCAGGAGCTCACGAGGAGCTCAAGCTGATGGAGACACTCATGTACTCCAGGCCAAGGAAAGTTTTACTAGAACAGACTAAAAACGAATATTTTGAACTCAAAGCCAACCTGCATGCTGAACCTGATTACCTGGAGGTTTTGGAACAGCAAACATAAAAGGGACCCTTTCTGAAGGATTAAGTCAAAAACTCTTCTATCTTAACTCGGAACTTGTAAATAAAAGTGCCTTATAATAATGTGTCGTCAATCAGAACTTTAAGCACAGTAGTAATCCGAGTGACAAGAAACTCTCAGGGATAACTGTGTGAAGCCATGGGGAAGTTTGCAGGCTCTGTGTCTCATTCTCACATTAAATGTGAACTTTGGGCAACTGGATTCTGGGAGGAAGTTCAGCTGGCCATATTCCTCGAGACCTGCATGGCAATCCCTCATTTTTTTCGCTTAGAAAAGAAAGAAAAGAAAGAAAAAAGCTTGAAGCATTGGTTACTTTTGTTCCCCGGACCTCGACACTAAATTTTCTTTAAAATGCACCTATATACCTGGTTCCAAGAGGCTAGTGTATATTGGTTAGGAATTAGTTCACATGTATGAGTATTGTCTATGGATCGCACATGAGATTGCCACATAATAAATACAAGATAAATTATATGATTTTAAACAGGTATTTAACTGTACAACCCCAAGGTCCCCCAATATTTAAGTACCTTTTATTTGGAATGTTATTTATATTAAAAAGAAAACCTGTTAGAATATTCAGAAAGAGGGGGAAAGCTGTGTACATGTTTTATCTAGGAATCCTAAAAGACATACACAAAACTCTCTTTTTTGGTTACTTTCCCTAGTAGGCAATTTTAATTGTTTTTTTGGACAGTCTTCAATATAATGCTGCTATAGAGTTCTGTGCACCATTGGTTGACACTCATACCTGAGGAAATTTGGAAAGCTACTGAGAATTTATTGTAAATATATTAGTAAATCAATGAGCTGGGTTATTATTATTATTATTATTATTATTATTATTATTATTTATATGATTGACTCCCGTTATGGATGTGGATACTTCGGATGAAACATCAATTCACTGTGGTCAGTTAAATGTCACATGCAAATAAGTACACCAATGAGCAACAAGATCTTATTTGTGTATCTGTGTAAATACTCCATATTTGCTACTATTACTCAGCAAAAGAGCTTTTATCAGGTCCGGTTTGAAAGTGATACCAGGCACTTTAAGGAAGAAAGAAAAAGTACACATGTGTGGTTTGCAACTTGTTTTAAAGCAAATTGCTGGAATCTATATTTACAACGTTAGCACTCCAGAATCTTGGGTCTATGTCATGTTAATGCTGAACATATAGTTGCCAGTGACTAAGCTGGGTCCCAGCCATTGATTTGTCTGCATGCTTAAGCATGCTTACATGAAAGCAAGTTCTGTCAGGCTGTTTCGGCTATTACACTGCAACTGTCCTGGGTTTTCTGCTGAGTATGCACTTGACAAGGAGGTACGATCAAGTCTAGCTCTCGGACGGCTACATCTGTGTTTTCACACACCCATTTGTTGAATACACAAGCCACATTTTTGGTGCACACTTATCCCCCTCCCAACAACTTAGATGTAAACCTAAAAAAGCAAAAATAATACGAGCAGCCTGACAGATGTTCTGTGGAAATCAATGGGATGTACTTCACAAAGATGCTCTCCAGATGAAGGTGACATGAAGCACGACAGCTTTATTTTACTACAAAGCTTAGTTAGGTTTATATGAACTATTTATTCTGTACAGTTTGTATCTATTTCAGTTCACAGTTACTATTATTATTCTTGGGTGCCTTTCAAGCAAATCAAAGAACTTCTAGCTATAAATAAAAAGATGACAATAAATGTTTTTTTAAAAAAAGAAAATGCACCCCCCCGAAAAGTTCCTTTTTTAAAATAAAAAGACATTGGCAAGACCTGCACGCACAAGTTCAGATCTGTTCGGAAATCAAATGGGAGGCTTCAGTCCGTCGTCATGCATACAGAAGCATCTTGTTCTGGGTGCAAGAAGGCAGTTTAGTGCCCATGCATGACTGACACAGTGCCAAATTGTTACTCTGACCTGCATTTCCCCTCCTGTTTAAGCTCGTCTTTTGTGAACCAGCTACACTTTGATGGATTCATTCGCCCCCACTTCTGGCTCTGACTATTTAAGGCTGAATGGTTACATACTATAAAAAATGCATTGTTAAATCAATTCAGCCGTAAGTAGTCTAAAAGTCGTTAGAAAACAGGAAGAGGAAAATATATACCAAGTGTTGCCTACACGATTCGGATCTATTTATCATCACGAAATAAAACATCTTAATTAAGCTTCCAGAGGTTTGCTTATGTAGCAGCTGACATAAATGTTAATTTCTCTGCAATGTCTTGACCTTCTGAAGAAACAGCCTCTCTGGGGGAAAGAAAAGGAAATATTTGCACCAGATACTTTATTTATGCCAATTGGCACAATGCTGCAATGTCTTTCACAAAACTCAGCCTGTGGCCCTGCAACCTGATTGAACTACCACCTTATTTCTTACATTAGATCACTGATTTCACAACCAAAACTATAGGCTCCTAGGAATGAAGAGGGAGATGTGGTAATGTGAACAGGTAATGTGATAGGCAGTGAAAACACCTGCTGAATTTATCATGGGGCTGCCATGGAAATAATCTCTACACACCCCTGCCTGTGGGTTCTGTATAGAGAATTAGAAATATTCTTTCACAAGACACTGTCAATACAGGATATTCAAACTAAGAAACGTGGAGATGCAGATGTGATGTCACACTACATGATGAGTACTTTGATTTTTTTTTCCACTAGGAGAAAGAAGACTATGCTGGTTTTGGTGGTGTTCCCTTATTTTTAGTAATTCGCTTTAGCAAAAGAAACTGACTACTAATAAAGATATCACTACTATTATTAATAAGTTGTAGTTGGAGAAAGGGAGTAAATTTGATGCAGTTCACATTTAAAGGTCACCTTACCAAATCTTCACTTGTTGAAACAATATGTGAACGGAAATGCAGCCATCCTTCGAAACTCACACTTCTCCAAATTTTGCAATGCAGTTCTCCTGCCAAGTGATGTGTACAAAAATACATATATTAGGGTAAAGTGTGCCTATAAATGCATGTATTAGAAAACAACATGCAAAAATACATTGCATGGACAAAATTCCTTTATAAATATATATATATACAAAATTCGAAATGTGAAAATTCACACTAAAACGCTGATGAATTTTCATGAGAACCTTAAAAATCAAAAACCACAAACTTATGTGGAAATGTGGAGAACTGAATTTAAAGTTGGGAAAGTAAGAAACTCAGAGAAAACCAAATTTACCCATTGTTGATAATGCACATGCATTCTTTGAGTAAGACCTATTGAATTCAATGCAAATTTCTTCCGAGTTCACATCTATTGTATTGCTTTGCATTGCTGCAAGCTTGAATGTATTGACCTGGAGGTAAGTGACATTGAATGCTTGCTTCTGCTAAAACAAATGTAGGATTGTGCTATAAATATTAAGGCTGGGCCAAAAAGCTCCCTCCAGTTTCTGAAAATGTCTGCCCCTATCACATCATTTTAGAGGTGTTCAACTTAGCAGTGTGATAAGCAAGAAGCTGTGAAGAGATGCTGCTCTCCCCAACCCCTCACTATGTGGATGTTTTATTGCATTTACTACATTTCTGCACATATGGGCGCACACTCTGTTTTTCATGTTTTGCAGACCTCACTTGTTTTATGGACTGCATAGATATTCCTGATTAATACAATGCTCACTTTGATTTCTCCCTCCCTCCCCCCCATAAAATATAGTCATTCCTATTTCACTACTGATACATAAGGAGTTCCTAAAGATAGCGTCTGAGCTGATTTTTTACTTATTTTATTATATTTCCCCCCCAGTCTTATAAAGCAAGGTTAAGACCGACTCACACACAGAATATCTTCTAAGGCAGCGGTTCTCAACCTGTGGGTCCCCAGATGTTGTTGGACTGCAACTCCCATCATCCCTGAGCTCTGGCCTTGCTAGCTAGGGGTGATGGGAGATGTAGTTCAACAACATCTGGGGACCCGCAGGTTGAGAAAGGCTGTTCTAAGGGCTTGCAGAGGTAACAGGTGGTGCTGAACACCAGTCCTATTCAGGTTAAAGGTAAACCCTGACCATTAGGTCCAGTCGTGGCCGACTCTGGGGTTGCGGCGCTCATCTCGCTTTATTAGCTGAGGGAGCCAGCGTACAGCTTCCGGGTCATGTGGCCAGCATCACTAAGCTGCTTCTGGCAAACCAGAGCAGCACACGGAAATGCCGTTTACCTTCCCGCCGGAGTGGTACCTATTTATCTACTTGCACTTCAATGTGCTTTCAAACTGCTAGGTTGGCAGGAGCAGGGACCGAGCAATGGGAGCTCACCCCGTCACCGGGATTCGAACCACCAACCTTCTGATCGGCAAGTCTTAGGCTCTGTGGTTTAACCCACAGCGCCACCCACGTCCCTTTTCTTTTCTTTTCTTTAGATCCATTGAAATTAATGGCCATGACTAACTTAAGTACATTGGTTTCAGTGGGTGGTATTCAACCAAGCAGGGGTGGCTTGTCCCATTTCATCGCCTGAGGTGAATTGAGAAGCTGCCCCTTGTCCCAACTGAAGTCTCACTTACTGGGGTCATGCAGTTGTGTCAGGTGGCTTCTGAGTTCCAGTGAGATCTTGCCCTGCAAAATCGCATGGGGCTCTTGCAAGGACTCGCCGGAACCTGGGAGCCAACTGCATGACCCCAGTAAGTCAGGTTTCAGTGGGGGTGGAGGTGCCCACAGTGGCGTCTCTTGGATTCTGCCCCCTGAGCTTCAGTCCACCTCATGGATGGGCCAGCCTTGCAATGTTTCACTCAAAACATACCCGCTGAAATTAATAGACTTAGTCATATTCATTCATTTTAGTGTGTCTGCTGAGGAGGACTTAAAAACAACATGAAAGCGCTCTGGGCCTGCTGCTCCTATGTGTACCACACACATTTATTTTCTGCACTGGTCAACACCAACCCAAGGTGCCAGGCAAGAATGTTTCTCTTCAACTGGGCGTTTGGCTGATTAACATTCTACGGCCAGCCATAAATAAATAAATACATAAATACATAAATTTTAATAAGGTTTATAGAGAAAAATATAAAACTTGATATATTTCCCCATGTTTTCACCAAATCAAGACTTTTATATAGATGCAATAAAAACACAGAAAGGGGTGAGGGAGAGAAATAGAGAAGGAAAAAGAAATAATAAAAAAATAGAAAAGAGGTTAAAAGAGAATGATAGAAAAATAAGATTCAGAAAGCAAAAACCTTCTGATTCTTCCTCTGTCTGCTATATTATATGGCCTTTAAAATGTGTCTGTGGGAGGGGGATGATTGATTTTGTTCTATTATATATTCTATTTGTTTTCATTTTGCATTTTTACGTTGTGAACCACCCTGTGATCTTTGTATGAAGGATGGTATACAAATTTTAATAATAATAATAATAATAATAATAATAATAATAATAATAATAATAATAATACAGGTAATATTACCCCTCAGGGGAGGGAAAGACTTTTGCCATGTATCCACCGTATATGCCTATATGTATGACACACAGTATATTTCATAGAGAATAGGGCTACGGATTACTGCTAGCTATGTTGGAGGCAATGCACCTGTGAATACTGGTTTCTAGGAATCACAAGTGGGGACAATATTATGGCAGTTGGCTTCTGCTTGTGGGCTTCCTATAAGTATCTGGTTGGCCACTGTGAGAACAGGATGCTGGGCTAAATGCCTCAGGTCTGATCCAGCTGGGATCTTGTGCAAGAAGGAGAGCCAAAGACAGACACCATCAACAGCATTCTCAGGACTGGATGTTGAGCTGCAGCAGGTAGGAGTTCGAGTCACATGAGTGGGAAGAGGCAATACCCCCTACTCACTTTTTTGCCTGGCTGAACAGTCATGTCAGAGCCATAATGCATTTATTTATTAAGTTTGTAAGGTCCCTCATTGGTGCTGGAGGAGACCCTTGAGAGTCCCATGGACTGCAAGAAGATCAAACGTATCCATTCTTAAGGAAATCAGTCCTGAGTGCTCACTGGAAGGACAGATCGTGAAGCTGAGGCTCCAATACTTTGGCCACCTCATGAGAAGAGAAGACTCCCTGGAAAAGACCCTGATGTTGGGAAAGATGGAGGGCACAAGGAGAAGGGGACGACAGAGGACGAGATGGTTGGACAGTGTTCTCGAAGCTACCAACATGAGTCTGACCAAACTGCAGGAGGCAGTGGAAGACAGGAGTGCCTGGCGTGCTCTGGTCCATGGGGTCACGAAGAGTCGGACACGACTAAACGACTAAACAACAACAACAAGGTCCCTCATAATCCCCCCCGAAATTAATTTTTATTTGATTTTACATATATATTTGATTTTACATATATATTGGGACGCGGGTGGCGCTGTGGGTAAAACCTCAGCGCCTAGGACTTGCCGATCGCATGGTCGGCGGTTCGAATCCCCGCGGCGGGGTGCGCTCCCGTCGTTCGGTCCCAGCCCCTGCCAACCTAGCAGTTCGAAAGCACCCCCGGGTGCAAGTAGATAAATAGGGACCGCTTACCAGCGGGAAGGTAAACGGCGTTCCGTGTGCTGCGCTGGCTCGCCAGATGCAGCTTGTCACGCTGGCCACGTGACCCGGAAGTGTCTGCGGACAGCGCTGGCTCCCGGCCTATAGAGTGAGATGAGCGCACAACCCTAGAGTCTGGCAAGACTGGCCCGTACGGGCAGGGGTACCTTTACCATTACCTTACATATATAAAATTATAACAATACAACCATACACATCAACAATTAAGAGATTCCTCTGAATCTCTGGACTTCCCACCTTCCCCTCGATGGGTCCCATTACCAAACCTTTTCTGCTACATCTTTTTCCATAGTTCATATTTTGTATAAGTCCATTGTCTCCATAGTTCCTTGCTACATTTCAAGTGTTATTGCAGTCCTGCTAGTGTTTCATCTCCTTACAATGGCCTCCAAGATAGATTATAAATTTCCCCCATTCTTTGTTGAAGTTTTGGTCTTCTTGGTTCCTGAGCTTTCTGGTCAATTTTGCCATTTTGGCATAGTCCAACAGTTTAATTTGCCATTCCTCTCTGGTGGGGACTTGATCTTCTTTCCATCTCTGGGCTAATAGCATCCTTGCGGCTGTCGTTGCATACATAAAAAGTCATTTTTGCTCCCTCAGAATATCAGCACCTACAATTCCTAGTAAGAAAGCCTCTGGGGTTTTTTTTATATAAAGGTTAATTTAAACATTCCCCCCCCCAATTCATTATATATCATTTCCCAGAATTCTTTTATTACCTTACAGGACCACAACATATGAAAAGGTACCATCATTTTCTTTACATTTCCAGCAGATATCCTCCTAAAATAAATTACCGAGGCATCGTAGAAATAAAAAGAATGAACCTTTAAAAATAAGTCAGCCAGCATAAAGCCTAGATACAAAACTAGTATAATAAAATTTGACTATGTACAGCACAGAACTAAAAGAGCCATCAAATGCACACATGTTAAACATCATGGAGACTTAAACCCAGAAGAGTATTAACTTGGCATTTCCCTAAAGAGTGCCATCCCATAATAGGTGAGGGAAGGGGGACTGTTGAAAAGACTTTGGTCCGGTTTGCACAATACATTTAAAGTACTGCTATACCAGTTTAAACAACCACGACTTTCTTCCAAAGAATCATGGGAACTGTAGCTTGTTAAGGGTACTGGGAGTTGTTAGGTGACCCCCTTCCCCCTCATAGAGCTACGATTTCCAGAGTTCCTCGGGAAGAGGGATTGACTGTTAAACTACTCAGAGAATTGTAGCTTTGTGAAGGGAGCAGGGGTCTCCTAACAACTTAGGCGGCATAGGATGTGGTTGAACTCAGCACTCAGTTACAGCACACCATCCCTAGCATATTAATTCCACAATGGATGGTCATAATTCAGAGGGCTGGGTGCACGGTATGCATAGCTGTCAACTGTCCCTTATTTGGCAGGAAAGTCCCTTATCCCAGCGCTGTGTCCCGCTGCTATCCCTTATTGATGATGTCTCTTAAATTTCCCGGGTTTCAAAGGAAGCAGCTCCTCTCCCTCCCTCCCTGCCGGCCAGGGAGGAGGGAGGCTCCAACTGTGTTGCTTGGCTGCGTTGCTCACCCAATAAGGAGTCTAAGAATGACTGGGGGGTGGAGCTTGCATGCCTTGTGCCGATCAAATCGGCCTTGTTGCCTGGGGACTCGCCTTTGCTCAGCGCTTCCCAGCGGAGAGGTGATGGTGGTTTTCCTTGCTGCATCCCCTTTGCCAGGTTGCTGCACTGTGGGAACCACTGCTTGAGGCTTCGTTTGGCTGCTGGCTGGGCTTTCTGCCTTTGGCTCAGAGGGGGTCAGAAGTTGAACATACCTGTGCTGGGAAAATCCCTTATTTTGGCTGCTGATCCCTTATTTTTGAGGCTCCTGGTCCCTTATTTTCAAATCTGTAAGTTGACAGCTATGACAGTATGAGGTTACTTCTCTCTCACCCCACCCCATATCCTATGGACCCTGCCTGAGTTAGTGGATCATAAATATAGAATTGCTTATTTATATCAATAAAATGATAGAATTATATATAGAGTTGGAAGGGACCACAAGGATCATCTAGTGCAACCCCCTGCAATGCCAGAATATTTTTTCCCAATGTGGGGCTTGAACCCACAACCCTGAGATCAAGAATTTCATGCTCTGCCGACTGAGCTATCCAGTTTAAATCACTTTTCAAGCTAAGATGTGTTAAGCCTGGGAAGGGGGATACAGTGCTGTTTTATTGATATAGTACAAATGGAATATATGATGTTAGACATTGGTAAACAAGAAAAATGCGTAATGTCTGGGCCCAATCACATTATATCAATTTTCTCCTATTTCTGTCAAAAGGGAAATAGAATATATCCAACCACATTGTTTAAAAACTTGTTTGGTTGTTGCTGTTTTTAAAATGATGTGTCTGGCTTTTTTTGGTCTGACTGGCAAGACATATTTCTGTTTCTTACAGAATGAGCTGTATCTTAACAAATGCTTTTGAGCTATGATTAAAGCTGAGAGTATGTAACAGTTTTAAGATGAGCATCTCAAATTTCTCCACACTTTTTATTTCAGTGCAAAAAAGGAGACTATCAAGCCACACCCAATGAAATTAACCCAAAATAAATACAGATATGTGACGTTAACATAGACAATGCCTCTTTTATTAATATACACTGGCAAGGGCAGGGGATGGAACAGAATATGGCTACCCAGGTGGAGCAAGCTGTGAGGTAAATTTGGTCAACTTGAAGCCTGCAGGCTCAAGGTGAAAGGAATATTATCTGGCATTAGGCACCCTAAATCAAATTCCAATCAGTATGTGGGAAAAAGTTTGCCTGCCATCCAATTTATGCAGAAAAGAAAGCAGGGGTGAAGGAGGGAAAATATTGAATAGAACACAAATAACTGTGGGAAAATATACATCTAGCACTAGAACAGGCGTGGGAAAACTTTGGCCATCCAGACGTTACTGAACTATCCATTATCCATTACAACTCCATGGGCATTGGCCATGTTTGCTGGGGTTGATGGGTGCAACAGGTCAGCAACATCTGGAGGATCGAAGGTTCTCCACACCTGCATTAGAGGAAACTTTCCCTCTCATCAGCCCTGGCTGTATTCTCACAAAGGATAGGCTTCTTCTTCTGAAAGTCTGGATAGGGCTGGGTCAGAAACTGGCACATTTACCAAAATGCACTTAAATCCAGCACATGTAACTTCAATCTGGGTCACTGTCCTTGTAAGTTACCCCAGAGGGAGTAACAGATGCAAAGCCCACACTTTTCCAAAAAAAGGAGCGGTTTTCTGATAAAAGTAAAATTAAGGGGAAGTTGCAAGGTAAATCACTGAAGGAAGTAGGAGAGTGTTTTGTTTTGTTTTGTTTTGTTTTGTGTGTTTGATTTTATTTGTTATTTTATGGTATTACCAGCAGTCTCATTCCTGGCATTGCTCAGGAACACTGTCTACCTGAAGGAGCGTCTCCACCCTCATCGTTCAGCCCGGACACTGAGATCCAGCGCTGAGGGCCTTCTGGTGGTTCCCTCATTGCAAGAAGTGAGGTTACAGGGAACCAGACAGAGGGCCTTCTTAGTAGTGGCACCCACCCTGTGGAACACCCTCCCACCAGATGTGAAGGAAATAAACAGCTATCCTATCTTTAAAAGACATCTGAAGGCAGCCCTGTTCAGGGAAGTTTTAAATTTTTAATGCTGTACTGTTTTTAACATTTGATTGGGAGCCGCCCAGGGTGGCTGGGGAAACTCAGCCAGATGGACGGGGTATAAATAATAAATTATTATTATTATTATCATTATTAAAAAACAAAAGAAGTGTAGTTTTGAAAAATTCAGTCTGCCATCTTGATTCAAAATGCTGTCCAGTTGTATCAAAATATAAAGGAAAACCTGCTCCTTGATAACAGAAATCATCATGCAAATTTTCTTTATGGCCATGTAAGTAGAAGCCATAGAGCAGCATGTACAAATAACTTTCCCAAACATATAGAAATGTGTACTATCCTGAGATCTTTTTGGATGAAGCAATTTTTTTAAAAAAAAAAGGAAGTGGGAGAGATGTGAACAAAAGGATACAAGGTGGCAGCTAGCTGAAAGTTTTTAGCATTCATGGGAATGAATTTAGTCTACAGTGGTCAAAGTTGACTTGAGCACTGGTATTCTGGGCCAGCATCTGCCACAAACAGACATGGATGCCATTGCATTAAGGACAACCCCTGAGAGTGGTGGGAGCTGGAAAGAGCAAGAAAAGAGATCATGTGAATGGTGTCGGAATCTCCACTCGGCCAAGCTGATAAAGCTCATCTTCCGGCTGAGTCCTTCGGAATCGCCCTCCGACAAATAATTAATGACCTGAGCCTTTGATAAGGCCTCAGGCACGTTCCCCCATTCAGCAGAGTTTCAAAGCAGCAGAAGTGATGAGATTTATGGCTACATGCTATGCTTTATTACTAAAAGAAGGCTGATCACCGAAGAATTGATGCTTTTGAATTATGGTGCTGGAGGAGACTCTTGTGAGTCCCATGGACTGCAAGAAGAACAAACCTATCCATTCTTATGGAAATCAGCCCTGAGTGCTCACTGGAAGGACAGATCGTGAAGCTGAGGCTCCAATACTTTGGCCACCTCATGAGAAGAGAAGACTCCCTGGAAAAGACCCTGATGTTGGGAAAGATGGAGCGCACAAGGAGAAGGGGATGACAGAGGACGAGATGGTTGGATAGTGTTCTCGAAGCTACCAGCATGAGTTTGACCAAACTGCGGGAGGCAGTGGAAGACAGAAGTGCCTGGCGTGCTCTGGTCCATGGGGTCACAAAGAGTCGGACACAACTAAACGACTAAACAACAACAACGCAGAGAGCAAAGAAAAATACATCCTCTCTCTATGAGAGCAGAGAGCAACTGAAACAAAGGAAGAAAGGAACAGGAAACCACTAACGTCACATCCCGTCTCCCCTCCCGTGAGACTTCCAACAGTCTGGAAGGTCTCTGGAATGTAAACAGAGTCCTGTGACTCCAAGCAGCTGCTCAGTGGCAAATAGAAACTAACAAATGGAAGATGAACAAGTTATTGATGAGCTTGCCCAATGATATGCCTGAAAAGACCTCAAAAGGAGGTGGAGCTAGAGCCATCAGCAATAAGGCGAATCCAAAGTAAGGAACAAAGAAGAGGTATTCCCAAGCCACAGTGATTCTTTATTTTGGGGAGGGGAGTACCCAAAGGAGAAATTCCAAATCAGTCAGACTGAATATTTGCCAGCAGAATTGCTTTCCTCAAATCACACTGAGTTTAGAGGTGCAAGACCAAGTAGAAAGAAAGTAGCACTAGCAAAAATAACTAGGGTGGCAACTGGGAGGGAGATTTCCAAGTGAAGAGTTGGGGATCATCAACGAAGACGATGCTTGACTCTAGGTGGGGATTGCCAGGAGTAAGTGGTCACACCAGAGCTCAATGAATCAAAGTGTTAATGATTCATTTACACATATTTACACTAGAAGCATTCAATGGAGAGAGATTTCACAGCATTCGTCCTTCACAGCAGTCCAGCACTGGATTCTCAGACATCTCCATGCCTCTCTCCCAGCCTGCCTCTAGCCAGCCCACTAAGTTGGTTATAGCCTTCACAATAGCTCATCAAATTTCCCCCTTCTTCCCTAAATTCTAAATTTTGAAAGAACTATTTTTTCCCGGTGTAGCATTGTGCCTCCTGTAACCTCCCATTCCCAACTCTGCTATTTAACCAGAACTCAGGCAGAAGGTCAATGGCTGGCCATAATTACACCCAAGCAATTTTCTGGTTTAGCCTTCATTTTAAACCTACCATCTGGTATCTCCATTTCACTTTTTTTTCAATTTCACTTTTAATTTGTATATTACCTTTCTATTTTACTATACAGAAACTGAAGAAACAACAAATATCACACACTTTATAACAATCTGATCCAATACAAAATGGCATGATAAAAAAACCTAACTCTAAAATAAAAAACTTATATCAAATAAAGTAATTTTCAATAATCCATTAGAATATAACAGTACACAATAAAATCAAATATCAGCAAATAGTAATTAAACAGAAATTCATTCTTGGCAATTATAATAAATGATTTCTAAACTATAATCAATAAAAATAACAGCCGGTCACAGTGCGTAAAATAGCACAATGAAAACTGAGAAGCAAAGACACACAACTTATAAAATTATTTTATAAAACAAATATCCCTGAACTCCTCTTTTCTCTTCCCAGCTGCTTCTGCTGTTCCTGAAGTCAACGTCTGGGAAAGGCTCATAGGGCAAGACAGGTGGGAAAAGCCATTGCCTGATGACCAGCACAAAATCTCTCTCCCCTCAATACCCCTAATATTATCAAAATTCTACCATCTATTAATGTCAAACATCCCCCTTGCATCCCCAAACACTGTTGCCATAATGTTCCATTATGGAAGTGGGATGGAAACTTTGGAAAAGATGGCACCAACATTCACTGGGCATACTTTGAAAATATCTGGTTTAACGTGATGGAGAGTGAAAGATTCTACAGAATAAAAATGTAGTCACTGTTGACCTAGCCTCCTATATCAACATGCCATGGACCAGAGCTGCCAGATCAAGACCAAGGGTTTCTGTCTGTAGCTTCAAGAGATGACTTCTAACTCAAGCAGATACACCCCACACCTGACATCAAGTCATGGCCAACCAGCCACCACAATCAAGACTAGTGCAATGTACCACAGACACAAACTAAAAAACTATGATCTCATCCACAGGCTGCACATTGAGTCACAAAGCATATGGCGTTGAGATATGTAGCACTTTATCAAGGAATTAAGCATTTATGAAAGTGCAGCTGTGGTTGGTTCTAAGGAGAATGAGTGAAGTATTGATAGAAAATTCAGTTATAGTCAGGAAATAAAGCACAAACATGAATTCAGTGGTAGGATTCATAGGGACTAGTGAATTTGCCCAAACTTTTATATTTAACTGGGGGGTTCAAACAGGCAACAGATCCTGGAGCCAAAGCTTTATCCAGTACAAGCTTTGTAGTTGTCCCACCCTTCTACCGTTAAGTTCTTTTAATGTATTTTTAATCTTTTGTTTGAAGCTTCCCAGAGTGGCTGGGGAAACCCAGCCAGATGGGCGGTGTATAAACAATAATTTGTTGTTGTTGTTGTTGTTGTTGTTGTTGTTGTTGTTGTTGTTGTTGTTTGGGACCACTAGGAAAGGACACAGGGCAGGCTGTCTGTTCCAGTTCTTTCCTGGAAGGTTCCCATGCTTCTCTAAGAGGCCAGCCCCATCTTGGAGAATAGCCAGTCAAATGCAATATTTTTTTCCAGGAAATAAGCACGGAAGCAATTGGCTGGCAGTCGACAAAAGAAGAAGACAGCATTCAAATAGTTAAAATAAACAAAGAGAGTCAACTCATAAAAAGTTAATATAACATCTGTTCCGTAGGGTTAAATGCAGACACAAGCAAAGAGCAACATTTTCAAGAACTAAAAGAGACTAGTGCTGACGCTATCATTTTGAAAGCAGCACATTTTGGATTTTTTAAAACCATGGAGGTCCCATCATTTATCCTATAAAGCAACATCACTATAAAAGTTCTTTGAAACGCCAAACTTCTTTCCTTTTGGCATTTTGAAGCCATCTAGTAGCATCAGACACCTATTTTTCAAACTTCTGCAATGTGAAGTTGCTTCATACAACTTTCCTCTACCCAGTGTAGCAACCTGTTTAACTATTCCCAATGCAAAGTAACCTGGAACATTTGACCTTGTGAATTGGTTTAGCACAGGTTCTGGAAATAGTGGAAGACAGAATAATTTGCACCCGATTCTTCCCCAGTTTTGGAAAGAACTGTATTCAGGGGAGCATGTGTGAATGAGCAGGCCTACATGTAACATCAAAAAGAAAAGACGACCGACAGAAGTGTAGCATGCATTAATGGCGAAGGATTTTGTTGAAGTGTAGACAGCGATGCTTCTTTTCTAACGAACATTTCTCTTCCCGTTTTAGTCCCTAACCACATGCCAAGCTGTAATCCTGCGGAATATTTACTGCAGTTAAAGCAACAAATCATCCACACATCCAGCACAGCTGGAAAGGAGGGTTTGAGGCAAGGAATTGCTTCCTGTTCCATATCTCTGTGTGCCTGTCTATCCAGTCAAGCATTAATCTTGCTGATGTTCATAGTATCCTGGCCGGCAAACTATTACACCCCAGCAGCCTTTGCCTGTGTGTTCATCAATCATACTGAGGACAGAGTCTGTTGGGGTGTGCAAACCAGCTGGTATGCCAGCATTTAAGATACAAAATGAAGCGGTTGCAGAGAAGCACCCTTTTTTGGCAGTGGATCTGAAGAGTAATTAAGGAGAGACCACCAAAGAGGACCCATAGCTCAGTGTTGGAGCTCGTAGGTCGATATGAGATCCAATCCCTGATAGTTCTGGGCTACAAGGGTCAATGATCTGATAGTCAGAATAAGACGGCTTTTCGTGTGTGTGTGTGTGTGTGTGTGTGTACAAGAGAGCACAGATCCTCCTTACTTACTTCCAGATGCTACTCCAAGCAAGCATTTTGACTGGCATTAGATGTTTAAATATTGAGTCTCATAAAACGACTTATGTTCTGCTCACCATATGGACGCGTTTCTCAGCTGGCAGCCTGCCAAGTCTCTTGAGCTAGACAGCCCAGCTTCTGCCTTTTCCCTGTTGCTGTTGCCCTTCTACACACCCCTTTTTCTGCTCCTCTTGATGGCTCCCAGCATTCCAGTTCTTTTTGCAGTGTTTCCTTATGACATTGCAGGGTGGGGAGGAGAGAGAAAGCTCAATGGTAACCACATGTGTGTCTTTTCCCAGTCAGTCCTCTTTGTGTGTGTGTTGGCCATTAACAGTATCATAATGAAATGGGGTAGCCATGGATGGGAGCAGAAGCTGGTGATCAGTAGCTTAGATGATGAGCAATTCAACGGAAGGCATGTGCGAATGATCACATCACATGTAAAAAAAACAGGTTAAAAAAGTAAAGGACCTCTGTACGGTTAAGTCCAGTCAAAGGTGAGTATGGGGTTGCAGCGCTCATCTCGCTTTCAGGCCAAGGGAGCCAGTGTTTGTCCATAGACAGCTTTCTGGGTCATGTGGCCAGCATGACTAAACTGCTTCTGGCGCAACAGAACACCATGACAGAAACCAGAGCACACGGAAATGCCGTTTACCTTCCTGCCGCAGCGGTACCTATTTATCTACTTGCACAGGTGTGCTTTCAAGCTGCGAGGTTGGCAGGAGCTGGGACAGAGCAACGGGAGCTCACTCCATCTCGGGAATTCAAACCACCAACCTTCTGATTGGCAACCCCAAGAGGCTCAGTGGTTTAGACCACAGCACCACCCACACCCCTCCAGTGGGAGTAGAAGCAGGGAAGCATTGGTTAGGTCAATGCGATGGAACCATCCTCACAAAGCAAATACATCATGCTGACCTTGCTGTCACCTCATCCCTCCTCTTCTCTGTCCTGATGTGCATCAGCACATCAACCAGAGGAAGGTCAGGTAAATGGTGCAACCCCCCCATGCCATCCGCTACAGGCAGAATGCCAAGTAAGTCCTTTTTAGGTAGCTAGCTAGATTTTAAAAAAATAAATAAATCACTTTATTGATCATAAAAAAAACAGTCAACAATGAAAAAACCGAAGGATAATACAAATTACAAATAATAATAATAAATTTCTTACAATACAACTTCTATTATGACTTCCAGTCACCCCATTGAGAGTCACAGGTTTCTTTTGAGTAGCACACTTTTCATTATCACTCCAAACTTCTCCCAAAATTTTCTTTTAATAAAATTTTCATATGGGGTCATTCTAATCCAGCCATTGAATTCACATTTTTACAATGCTCTTTAAGACATTTTCTGTAAATGTCCCACTCTCTAGTAAACGTTTGTTCTGTATTATCTCAATTCTTCCTGTCATCCTTGCTAATTCTGTGTATTCTAATAATGTCGCCTGCCAGTACATTTTGGTCGGAGTGGAATATCCTTTCCATTTTTTGGCTGTTAAGATTCTTGCTGTCACTGTTGAGTACAAGAAGATATTTCTCATATTTTTTGGGGGATGTTTATACCTATTATGATGGGATGCGGGTGGCGCTGTGGGTTAAACCACAGAGCCTAGGGCTTGCTGGTCAGAAGGTCAGCGGTTCGAATCCCCGCGACGGGGTGAGCTCCCATTGCTCGGTCCCTGCTCCTGCCAACCTAGCAGTTCAAAAGCACATCAAAGTGCAAGTAGATAAATAGGTACCACTCTGGTGGGAAGGTAAACGACATTTCCGTGCGCTTCTCTGGTTCGCCAGAAGCAACTTAGTCATGCTGGCCATATGACCCAGAAGCTGTAAACCGGCTGCGTCAGCCAGTAAAGTGAGATGAGTGCCGCAACCCCAGAGTTGTCCGCAACTGGACCTAATGGTCGGGGGTCCCTTTACCTTTATACCTATTATACCCAGTAGAAAGGCTTCAATGTTTTTTTTTGGGGGGGGGTTGCTAAGGAGATTTTAAACATATTTTTGAACTGATTGTATATTATATCCCAAAATTCCCTTTCTTTCCTTACAACTCTACCACATGTGTATCATTGTACCCTCCGCCTCTCTACATCTCCAACAAATGCTCAACCCAGTTCTATACATTTTTGCCAATTTTGATGGTGTTAAATACCACCGGTAAAGTGTTTTCATAAAGTTCTCTTTCAGGGTATAACATGCAGTAAACTTCAAGTCTTTCCTCCATAATCTTTCCCAGGCTTCCACTAGCTAGATTTTAACAATGACATGGCACTAGAATCAAAGTTACAGTTTCAGAGAGTTGGAATGCAGCTGAAATTAGTCATTTTGCAGAGTCGGCTGGCATCTCCAGCATTTATGCCCCCTTCCCACAAGGGATTTTGTCTCCTGTGGACAGCACATATCTGAACAGAATTCTACAGCTTTGATGTAAACTCACATTAGAAAGTGTGTGTGTTGTGGGGGGGAAGAGGCTTAACCAGACACAGTGGTTTGTACAGGCTGTATGCTTCAAAATCTTTTTGACATGCTGTCCAGAGGAATCAAGCCGGGAAACAAGGGGATTGAGAGAAGACTTCCTAAGTGATTTTAAAAAGTAATACAGTTTCTTAATTCATCAACTGTTATTAAATTAGTTTGCTCCTTCAGCTGTCACTGCAGGTTTCTTTCAGAAGAGAATTCAGCAATTCTGTTAGACCGCAGGGCATATATTCACAAAACCATTTAAAATGCATCTTTCTTTTGCAGATGTTCTCTGTGGATTCTTACTGCCTTCCTCTACACATACATTTTTTTTAAAAAAAATAACAAAAAGCACTTCTTAAGAAAATAAAGTAGTGGCCTTGAAATTGCCCAGATCTGTGAACAAATTTCTCTTCATCTAAAATTAATCTACTATTAGAAATGGAGAGCTTGCATTTGGAAAGAAAGGGAATTAAACATCTTTGCTATAAGAAGATGCAAATCTAGGCAAATTCGTGGAGAGGAAAGGAATGAAATGGTTTCACTTTCCATATCCCTTTCTTTAATTGTTTCAGAAGTGAATGTAGCAATGAGTTTGCATTTAGTAAAAGATGCTCAATAAAATTCTTTGTACTTTTATTCAAAAAGGCAAGCCTTGATATAGTTATGATGTTATGTCTTCCTATTTTTGCCATCACTATATAATGGGCTTGCAGTTCATTGGTTTGTCTAAAGTAAATTGTTCTTCCTAAGCCTATTCTACCTCCAAATATTGTTGGTAAGACAGGTAAGAGTCTGTAAATTACTGTGCACATTGAACAATATTATAAGATATAATGGATTGGATCCAAAAAGGCAATACTTCTGCCGTTTCTTACACAAGTGGCAGTATGAGATCTATGGAACAAGCTTATTACACGGCACTGCATGAAATTCTTGCACAGTCATTTGTGAAGCAGCACAAGCCACTCACAGTTCTTGGGCTCCAACTCTATGCATTAAAATATTGTTTTATATTCCTCCCCAGGTCAAAAGCCAGTTCTTTCCACTGGTAGTGAGAAGCTAATGAATTTTCACATCATTATTCACACCAGCAAAAATCACCCATATATAGGAAGGAAAGGAAGTATAGATTCAGTTCCCTGGGGAGTTGTTTCCCTTTTGTGTCTGTGAGTGTGTTGAATGACTTTCAATCACACAATCTTAGAGACAAGCACAATGGCTTTCAGCAAACCTAGACTGTACAGTAATGACATCCAAAATATACCATCACATATACGTGCATTGCAGGGGATTGGACTCGATGACCCTTGTTCTGGTCCCTTCCAACTCTCCCATTCCATGCTTCTACGCTTCTATAAACCAGCAGCCAGATTTTTGAAGTTCTGAGTCACGCGGAATAAAGTTGAGTGCGTGCCTCAACGGAATGTCATTCTGTCTTGTTCTTGGAGAGTACATTTTTCAGTAGCAGATAGACATGACTGACCTCATAAACAGGAACTAGATTAGAAGGAGTTTTCTTGTTGAAAACATTAAGGGGCCTCCGGGGAAAGAAATAATAATAATTTCATTCGATCTCTTGTTTCCCCCCATAAATCTAAGAAGCATGCTCCGGGGAGGTGATAGGGATGTTGTTGCTTGGCTCAATTAATTAGTTTGTTGTAGACAAACATTTCCATGTGACTGAATAGTTACTGTCACCCTTCTTTGACTATGAGCCTAATTAATCTGAGGACAATGTTTCCCCCCCTTACTGTTTACCTCTCAGAGGAAAATATTTTTAAAAAAATAAAAATAAAAAAGTAGTTATGAAACTTAAAAGAAATGGCAAATACTGCTTTTCCCTATGACACTTTTTGCTTTGGGAATGTTTTCTACATCAGTGGTATTGTTTTATTGTTTCCCTGTTCAAAGCACTAGACCTGACTTACAGCAACAGAGACCTTCATTCCATCTGTAAATTGCTGCCCAAATAATTATTGCCAGGATGGATGTAAAAGACCCTAAAAGAACAATTAAACGTATGAGGGTGAGTGGCTATGGAAAATAATGATGATATAAAAATTAGTTCAGCAGATCAGAGAAGTGAAGAGAAAAGAGAAGAGAAGTGAATAGTACTAAACTCTTGCCTTCTATTTGTGGGCCCAGTCACAGAACCATCCTCCCCTTCTGCTGGCAACTAGATACCCTGTGGCAGAACAGACTCAGGCAGACAACCAATTGGATTGAAAAAATGGCCACAAATTTATTGATTACAGGTGCAGGTGCATCATTGGCTCAGGCATTGGGTGTACATCCATTTCAGCCTCCTGTGCTGTGGGGCCATGAGCAACCAGCTGTGGCCAATGCCCGACCAGCCAGCAAAGGAATTCCCAAAGCCCTGGGCCCTGATTGGCCCATTGGAACTTGGCTACTGGCTGGAACATCCCCATGATCCCAAGGGTCAAGGGGGATTCCCTCTCGGCTGGCGACCATGTTAGTCCGGCTGGGAAGGAGGTGGAGAGCAAAGGTCTGCAACCAACTCTCATTGGAGAAGCAGTATGTGTCCATTACAGTGGTGCCCCGCAAGACGAACGCCTCGCTAGACGGAAAACCCGCTAGACGAAAGGGTTTTCCGTTTTGGAGGCGCTTCGCAAAACGAACTTCCCTATGGGCTTCCTTCGCAAGACGAAAGCCCATAGGGAAATCTCCGGGACAGTGGGGAAGCGCAGCGCGTCTTCCCCACTGTCCTTGGACCTCCTCCGAAGGCTGGCGGTGGGGCGGAGAGACCTCCTCCCGCCGCCAGCCTTCGGAAGGCTGCTCCAAAGGCTGGCGGTGGGGCGGAGAGACCTTCTCCCCGCGCCAGCCTTTGGATGGCTGTTCTGAATGTTGGCGGTGGGGAGGAAAAACCCTCCTCCCACCGCAAGCCCCAGGAACAGAGGAGAAGCGCTGCACGCCTTCCCCTCTGTTCCCGTACCTGTCCTGAAGGCTTGCGGTGGGGAGAAAAGCCCTTCTCTGCACCGCCAGCCTGGCAAGCGGTCTCCATAGGAACGCATTAATTGATTTTCAATGCATTCCTATGGGAAACCGTGCTTCGCAAGACGAAAAACTCGCAAGAAGAAAAAACTTGCAGAACGAATTAATTTCGTCTTGAGAGGCACCACTGTATTATGTACCCTGTTGTGATACATTGACAAAGGGGTGAGAGCTGCTACCCTATTGTGAGATTCCAATGACATGCACCTGAGTGTTTGTTCAGGTCATTCTCATGCAATCAGCACTCTCCTTTCAAATCAGGTTCTGACTGAGTGGAAAGGATACATTCAGCTGGTTCCATGCACAAAGCCATGTGCAACATTTCCCCAAAGCAACATAGCTTCCACCCCACTTTGGCTACATCAGGCTTCAGCAATAAACAAACTAATGTATAATAAATACGAGTATTTCCTTCTTCTTTAGGAATTCACTCAGCTAAATAAAGCAAGTCTTTACTGACACAGAAAGAAGCTTTGTAGAAGCAGTCATCCTTTCTGCAATGAACCATGAATTGGGGTGGAGTGGGCTCTGCTCATTATGTGGGAGCAGTTCCACAGAGGAGGTGTCTTGCTTTTTCAGCATTCTGTCATTACAAACGCCTGAAAAATATATTTGTCATCGATTCAGGATGATTTGTTCTTTAAGCATGACATTCGGATTGGATTGGATTGTTCCGAAAGACCAAGGGAAAGTGTGGGTGATCGAGATGGCTAAATCATAAGCAAGCACAATATGTAAGACTATACTGTGGTTACTTCTTATATGGTGCAGAAGTCAATTGTGGGTGCCTTAACTTACAATTCTCTTTGGTGCATAAGTAGATTTATAAGAGGCTTAAACTGAAGTTTTATTGATCCTATAATATAATTTTGAGTGCCATAGAAACAATCCAGTCAAAGTTAAGCACCATTGCATCCACTGATTTAAACATGAGTGAATTAAGCATTTGCTCTTTGATTGAAAATCAACTGGACCTAAAAGTCATTTTATTCTTGTTCCTTTCACATGAAAAGAAGTATTACCTGTTTATATGATCTGTTCTCCTCACTCAGCCTCTTTGTCAAAGTAGAGTTGACTGCTCATTTCTGACCCCTCGAAACATTCACTTTAGAAATTAAATAAAATGTATAATTATTTTCCTCACCCTCTCAAAGTTTGTTTGACTTATAACTAATCTGCCCTTCCATGATGCTTGAGTTTGGGAAATGAGGTAGAATGACAAGTTTATGCTGAATTGTGAAATCAAGGTTGTGAGAATGACTGCAATCCTAACTGCAAATACCTTGGAGTAAGCCCCACTAATTTCACTGGGACTTACCGTATTTTTCGCCCCATAGGGCGCACCGCCCCATAGGACGCACCTAGTTTTTTGGGGGGGGAAATAAAGAAAAAAAAATATTCCCCCCCCCAGGCATGGGGCTGGCACGGGGAAGCCCGAGCTTCCCCCAACCCCGAGAACAGCCTGCTATCCGCAAGCCTAGGGAGCCCAGCGGGAAGTCGCGCCGGGCTCCCTGGGGCTGCGCAGAGCTGCGCGAACCCCGGAACTGCAGGCAGCTCTGCGCAGCCCCCAGGAGACCGGCGCGAAGGTCTCCCGAGGGTTGCGCAGAGCTTCCTGAAGCCTGGAGAGTGAGAGGGGTCAGTGCACACCGACCCCTCTCGCTCTCCAGGCTTCAGCGAAAGCCTGCATTCGCCCCATAGGACGCACACACATTTCCCCTTCATTTTTGGAGGGGAAAAAGTGTGTCCTATAGGGTAAAAAATACGGTACTTTAGTATACAGCAATCATACTTCAGTACACAGCAAGCTGGGTTGTGATACAACCAGAGGAACTTTCTGAGTTGCAATAAAAACTTGATTTCAATAGTGCTTGTAACTCTGAGAATTTAATGTGCAAAGGGCAAGACTAAGGAGTCATAGCCTTGCAGCATTTAAAGCTCTCTGATCTCCTATGCCTATAATTTTGAAAATTGCATTATTGCTGCTATAATTTTCTTTGTAGTGTTTGGTTTTCGCTGTTGACAGAGAGAGGAAATCACCTGTTTGGGGTTAAATATAGTCTTTGCTAGGACAATAACAATGTTCTAATGTACAAAATGCAGCAATGCGGAGAAGACTATGCAGACTTATCTACTTAATTTACCGTATATGAAGACTGGGAGAAACAAGGCTCAATAGTTATTTCTATTTAGGGAAAACAAATTATGAGCAAACCTCAGCTTCCTTACGGTAGCAAAGATAAAACAATTGCATACTCACTACCATATTAAATCAAGAAATAGATCTTTGGGGATGTTGAAGTGCTTTATGTTAAATTTAGCAATGCCTCTCTTTGTTTCTATTAAAGTGGCTGTACTTGCCTCAGGGCCGGTGGGGTGGGGAGAAGCAGTACCTAAGCTTGTTCTTTCATAATAGTTTCCCGTTAACATTTTTTAGACCTTGGTTTGTGTGCCCAAGACTACAAAAGCCATAATATGCTGTAACCTTAAGCAAAACAAAAACAAAAACAAAACAAAAACAAAAAACCATTAACGTTAATTAAGTACATCTTCACAATTGTTGAAGTAATGAAGAATGCAAGTATTCAGTGGAAACCTATGGTCAATTATTGCATCACAGGCATATCTGAATCTTTGCATTCACCCAACAAGTATAACAATTTAAACCTATGCTGTTATTTCAAGTAAGCATGGACCAGATGTATGGAGTGTCACCATGTTCTTAATGTGCATGAACGTCATGTAATGATGCTAATGTTTGACAATTTCATTACAGATGTCCATAGCAGTAGAAGGATGTGATGCAGCCTTCTGGGGACTGTTCCACAATGTGGGGAGTGAGCAAGCTGCTGTTTTGAATTCTCCCCCTTGTTAATTTTCCAATAACAGGGAAATTGAATCTGTTAGAAAGAAGCAGGGTAAATAACTATTCTAGTAAGAGTTCCTGTTGTGTGGAACTGGAAGCCCCAATGCGACAGCTAGACTGGTGACTGGGGGTGGCTGCCAAGCCCATATAAAACCGGTCCTGAAACACCTACATTGGCTCCCAGTATGTTTCCAAGCACAATTCAAAGTGTTGGTGCTGACCTTTAAAGCCCTAAATGGCCCTGGCCCACTAGACCTGAACGAGCATCTCTACCCCCATCGTTCTGCCCAGACATTGAGGTCCAGCTCTGAGGGCCTTCTGGCGGTTCCCTCACTGCGAGATGTGAGGTTACAGGGAACCAGGCAGAGGGCCTTCTTGGTAGTGGCACCCTCCCTGTGGAACGCCCTCCCATCAGATGTCAAGGAAATAAACAACTTCAGAAGACATCTGAAGGCAGCCATGTTTAGGGAAGTTATCAATGTTTGATGTTTTATCATGTTTTTAGTATTCTCTTGGGAGCCATTCAGAGTGGCTGGGGAAACCCAGCCAGATGGGCGGGGTATGAATTATTATTATTATTATTATTATTATTATTATTATTATTATTATTACGCAGGATTGTGAGGATATGAATTGATCTAAGCGACTTAAAACAGAATCCTAGGAGGCATAGGATATATTGAATCTCCCTCTCTACTTTGAAGCTATAATCTGATGAATCGAAAGTTTCTGTATCCTCTGGTTCACCCCCAAAGTGTAGCACAAATTTAGACCACTGTTCTCAGTGGGAGAAAAACTGTTTAATGGCCCCATCTGCAACATACATTAAAAGTAGTATCATGACACTTTAAACAGTCAGGGTTCCCCTCAAATAATCCTGGGTAGCATGGTGTGCTGACGGTACTGAGAATTGTTAGGAGATGGGTTGCCATGTGTCCACTTTTTCCAGGTCATGTCCTCTTTTTCAGGGGTAAAGTTTCTGTCTGGGTAGATTTTTGAAATCTGTCAAAATGTCTCTGGCTGTACTTTCTGGATGAGACATAGATGTAACTGGTGGCTGAAGACTTGCTTTCCTCTTCTCTTCTCCTGCCCCCCTCAGCAATATATCACATTTTCTATAGCCTACATATAGTAGGGGTATTTAAAATGAGAATTGTCATAGTGTCCTCTTTTTTTTGCTCATCAAAATATGGCAACCATAGCCGAGAAACCCTATTCCTCTCAAAGATCTACAGTTTCCAGAGTTTCTTGGGAAGATGGGGAGATCAGTAAGGCACTCTGGGAATTGTAATTTTGTGAGGAGAATAGAGTACTCCCAACAATTCTCTGCACCTTTGACAAAAATGACAGTTCCCAGAATTCTTTGGGGTAAGCCATGACAACTGTTTAAAGTTATAGGATACTGCTTTTAATGTATGTTGTGGATGGGGTCAAATAATTAAAAGGACAGAGGGGTGCAAGAGTTTTTGTCCAACCACATTTTCAATGGGGGCAAAGCAGTTAAATGCCTTTGAAATCCCCACAAACATGTCACTAGCCTTAGGACTGTGCATTTAACTAACTGCATTTATTTCTTTAAAGGAAATGCCTGAAGTACGCAGCAACAACCTACCATTGATATCACTGATGGAAGTAGAAAGGGAGAGTAAGCCTATGCCCAAGAAGCTGGCGTAAAGCAAGCCAGTGTATGGCTGGATCCAAGAAGTGTTTCGGTTAAAGCGTAAAGTTAAACAGGGAAAACAGGTATAGGAAAACAAGACTCCACGTCACCATCTGGTGGCACAACGTTATATTGCACATAAGGTAAAGGTAAGGGGCCCCTCACCATTAGGTCCAGTCGTGACCGACTCTGGGGTTGCAGTGCTCATCTCGCTTTATTGACCAAGGAAGCCGGCATACAGCTTCCGGGTCATGTGGCCAGCATGACTAAGCCACTTCTGGTGAACCAGAGCAGCACACGGAAACGCCGTTTACCTTCCCGCTGGAACGGTACTTATTTATCTACTTTGCACTTTGACATGCTTTCGAACTGCTAGGTTGGCAGGAGCAGGGACCAAGCAACGGGAGCTCACCCTGTCATGGGGATTTGAACTGCTGACTGTCTGATCGGCAAGTCCTATGCTCTGTGGTTTAACCCACAATGCCACCTGCATCCCTATATATTTCCTTAGGCCAGACCTTTTAATTGTAGTCTAATTATATGTTTGTAGCTTTCTTAAACTTTTGAGTATTATATATTTAAGGTAATGTGCTGCTTTTACCATTTGATGTGACATCTTGGGTGAGCATATCACACAACCCCACAAAATAGAGTTCTGAAGTTGCATAGTCAGTCCCAAGAGGACTGTGCCAAATAATCTCTCCCCCCCCCCCAAAAAAAAATGATAAGGTGTAGGTGGATGGCAATAAATGATCTCTTGAAAATACATCATATTTTCAGGGACATTATGCTGGTACTCCAGGAAAATACATCAGTACAGGATAATGGTTTACTCCAGCTTATATTTTTGTTTTATTTATTTTTTAAAAAGAAACATCTTTTCCTCCTCATTTTGCTGTATAGCCAGAGGGAAACATGAGTTAACCATGGATAAATACTTCGACCAGAATAAATCTAACACATCACTGTAAAAGAGCAGATAAAGCCATTTCCAGAGAGAGTTGGTTTTCTTTTCTTCTCCCCCACATTTATTTGCTGCCTTATTTTGTCATGGGTGGGGGGACTTTATTTGAAAAGATCTGGGGGGGGGGGTGGAGAGCAAGGGATGCCATGTAACAGCAGCTATAGAGCTCAAAATATGTCAAACAATGTGTCAAAGAATAAAATCAGTTTTCTACCATACCTTTGGGGAGGGGAACTTTCTCCTGAGGTTGGTAATCCACAACATGAGGATAGTTATGTTGGCTATGTATTAAAATACCTGCAACAGGATTTGCTATTTGCTAACTTAATCATCTAAGTTGCATTGCACATTGCAGCAAATTCTCTCATGCCAAGCAGCAGTAGACCTACATTTTGGGGTGCCCTAATGTTTGAACTATTATAGAGCCCCAACAAGGAATGGGGGAAATTTAGCGCTTATCCTGAGGACCACAGTAAGCAGTTGAATATATTAGCAGGACTGCAATGACACTTGTAATGTAACAAGAACTATGGAGACAATGGAGTTATAAAAATTTGGATTATTTTAAAAAAAAATGATGCAGGAGAAAAGGTTTAACAACAGAACCCACAGAGGGGAAGGTGGGGAGTCCAGAGATTTGTTGGAATCTTGTAGCTTTGAATGTGTTGTGGCATATATATATATATATATATAGAGAGAGAGAGAGAGAGAGAGAGAGAGAGAGAGAGAGAGAATTACTCATGAAAAGCAGGACCAGAATGAAACCTCATGTACGGTCACATGAGATATAGAAACAGAAAGATCTGTGCAAGGAAGGAGGTGGTTAGGCAAGAAGAATTTAGAAGGTGGAAATTGTGACCTAGGGAACCATCATGGCATAGTGTTGCATATAGATCTGCTTAGAGAAGTTTGTTGTCAAACTGTATATAAATGGTATAGATAGATCATTCTAACTTCTATTGTGTCTGATTCTTTGCAACTGGAAAAGGGCAATAAGGGCTACAAAGGAGGTTGTATTTATTGACTTGAAGTAATCAGATGATTCTGTGGCTGCGGATTTTTATTTTACTAAGTAATGGAAAAACTCCCCCACCCACCTCCTGAACTCCCAGGTTTTGTATTTGCCGTTAGACAAAGAAATAAACAAGATGTAGTTAATTTGGATTTGAAAACCTGGGAGAGAATAAAATACCATGTTTGCAACAAAGCGAGCCTTCACATAAGATCAATTTTATCTTCCCCTTAGGTTATAACAAAGCAGCCTTTTTAATCAGAACACAACTTCTTTTTTAAAAGTGACTACAGAAAACAATTTTGTTAAGTGGCAAACCCTACAACTTTCTCCTGTACTGAGTTCTTCAGAAACACTGCAAACTATCTGGCAAAAGATTAGCCCGCAATCAGACCATGAACAAATTTGGGATAACAAAGTTTATTTCTCGCCCTCAAAAATGATAACTGGGCTTGACAAGCCTGCCTTTAATGGTTAACACATGAAATGGCAGGAAACATATAAGATGGGCTCTTTTATGCAAATGTATCAGGCATATGCATTCCAGAACACACACCTCCATTCAGAAACAGTTGTGACAACATGCCTAAACTCTTAAAAGTTAGAGAGAGATCAAACACTGAAAACCTTATTAGCAGAGACAGAGTTAGAATTACAGATAATTATTGCCTTGTTATGGAAGTTTCACAGCATGTCGGTTCCCACTGAGACAAGCAAATCAAAGGTCATTTGTGAAATAACATGCTGGGAGTTGGGAATGGTCAAATTCAGAATGTACTTCAGGCTCCAGAAACACACCACAATTGCAGCTGTGAATTTAACAGCAGTAGACAAACCTTACCCTGGTACACATTAGGACAAATTAGTATTCTAACGACGTGATCCTTTGGTCCAACTACTTTGGCTAGGGAGCCTTAGGATCCAAAGTCCCGAAGCTCTGCTGTCATTGGGGACCCCATCCTGGTGCGTTTCTAGGGTTGTGTTGTTGTAACATGATACTGGTACAGGTCTACCACTGACACAGTTGTGCTGCCGCAGAGACCAAAGTTAGGCAGTGTTGAGACATGAGGTGGGGTGAGTTTAGATTGCTCCCCCAATAATCATTGACACCCAAATACTATGCATAAAGGTAAAGGTAAAGGGACCCCTGACCATTAGGTCCAGTCGTGACCGACTCTGGGGTTGAGGTGCTCATCTCGTTTTATTGGCCGAGGGAGCCAGCGTACAGCTTCTGGGTCATGTGGCCAGCATGACTAAGCCGCTTCTGGAGAACCAGAGCAGGGCACGGAAACGCTGTTTACCTTCCCGCAGGAGCGGTACCTATTTATCTACTTGCACTTTGTGCTTTCGAACTGCTAGGTTGGCAGGAGCTGGGACTGAGCAATGGGAGCTCACCCCGTCGTGGGGATTCGAACCGCCAACCTTCTGATCGGCAAGTCCTAGGCTCTGTGGTTTAACCCACAGCGCCACCCATACTTGCTCACAAATAGCTTCCATTGAGTTTAGTGGGGATTACTCCCAGCAGCTATGTACACAAAAGACTAACTCCATAGTGGTGTAAACTCAGTATTATAAAAGTGGCTTTTCTTCATATCCCCCAAAGGCCCATATTGTTCAGTAAACGCTTCAACGGTGGGAAAACAGCAACAACAACCCTTTTCCTAATACATTCACAAGTGAATGGTCTAAGTTTGGCATCTTTCCTCTTGAAAGAGGTGCCAAATAGAAAGATCCTGGATGGGCAATTGTTACTTTACGCCTGGGATTATCTCCCCCAAAAGACAGAGAAATTATAGCTGTGAGTGTTGTGAAGAATGCTGAAGTGTCTCTGTCTCGCAGATTTTTCTGTGGAGTGACATTCTAGGTCTGAAGTCCAGAGGTGAATAATGAAGCTGAATAATGAAGCTGACTGTGAAAGGCAGTCAAGTGTCTGGAAATGTGTTATTTGCTCAAAAGCAACACGATATCTGAGATTAGAGATGAAAACAGAACCCTAATGTGATGATCCTCCTGCTTGACAAAGCTGCCATTTTATAGTAACTAAACATACCTGGGGAGCCAGGAATGTTAGCCTTAGTGGATATACCTGTATTCCCACAAAGCATTTAGTGCAGTCTCTCTCATTCACCCCTCCAGATGGTCTGCTTATTGAGCATTCATCCTGATTTCCATGTACAGTGGTACCTCGGGTTACAGACACTTCAGGTTACAGACTCCGCTAACCCAGAAATAGTACCTCGGGTTAAGAACCTTGCCTCAGGATGAGAACAGAAATCGTGCTCTGGCAGTGCAGCGGCAGCAGGAGGCCCCATTAGCTAAAGTGGTACCTCAGGTACCTCAGGTTAAGAACAGTTTCAGGTTAAGAACGAACCTCCAGAACGAATTAAGTTCTTAACCAGAGGTACCACTGTACCAAGATTACATGTAGGTTATACTATGTCTTTATTAATCATTCAGTATTGTTGTGTGAGCATGCGCATGTGTGAGCGCCCACAGCCGTGATTTCCGGCATCTGCGCATGTGCAGACATGATTTCTGGCACCGCGGAAGCTAGTCCCCGCACTGTGCTGCACTGTGCCGATTTAGCGCGGGGACTCGCTGAGCGAGAGGCTCGGTTCAGGGGCGGCTTGTGGGGCGATTAAATGACCCTCATGGGTCACTTGTGGCCCATGGGCCTTAGATTGCCGACCGCTGCCATAGTCTCATCATTGATTTGCCACCCTGTAAGTTTGTCACATTAAAGGTAAAGGTACCTTGACCGTTAGGTCCAGTCGTGAATGACTCTGGGGTTGCGGCACTCATCTTGCTCTATAGGCTGAGGGAGCTGGCATTTGTCTGCAGACAGCTTCCGGGTCATGTGGCCAGCATGACTAAGCTGCTTCTGGTGAACCAGAGCAGCGCACGGAAATGCCATTTACCTTCCCGCCCGTACCTATTTATCTACTTGCACTTTGACATGCTTTTGAACTGCTAGGTGGGCAGGAGCTGGGACCGAACAATGGGAGCTCACCCCATTGCGGGGATTCTAACCACCGACCTTCTGATCAGCAAGCCCTAGGCTCTGTGGTTTAGACCACAGCGCCACCCATGTCCCTTGTCACCATTGGCCTCATATAATATTACATGGCTCGGTGATAGAGCACATGCTTTGCGTGCAGAAGGTCCTTCGTTCAACCCATGGCAGCTTCAGTTAGGGGTGGGATCGTCCCTTCCCTGAATCCCTGGAGAGACACTGATACCCAGCAGACAATACAGAGCTAATGGGAACAATGGTCTAACTCAATGTAAGCTTCCTATGTTCTGTCAACTACCATATTTTTTGCCCTATAGGACGCACTTTCCCACCTCCAAAAATGAAGGGGAAATGTGTGTGCATCCTATGGGGCGAATGCAGGCTTTCGCTGAAGCCTGGAGAGCGAGAGGGGTCAGTGCGCACCACAAGTCCCCACAAGCTTGGGGGACAGCGGGGAGGCACAGCACTGCCTTCCCGCTGTTCCCCGACCTGGTTTGGAGGCTGCCAGCCCCACAAGCTCGGGGGACAGATATCCGCAAGCCTGGGGAGACCGGCGGGACTTCCCACCGGGCTCCCTAGGCTTGCGGATAGCAGCCTGTTCTGGGGGCTGGGGTTGGGGGAAGCTCGGGCATCCTCCGCCCCAGCCCAGCGCCTGGGGAGAAAAAATAAATCCCCCCCTTTATTCCCCCCCCAAAAAACTAGGTGCGTCCTCTGGGCTGGTGCGTCCTATAGGGCGAAAAATACGGGACTTAAATCTGTTTTGGTTTTTAATAGTGTCTTATAGCAGGCATGAATATCATTATTCACCATGAGAATTTCTAGACTGTCTACACAAGGCGTGACTAAAGATTTCATGGGAAATTTTACTCACCTTGGAAGCAGGAAGAGAGGGGGGGGAGCATCAAGTTTTAATTCAGCATATCACAAAAAGCGCAGGAAGCACAGGGCAAGGAGATCAGGGTCAGTGATGACAGAAAGACTCTGCTATATTTCTGTACCTTCCCCGCCTACACTCGGTCTTACAAACCTGCTGAGAAGCTTTGATTGGCATATCAAAAATTCACAGCTTGGTTTCAGATTCTGTGAAGCCACCAGGCGGGAGCCAAAGCTCAAAATTTTTGGAGCCATCCTTAATCTTCAGTTGCTTTCTCCTGTGTCTTTGATTTGCACTAATGAGGAGATTTCCATCTGGTTTGTGTCCTAATAATAATAATAATAATAATAATAATAATAATAATAATAGTTCAAAGTCTGGGGTAGGGTCGAAAGCAGACCTAGAGAAAGATGGGGGAAACTGTATATCTGCAACATATGCAATACACAGTTCTGTGAACTAAAATAAGAAGTACAAATGCTTTTGCAGTCCTAAATGGACAGGTTTCAGTGAAAGGAACAATTTCTGTTGATCTTCTTTAAGGTCATAAAATTGGATTTATATACTAAAAGGGGATACCCGGATCCAAAATCCATGGAGGAGTGAGAGAAGGGCTTAGATAATTTTCTGAAAAGGCCTGATAACTAATGATATGGCATCAGATGATCATGTAACAAAATTAATCCTGTTAAAATATGGCAGGGGAGTGAAGACAACCTACTTGCTTCTTCCTGAAGACTTCTTAATTAAAGGTGACATTGTTTAGAATCCGGGAAGTGATGCTAATCTTCCTTGTGTATTGCCAAGTGAGAGTTCTTATATTTGCTCCCAAGGATAGCTTAGATATATGTTTCCAGAGAGGTATAAAATCATTCTGTGGCAGATCTGTGTAAATGTCACAAAGCTGTTTCAGACAGTTTTCATATGCTCCAGCTCCAAGTCTGTTTTTTTCCACCCCAGTCAAAGGATTCTTTTTCAACCTTTTGAGCTTGGCTCCAATAAACTTATCTGATGTTCTGCTCTCCCTTCCCACCTGTCGAGAGCTGACACTTGAAGATCTAACATGTTCTCCCTTGGGGGTTTGAAACATCGTCGGAATAAAATAGCACACCCTCTTTGAATGTTTGGGGAAGCAAGGGAGAAATCCATTGTGGGCCACTGAGGATATATAGGCAGCATTCAGGTCCCTCCTATCCTGACTGATGGTAATGAATGAATGCTGTTGTGCTCATATTCTGTTCCCCATGGGCTTCCCTTAGGCATCTTGTTGACCACTGTGAGAATAGCATGCTGGATTGAGTAGGCCTTTGGTCTGATCCAGCAGAAATCTTTTTATGTTCTTGGGAGGAGTGAAGGAATGGAAGGGAAAAGGCTTCAGGGTCCTCTTTTCCCTGGGTTTTATTGCCCATCTCTAGACTTCATCCTACAGTTTGTAAGGCATGAGTTTAAACCCATATATATAAGAGCAGATGACATGCATGCTATGTATATTACAGCAAAGGACCTTCTCCTAGCACATGAGTCCAAATCAGCAGGTTTAGTCGCATCAATGTAAACAGTAGGACTCAAATATTTGTACAGCGATGTGGTCCTAGCCAAATGAATTTGCTTACTAAGCTACCTCTATCTTACATCTGTTATTAGCTTGATATCTGCTAGACATATGAAACAGTCTTAACCTAATATCCTGGTCTATGACAGGCAGCCGCCCTCCCAGGATCTCAGACAGATGTCTTCCCAAGCCCTCCTCTCTGAGAACCTAGGAGTGAGTGATGCCTGGGATGGTTTTTCTGCAAGCAAAACATGTGCTCTGTCACTTTGTTACAGCTCCACCCCATCTGTATTTCATATCCTTCCCTTCCTCCCAGGAGCTCAGAGTAGTGAATTTAATCTCTCAAGAGCCCTGCGTTGAAAGGCATTGGAACAGATCCAAAGGTGCCATTCTGATTAGAAAAAGTCTTCCATTTGCAAAGGGCCGTTTTGCACCTCACACTAGAGAAAGCTTAAACTAAATCTAATGATGATGTTCTGCTAGCAGAAAGCACAGGAACAGCTATGGAGAAATCTATTTTCCCTAGGAGGACTATCAAACATGGTGCCCATTACTCCCTGTTCAGGATGGCCAAAAGTCTGGGATGATGGGACTTGTAGTTCACAATACCTGGAGAGCACCACTTTGGCTATCCCTGCTCTATAGCACTGCATAAACTAGGAATGGCCAATTCCCACCATTCCTAACTGCTGGCTCAAGCTGATAGGAGTTGGAATCCAACACAAACAGGGCCACTTTTACCCCTGGCATAGATTTTTTAAAGTTGCAATCACACACCTTTTTTTTTCTTTCCATTTTCTTCACAGCAACCATGGGCAGCATATATAAACCAGGTTTCACACACACATATTTCCCTTTGCAAAAAAAAGTTTTCTCTAAATAGTTTTTGCATTTTGATTCCAAACATCTGACTTGGAATTAGTATCAATGGAGCTTACGTCTAAATATGTGTGTTTAGGGCTGTAGCCTTAATATACAGCAGATGTCAGAGAGAATTATATACTAAACTGCCAAATGTAAGATTTCACCGTTTCATTTGTTAAAAGGCATTTAAGAAATTTCTTTTAACAGCTTCCCTCCTCCCCTTTCTAAAAATAAATCTATCCCTGTGTCCTTTGTGAATGGAAATGTTCGCTGAAAACTAATATTATATAGCCTTTGGGTGGCTCTCTGAACAATGCGATGGCTGTAACTTCACTACTAAATTATACATGTTAGGCAGACTCCGTAATAAGCAAGTGTTGTTTGTCTTTTTCCAAAAGCCTTCAATCAATCTAACCAACAAGAGATCATTCAAAAGCCAGGCACTGAGTACTGATCTTCATTTAACAAATGTTTCTTTTGGAGAGACCTTGACATCCAATTCTAAGGTCTTCTTCATCTGTCGGGGCTCTCAGCAGTCCTGGGTTCACTGAGACATCAGAAAAGACCAGCCAATGGACAGGTGAGGCAGAAAAGTTAGAATCAGAGGATAAACATGGGAGTACAGGGAGTATTGTTGTAAATGCACCTAAAGTAGCATTGGAGAACTTCAGGCCTGGAGCCCAAATGTGGACTTCCAGGCTTCACTGTCTGGTCTTCCAGACTTTCCCCAGATCCCACTACAGACCACACTCATGTCTTACCATGCTTTGTACCTTCCTTGACTGCTTTTGCCTGGCCTCAATGTGTCCTTGATCCCAGATGGTGTCTGTTGTTTGCCTGGGTGGAGGGGGAAAAAAAAGAGGGAATTGTGAACATGTGTAGAAACTAGCATACATCAATTGCTTTTACCACTTTTGCCTCTAGCCTTTCACACTAGGTATATGGACCCCAGAAAGCTTGCCCAGAAGCGGATGTTGACCCCACAGCAGGATGAATTTTTTTGCCTAAAGATTCTTGAGTGCACAGTTTCTACAATTTGTCACATGGAGATATCATAAACAGGGTTCAAATCCAGCTCTTTATTCTTGCTGTGCTGAATCCTGTCCTTCAGTATCTTGAGAGATTTCTACCTCTGCAAAAGAAGCTTCATTTTTCCTCACCTCTTTTTCCGGGTATTGTGGAATTTCTTCACAACTTCTTTATAGTTTATCTGAATGCAAGATTGAATTTATCTATTCTTTGAAACGGGGCCATGGGTCGTACAGGTGCTTTCCCACTCAACATTTGTCCTGCTGCCTAAACATCCTAATCTGAAGAAGCTTAATGGGAGATATTCCTGACATCTCACCTTGAGCTTTAACTAAAACACTGGAATGCAGAGAGGCTGGCTACCAATAGCCCCAGGGAAGGTGAAGCGGAGCTACATTTCTCTCAGGTCATAATGTTAATAGCACAATCCCAGACCCTCCAGGTATCCCTATTTTGAAGGTACAGTTCCAGATTTACAGAAGCTGTCATGGTTTCTGATTTGATCGCAGAATGTCCCACTTTTCCTTAGGACATCCCAATTTTCATTGGAGAAATCTTGGAGGGTATGGAATTCTGCAACTCCTGAGTCAAGGAGATAAGTAACTATACAACCTTTAGAAGACATCTGAAGGAAGCCCAGTATAGGGAGGTTTTTTAAAATGTTTGATGTTTTATTATGTTTTTATATATGTTGGAAGCTGCCCAGAGTGGCGGGACATCATCATCATCATCATTATTATTATTTTAGACATCCTTATGTTTATCAGATAAATATTGGAGGGTATGCAGTCCTATGTTTGTCCAATCAAAAGAATTTCCTCTTGAGTTCAGTGGGATTCCAGGTCACTGCGTATAGGACTGCAGCTTAAGCTCATCTTATCTTATGCTCACTACCCAAATGGCCATCTGTGCCTTAAGGAATTGATCTCTCGTGTCCGACAGCTGAAGTGTGCAGGGGAGCAGGTGCAGGTCTGAAAAGTTACCATGCACCTGCAGTTGTAGTGTACGGACTATAAACAGATGTGACAATTCCATTAAAACATCCAATTCCAAAACCAGAACTGAGTTCCAACAAGCCTGGCTATACTCTGTTTTAGATCTAAGTAGAAGGTAATCTTGTATCTTAGGAGAGATAGCTTCCATCTTTATTTGCCCTTCCCTATCAGAATTCAAGGGCATAGGTCAAAAATAGGCAAGGAAAGTGTAAAACACAATAGCTGAGTGGGTATGGTCAGTGCAGAGTCCTGAAGGTCACATAGAAAGTTTTGCATCCCAGCTGCTGTAACAGCCATGCTCCCTATTCCATCAGAATAGACACCTATTGTTTTCCCAAATTACATTCTCCCTGATATTATTTGTTATGAAATCTAGTGATTCTATTACAAAACGAAATGTTGAATACGATTTCCTAAGGGTGAGAAAAATAACAATTGTGTCTTTATGCTGAAAATGCATCATGGCATGCGGCTTCCACATCATAAACTTTTTATCACCAGACAACAGCCCTCCCTGCAAAAAAACAAAAACCTTGAAATTATAACAACAGATGACTCCCCTGTCCAGAATGCCAAAATTCTCTAAGTACCACTGTTGGAATAAGTGTTAAAGTATAACATAATCAGAGGAGAACCCTGAGAGCTAGGAGTCTTCTAGTGATGCTAATGCTATCTCCGTGAGAAAATAAATCTCAACCAAAAGAGAAATTGGCTCTTGAAACAGATCTCATCTAACAATATTGCACTTGAGAGGCAAATACATTATGTCTGCTGATCAATTCAAGACATCTGTTTCAGTTTCAAGTGGCAAAAATGGGAGATCCCAGGAGCTAAGATAGTGTTAAGCAGCTACAGCGGCGCTGTTTGCTTCGCAGTTCATGGGTAATGACTTCTCTCTCTTTCTTGGTGAAACTAATCATGATAGCATGCCGTATGACAGGCAAATCTAAACGCGACTAAAATTAGGTAAGTGGTAATAATGTTTCCATGAACTCTAGTGAACCTGTCAAGGAGGGACTACCACAAAGAATAGTGAGATAGAAATGAAAGAACAGTTTCCACAGAAGTGCTTAAGCTATGTTCCAGTCTTTGGGGTAAGGAAAATAAGGCCATGTAGCCCAGTCACAATGAGATATTCTTCTCTCCCCTTCCCCACTCCAACAAGGTCTAGCAATACAAAACATGCATTGTCATGAGGACGTTTTAGGGATGTACAGTGGTACCTCGGGTTAAGTACTTAATTCGTTCCGGCGGTCAGTTCTTAACCTGAAACTGTTCTTAACCTGAAGCACCACTTTAGCTCATGGGGCCTCCTGCTGCTGCCACGCCGCCTTGTTCTTATCCTGAAGCAAAGTTCTTAACCTGAAGCACTATTTCTGGGTTAGCGGAGTCTGTAACCTGAAGCGTATGTAACCTGAAGTGTATGTAACCCGAGGTACCACTGTATGTGTCACAGTGTGATGTCATGACAGCATATCGTGCATTTCACCTGGGGGCAAGGAATGATCTTCTGTTAGTTGTAGTTGATGGGAAGCTCCAAAAATCTCTCAGCACCTTTACCAAGCTCCATGTAACAATTTCTTTGGAGGAAACCATGAGCATTTAAACTGGTATAATACTGCTTTAAATGTCTAGTGCAGATGGGGCAATAATCTTTCAGCTGAAAGTGTGGTGTAGTGTTAAGGGTTTCAGACTAAGACTGGGGAGATCAGGGTTCAGATCCCTATAGACCTTGGGTCAGTCACCATCTCTCTACCATAAAATATGGAAGGCAGAAGAACCATGTACGTCACCAATGTTGAGATGTAATAGATGATGATCTGTGGGACTTGAGAAAAACCTCAAAGGTCATCCCCAAAGGAAACAGTTCCTATCAGCTGCAGCCAGCATGGACAATAGACAGGGTTGGTATGATCTGTAGTCAAACAACATCTGGAGGGCCACATGTTCCACATGTTCCACTGAAAAGCACCCTCACACTGGGCTGTCTGATACTATGTACACCAGAGGAAAGAGTAAAATGTATCATTTGTTCTAACACAGATATTTGGAGTATGAACATCGCCCCCCAGAATCCTTGTACATTTCCCAACTCAATAAATATACAATACACTGGTAACTCTGGTTGTGGATGGGATCCGTTCCGGAGGTCCGGTCAGATCCCAAGGTTTCCACAACCTGAGGACCGCTTCTGCGCATGTGCAGACCGCTTCTGTGCATGCATGCACACGAAATCCAGTATAATACTTCTGGGTTTGCTGCACACGCATCCCAAAGTTTATGTAACAAGAGGGTTACCTAAACGGAGGTATGACTGTAATAGTTTTCAAAACAAGACTAATACAGCCATGTAGAATAATCCAAATATTGTGGAGCCAGATGTACAAAAATGCATAGTTGCACCATCTATAATTTGACTGTTTTGCACAGATCATAACTATGTGCTTAAATCTTACAGATCTTGCTACATAGGCAAGATAATCCTCTGCGGAGTTAAGAATAATAATAATAAAAAAGTGCAAAATTGATTTAGCACATCAATTTACCAGGAGGATTTAAAGATGACTAGAGGGAACGCTTACAACAGATTCATGATATATGAAATGTATGATTAAAATGTAAGGGGGAAAATATCAGTAGAGTATAATGTTTGGTGGTGGGGAGTTATCATTGGAAATAGAGCCAGAAATGCAACAGAACACTTCAGGCATGCTTTCATTTTAAGAAAGAGAAAGAGAGCATAAAAATGGTGCTTAAAAAGAGAATGACACACAAAGGTTCCCTTTGATATCAGTGTAAATCGCACATCAAAAATGTGGCTAGTAATGTGATGATTAAATGGAAAGATTGGAGAAAGGGAGAAGCAGAAAAAGAGGGTCATTCATTTATAGTACATGAGTGACTCATGGCTTCATGCAAGCTCTATCGTTTTGAAGGTTTGCTGAGCGCTAAAATCTAAAGAGAAACAGAGAGATCAAAATTGGAGCATCTTCAAGGTGGCAAGAATACGGCTATTTAAAGATATCTGTAAGAACAAGAGTTTCCTTTAAAAGGCAACAGAGTTAGTGCCCTTCTCCACTCCACCAAAGAACATAATCTGAGAATGTAGATTTAAATAACGCCAAACTACAGCCAAAGTTACATATGGAGTTAAATGAATGTTTGCATCTAACATGCAGGTTTGTTTTTTTTTTAATACAAATTGCATGCGCTGTGGGAGCTGATGATGATTAATGGAATGACAGCTGACGTGGAGTGGGGATTTAACCCTTTCATCCCTTGCTGGGGTTCTCAGAACATGGGTGGCACTAAACTACTGAGCCTCTTGGGCTTGTCAATTGTAAGGTCAGCAGTTCAGATCTGTGTGATGGGGTGAGCTCCTGTGGCTTTGTCCCAGTTCCTACCAACCTAGCAGTTTGAAAGGATACCAGCGTGAACAGATAAATAGGTACTGCTGTGCTGGGAAGGTAAACAGCACTTCCATGCACTCTGGCTTCTGTCAAGGTGTTCTACTGCACCAGAAGCAGTTTAGTCATGCTGGCCACATGACCCAGAAAGCTGTCTGCAGACAAATACTGTCTCCCTTGGGCTGAAAACAAAGATGAGCATCACACCCCATAGACAAATTCAAGTGGACTTAACCATCCGGGATCCTTTACCTTCAACCTTTAACTTACTCAGGAAAATGCATTTTCTGAAATAAGAAATGTCTCATTGACATCTATGGAAGATTTCCTCCCACTGTATATATTTGATTCAGAAGAGGGATGTTCCCCAGGACTGCAGCATCTGAGTTCCCTACACACACACACACCCAATGTAATTTGCAAGTTATAAACCTGCAGATATAGAAGCAAATTCACATTTGACATGAAGGGTAGTTTCCTATAGGCCAACAGGTTTGATTTGTATCTACCATTAGGGGATACTTCCCACAGAACCCTTGCTTATTGAAAAGATTATGGGTTATAAATATGGTTTTCAAAGAAAGCTGGCTGTAGACATGTTGTATCTCACCATTGCCCCTTATGAATTGAACATGCATCCTACAAACTATTATCTGTTAGGATATTTCCGTTCCACCTTAAAAGGGAGCAGGATGTTTGTATAACAGCCTGCGCGTTTCCTGTCTCACAGGATGTTTATGTTGTCTGTTCCTTTCGTTTTCTCTTGTTTTGCCTGAGCAGTCGGAGCAGACGGTCATGTCTTCTTTGTTCTGACCAACGCCAAATAAACTGTAAATATGCTCTCATGCTTGTGCAACTTTTGCTGTGTGAATTCTGCTGAAAGAGTGTGCACAAGTCCAAGAATGTGGCTATCTTTTCTTGAGGCTTCGTGTCGCTAAATTGCTGGTACTGCGTGACTACGGGAGGTCGATGGATCGTCCGGCACCGAGCTTGGGGGCTCAGATGGACTTTATCTCCCTGACAGTATCCCAACATTATCTACTACCTGCAGCTGCAGATTACCGAAGACTATGAATGGCAGTGGCCAATATGCAGCTTGTTTTCCATTACTTAACTTCTCATTTAGAGACTTCAAACAGGCTGCCAAGGAATCCCAGAGTTCCAAAAAGATATTTCCAAACTTAGTGAATTACATATGGCAAATGTAATTCAATGCACACAAGAGTAAAATCACACACAATGGGCCAAAACACATATATACCAGTGGGGTCAGAACGGGCAATGACCAACCAAGAAAGTTATCTTTGTGTTGTGGTGCATAGATCAATGAAATCATGTTGAAGGGTATGTTAGCTGTGAAAAAGGCGGGTTTCATTTTAGGGTATCACTATGAATGGGATTGAAAATAATCCATCACAAATGGTCCATCAAATGGTCCATCAAAAGCTCCATCAAAATGGTCCATCAAAAGCAGCATCCGAACACCAAATGCCTATGGGAATCTCACAAGCATGGCATGAATGTAAATATCATAACACACTTGTAATGCAGCTGTGGTCACTGCTTCTCAAAAAGGACACTGCAGAGCAGAAGAAGGTGAAGAAAAGACCAACCAAAATGATCAGAGGGCCTGGAGCAACACCCCTATGAATCACAGAATTGGAGAGTTGGAAGGGACCCTGCGGATCATCTGGTCCTATCCTCTGCAATGCAGGAATATGCAGTTGTCCGATACAGGGATCAAACCTGCATCCTTGGTGTTATCAGCACCACGCTCTAACCAACCGAGCTAACCACCTGGGGCTATTTAATGTAGGGGGGGAAACAATGTGAGTAGAAATAGAGAGATAGAGTTTTTCCCCCTCCTTCCCTTGTAATATTACAGCCTGGAGCCAACTCCAGAGGACCATGGGTATTTGGGCACCCACAATAATTGTGGGGGACAGGCACCCACAAAGTCAATGAAAAAAGCCAGCAGGAGGTGTTGGGATACTGCCAGGGAGACAAAGTCCATCTGGGCCCCCAAGCCGGCTGCCGGACGTTCCATCGATCTCCCGTAGTCATGCAGTATCAGCAAATAGCGACACAAAGCCTCAAGAAAACATTGCCACATTCTTAGGCTGCTGCACACTCTATCAGCAGAATTCACACAGCGAAAGATGCACAGCAGGAGAGCATATTTACAGTTTATTCAGCGTTGGTCAGAACAAAGAAACCATGACCGCCTGCTCCGGCTGCTCAGGCAAGAAGAAAGGAAACGAAAGCAACTTACAACATAAACATCCTGTGAACAGGAAATACGCAGACTCTGTGACTCACAAAGCCTGCTCCCTTTTAAGGTGGAACAGAAATATCCCAACAGGATGCAGGGGTGCTGCCTCCAAGAGAGAAGCAGTTCAGATCCGCCCTCTGCAGCCAGCAAGTGAGGCCTCCTTTTCCAGGGGGTGGCACTCAGATGCAGCTCTGCCTCTGAGTTCGAGCCCCTCCCCATGGAAAAGAGTGCCTCATTGGCTGTGGGAGGAGGAAGAGGAGTTGCTACCAGTGATGGCTGCCGTAACGTGGACATGAAACAGCACACGCACACGCCTGCATGTAGTGCATGTGTGACGTTGCACCTCCGTGTTGCCGCGGTGGGCACCCACAATTCGGAAGACGCCCCTGAAGTGGACTGATGGGAGATTCAGAACATAAGGAAAGGAAGCATTCCTCATACTGCTAAACTGCAGGATTCCCCCTCCCCCCACAATATGTGGTGATTGTGATAGGAATTTTATGGTCTTAAATATATGGTAATGTTCATAGGCGTACCAACCAAGCACATACATAGATCAGCACAGAAAGGCCAACCTGGAACCATTTTCAAAACAAATTTTTTTTTTCCTTCCAGTAGCACCTTAAAGACCAACTAAGTTAGTTCTTGGTATGAGCTTTCGTGGGCATGCACACTTCTTCAGATACACTGAAACAGAAGTTGCCAGATCCTTCTATATAGTGAGAAGGTGGGGAGGGGTATTACTCAGAAGGGTGGTGGGAATGGGTGATTGGCAGATAGCTGTGATGAGCCTGTTGACGACTCTTAACAACTGCAATAGGTCTTACAGGAAAAAGCAAGGGGTGAGAAGGTGAAAAATGGCTTTGTCATGTATAATGAGATAAGAATCCAATGTCTTTGTTCAGACCAGGTCTCTCCATGGTTTTAAGTTTGGTAATGAGTTGCAATTCAGCAGCTTCTCTTTCCAGTCTATTTCTGAAATTCCTTTGTAGTAAAACAGCTACTTTGAGATCTTGTATAGAATGTCCTGGGAGATTGAAGTTCTCCTACTGGTTTCTCTGTCTTGTGATTCTTGATGTCCGATTTATGTCTGTTTATTCTTTGGCGTAAGGTTTGGCCTGTTTGTCCAATATAGAGAGCTGAAGGACACTGTTGGCATTTGATGGCATATACAATGTTAGATGATGAGCAATTAAATAGTCCCGAGATGGTATGTGTGATGTAGGTGTGATGTATCTGAGGGGTGGTCTTAGGTTACACCCCTTCTGTGATGTATGTATGATGTTTCTGGGGGTGGTCTTGATCTACAGGGTGGCAATTTCAAAAGTCTTTATAAGGCCTTGCACACTATTTTTCTGGGTCCCTCCTCTCTCCTGCAGGTGAGGGGAGCACCCTGTTGCAACAGATCAATAAAGGCCAAGCCTACAGGCTGCTGTTTTGCTCCAAGTAATCCTGGTTGGTGTCTTTGTTTTTTGTCAAAGGGAGCCCTCTGATTTTTCTGTTAACAGTGATGGCCATGCATTAGCAGGGAATTAGACAAATTCATCGAGGATAAGTCTTACAATGGCCACAGGTCATAATGGCTGTGTGCTGCTTCCAGGATCACTGGGGAGCAACACCCAGGAGAGGACTATTGAGTTCATAATTCCTGCTTGTGGTGGTTGGCCAGTATGGGAAACAGGATGTCAGATGAGAGAGGCCTTTGTCTCATCAGCAGGTCTCTTTGGAGGTTCGTGTGTTATGTTCTTAGAATGCACTCTCTTTGGGCATACTTGCATTGCAAATTTATAGCATCACTTCCTGCTCCCTCAGAATCTGGAAATTACATTTTGATGATGATAATTGCCTGTTCCTAGTTCCCATCTCCTTCACAGAGCAAAGAGTTCCCAGGGATCCTTGGGGTGTGACAGGATCTAAGACTGTGATATAGATATGCCTTCACTGAACGTATAATTCCTCACCAAGGAAACGATGCTCACTTGCAAATCTCTGCATTGACCTTTATTTTACAGTGGTCAACATGTTTGCCAGTTCGCTATTGCTTCATCAAGACCACTCCAGTCACTTCTGAAATGGATAAATTGCACTGGGGCAGATGACAAGGACATAATTAGAAGTGTATGGATTTTTGTGGCCTACTCCAGCAGCTCAGCTGAGCAATTTTTATTTTTTTTAGGGATAACAGCAATTCTATTTTTCTAGAAAAAGAGGTGCTGGAACTCACCACAAACACCTCCCTTGTTTTCTTATAGTCATACCTTGGGATACAGACCTACAGGTTGCGCGTTTTCGGGTTGCGCACCACACCGAACCCAGAAGTACCAGAATGGGTTACTTCCAGGTTTTGGCACTCGCACATGCACAGAAGCACTAAATCGTGCTTTGTGCATGCACAGAAGCACTGAATCGCGACCCACACGTGCACAGACGTGGCGCTGCGGGTTGCGAACGCTGCGGGTTGCGAATGCTGCGGGTTGCGAACATGCCTCCCACACGGATCACGTTTGCAACCCAAGTGTCCACTGTAATGGAACTGGCACCCACCTGAGAGGTGCCAGAACTGAGTTCTGAGTGGGGCGGGGGGAAAGCCCTGGATGACAGTAATTCAGTTTATGAGAAATGCTGAAATTTTGTTTATCAACCAGGGATGCAAAGGCACCAGGCCACTATCTCAATAGCTCTTATCACAAGGCCTAGTCTTCAGAATCAGTCCCCCAATACACAAACACACAAGAGTTCTCAGGATATAGTCATACCTTGGTTGTTGAACGCCTTGGTACTTGGACATTTTGGCTCCTGAACACCGCAAACCCGGAAGTGAGTGTTCCAGTTTGTGAATGTTTTTCGGAAGCCGAACATCCAATGCAGCTTCTGTGGCTTCCGATTGAGCGCAGAAGGTCCTTCAGCCAACCAGAAGCCACACCTTGGTTTTCGAACCATTTCAGGAGTCAAACAGACTCTCGGAATGGAATAAGTTTGACAACCAAGGTATGACTGTACTGGAATTCTCTGAGTTTCAGGGAAGGTGGGGGTGGCTGTCATGGTTAAATCAGGTATGCCCTCTAGCCTTTTCTTACAGCTGGGGGGCAGAATCTCTCCTTCTGTAAAGGCCTGTTGACCCAGCAGAGCTGGAAAAAGAGATGGGCAGACTCAGAGCAAAAAGGGGGGGGGCAGAACTAAAAGTGGGCAAAATCAGAGATGAAAGTGGTCAGTAGCAGAATGCAATAAAATAAAATTGTAAAAGGGGGCTGATCAATACATATTCTGTCAGTTAGAAGACAAAGGAAAAAGTATATAAAATGGATATAAAAGAACTCCTATGTGTGATTTTGATGGCATCCAGACATTAGGCAGTCAAAGGGTTGGAATTGAGGATTTCAAGTTTTTAAAGTGAGTTCTAAAGAATGAGCCAAAGCAACTAAGGGCCAGGGGCAGATGGAGGTGGACAATTATAAACTGCAAAAGAAGAGAATGGGTTTCTTTTTGTACTTTGGTCGTTCACCTGTATTGTAACATCTCTTCCCGAATTTATGTTGTGGAAATCATTATATTGAATTTGTTCTACTTGTCCTGCTTACGATCAATCATTCTCAGTGCTGCCTAAAAAGCACAAAGGTCTCCCTGCCTTATTAAATGACTTGCAAAGCTAACATGGTGCAAGAATCAGAAGTGAGAAGGGGCTACATTTTAAAAAACTTTTCCTGCTGTGCCTCATACGTTTCCCAGAGAAATAAAATGGATGAAGCAGCTTGCATTTAATGTAACCTGAATGTGCCTTTTGACCTTGTCAAGTCATTACCTTTGTAAGATAAATGGAGGGGCTTGTTTCGCTTCTTTGCATAATAACCCCAGACGCATTCTCTGGAAATGCTGCCATCAAATGGGGTTTGATCAAGGATACAATTTCTGATTTGTGTCAATTACTAAGAAGGGACTATGGAGCAGCAGAGAGACTTATGTATGGACAGACTGGGAGACAGTTGCAAAACAGCAGAGGGAGGCCATGAGGGAAATTTTGTTCTGGAGAAACAGCTGGTGGGAGGGTTGTACATATCCCCTGTTCTTCCCTGCTACTTTTGTGCTGTAGCCCAACTAGGGATGGGCAGATCTGTCCATTCTGGTTTCTTTCAGTTCCTCACGTTTCAAATCTTAAGCTCAGTTTTCCACATCACTTTGCAAATTCTTCTTCATGAAAGCATCCTTGTGAACATCTGACAGCATTATTCTGAGAACATTTCCTAATACACACATATTCTAACTCAGTATTGCTTGTTATGCACATTTTTTCCCCAGGCGTTGCTTTTTAATAAAATGCATGTCTGCTTTCATATAGCACAGGCTACCTTCACAAACATATGCATTTTATGTAGGTAAAGGTAAAGGGACCCCTGACAAATAGGTCCAGTCACGACCGACTCTGGGGTTGTGGCGCTTTAGTTTAAGCTTTCTCTAGTGTGAGGTAGCAGGTCAACCGTTTGGACAGCGCGGAGCCTGTTCGCGCCCAAGCCACCACGGTGAGTGCCACCCGGCATTTTGTCACACACCCCCTTAGTGGTGACACCTGGGGCAGACTGCACCCACCACACCCCCTTCCTTCGCCCCTGGTGCCAGTTAGGTAGATTCATCTCAAAATGTGAACTGAATCAATTCCCCACACACACACACTCTAAGCTGAACTGCCACTAAACTGCCACAATGTGACAGACATACATCTTGAATCATACCTTGTGCATGAAAGGGTTTGCAGTAAAACTTGTAGGCAGGGGAGGGAGTTTTCTGTATTAGCACATTGATGTCATTTTGTTCTTATGCAGAGGTCTTCAGATGTTTCTTCACCTAACCTGCTGCTTTGTCCTCCTAAGTGGTTCCCTGAACATTGGCCTCAAGCTCCTTCCCTGACAGCATCACTGGTTAAACGTACCCTCTCATTTCTTGACTCTTGCATCTATTCGGTGGCAAGGTAAGTGCAGGCAAGCACAATACATTTTGCTCCTTGAGGTGAAGGACAAGACAGGGCCTCCTTCTCATTCAATGTACAAAAGCTAGCTGGCAGCTGAATCATCACCAACAAGAGAATAGTCCTTCCAACTGCACTGAGGGCAGTAGACTAGTTTAGGAGGTCCAGGACAGGTCGTGTGGCATATACAGCTCTGCCCTCCAGCAGAGAGGATGGCTGGGCACCTCTGGAGGAGCACCCAGGGGAATATAACTGTTGCCCTCTCCAAGCATCTGCTGCCCGAGGCAATTGCTTCCCTCTGCCTAAAGGTCTGGACAACCCTGTCTAGATGCAGTTATCAAATGAGAGGTTGATCAGATTCTGGATGCAGAAATACATCATGCACAATTGGGTCCTGGGTGATATGAAACTGGGACTCTAGTAATGAACAATCCTAGTATGGTCTGCTTTTTCTCTCTCTTAGCAGGAAAGCAGGATAATCTGAAGGCAGAAAACTGTCCCTAATGAGATCATGTAGCAAAGTGCATGCATTTGAAAGAAAGCTGTTCTAAAGTGCCAGAACCGCTACCCTTAATAATTTCATAGGGATAAAAGCTCAGGGAGAAGAGCAGTGAGAGAATAGCCTCACACACACTTATTATTATTATTTTATTTTTTAAAGCATTGCAGATCCCAGTGCAATAAATCAGGAAGTCTATTGGAGTTGACAAAGCGGCCCATTGTAAGTCAGAAGCATCCCATTCTCAGAGAAGTGGTTTGGCTGTGGGAATCAGTAAATATGACTATGCCGTATCATCCAAATTCTCTAAGGCCATAACTTTGTATACTGTCAGAAAAGAAAGGCACGCGAGATGCCAGAAATAATTAACCCACACCCCTCCTTCTTTCCCAGGAGCTTTTTTCGCAGAGAATCGTACAGCTTACAATAGCAGAGGCTATACGTTGCAGAAAGCATGTTGAATACGCTGTCATTAAATTGTTTACTGAATGACTGCCATTCCAAGGCTGCATTCACATCAGCACCCTGCAGTACTGTGCGGCAATCCCACAGAAGGAAGGCCCTGCCATGCCGTGGGACTGAATGGTCTCCTGTCAACCTCATGAACTTTGCTTCTATTTTCAGAGAGACGGAGTATGGGAGATTATTAGGACAAAGGCAAAATGTGGGTTATTTCATTCTCACTCTTGTTTGCTTCCGAAAACAAACATGGGATTGTATAGAAGCCATCGTAATGTAGAAGGCTGAAGCCCATGCCACTTCCTGTTTTGGAGAACATTTTTGGCTAAAGAGGCCTCACCTGCAATTTTTAAAAACAAACAAACGAAACGAAACCAAGTTCTTGTGAAAATTCACCAGTATTTATTGCAAATTTCTCCTAATCTCATGCAATTCTGTCTAATTTACACATTTTTTTGAAGCAGTATCCCCTTATTTAATATGTTTTGTTTTATATTTGCACTGATAAATGCATTTATATGCATACTTTACTCCAGTGTGTGTATTTTTTGTAAACAATGCCTGCCTGGAGAGTGGCATTTTGAAGTTCGGAGAACTGTGAATTTAAAAGTGTATTTCGGTTTAAGTATTTTTTTTCCGGGGGGGGGGAGTGTGAATTGGTTCGGTTCACCTATAAATGCAAAGTGAATCAAATTTCTCCCATATCTCTAGTCCGTACCCCTCCCTGCATGAAATAAATTTGTTTCATTGTTTATATTTTCACCACCGATCCTCACTCTAATCTATACTCAATGTAGTCCAAGCTGATTATCTCAACCTGCACAATTGCATTTACTGAAATCCAGGGATGTCATCACATCAGATATGGCACTATGAAATTGTCCTATTCCCATTACAGCCTGGTAGGAGCTCTATGGGATCAAGGGGCAGTGAAGTCGTATGCTGTTGCCCCAACCTCCAAGGTAGCATCACTTCCCATTACTCTTCCCCCAACTTCTAAATGTTAGATATGAATGTCTGCAGGAAGAAAGCCTATGTGCACAGGGAACTATAGGCATAGACATTCACCCTGCATATAAAGGTAAAGGTAAAGGGACCCCTGACCATTAGGTCCAGTCATGGCCAACTCTGGGGTTGTGGCGCTCATCTCGCTTTATTGGCTGAGGGAGCCGGCGTACAGCTTCCGAGTCATGTGGCCAGCATGACTAAACCGCTTCTAGCAAACCAGAGCAGCGCACGGAAACACTGTTTACCTTCCCACCGGAGCAGTACCTATTTATCTACTTGCACTTTGACGTGCTTCCAAACTGCTCGGTTGGCAGGAGCAGGGACCGAGCAACAGGAGCTCACCCCATCGCGGGGATTCGAACCGCCGACCTTATGATCGGCAAGCCCAAGAGGCTCAGTGGTTTAATCCACAGCGCCACCCACGTCCCTCACCCTGCAGATATTTAAGCCTTATTTGTGGGCCCCAGGAGAAGAACTAGCGAGAAACTGTGCAGCCTCAAGGAATCGCTATTGGTGGCCCCACAACCTCTTGACTGCATTATGTGATCCCTGATTGCATGGAATCTCACAAATGATGAGTAGAAGAAAGAAAAAATGCAGTAGCCACTGCAAACAAGCATGGCTGTCAGAGAAGCTCAGATGCTGACAGGAGAAGAAGGAGCAGGCATTGGGAGAGAACAGTTAACAGTAGAAGGCAAAGAGGAGGGGGAGAATTCTGTTCCACCTTAAGGAACAGGCATGGGATTTTACGTGTCACATGTCTGTTTACATTCCAGCACAGTATGCTGGGAACTTCCTTTTGTGTATAGCTTTTGCTTTTCCCATTCTCTCCGTGACAACATGAGAGAGAGACAACATGTTTCTTTGTCCTGATTTATGATGAATAAATCTGTAGTTATAGTATGACTTCACAAGCCTCACGCCTATTCTGTGTGCGCAGTACACTCTGCTAATAGCGTGCCCTGGCTTTTGAAGTCCAGGTTGCTGATGTACGTCGGAGCACAGGCCGATGGAAGGAAGCGGCACAGCTGGGCCTTGCCAGCTGGCCTCCTGGCCCTCTGCATGCCGACAGAGCAGGTGTAATCTGAGCTCTGAACAAAGGGGAGAAGAAAAACAGGGTCAGAGTGACAGGCTGCTGTGTGAGAGCTCCAACAGTGAGTCAGATGTCGGAATGCAGGAAGCATTCTCTTCCAAGTCTCGTAGGCTCTCAAAAGTGGCCGAGAAGCGCGAAAGATACTGGAAAAGAAGGTGGGGCCTTCTGTGCTGGGGAAGGGTGAGGACCTCAGTCCGGGCAACTCCATCTTCGGGGGAGGACGCTGAGTAGAGGAGCTCCATCCTTGTTTGTTGTTTTAGCAATAAATCTGAAATAATTAACAGCCAGAGTCGTCTTGAGTTTGTGGAGAGACTAAGACATAACAATGGTGGACACTCTAAACGATCTGTTTTCTGTAAAAAATGTCTAACCCATCAAAGTTGCTATATTCAACCCGCAATCAACACTGGCCAATGCTTGGCACTGTCCTAATAATACGACTAGTCTAGGAAGAATGGGTGCAAAAACTTACGGAATATGCAGAAATGGCAAAATTTACAGGAAGAATAAGAAATCAAGATAACAAACTTTTTATAAAAGAATGGAATGGTTTATTGAATATTTACAGATAAATTGTAAGCAGATAAGAACATTAGCAGGATTATTGTAATAACCTGCAGTTTCATAAGAGTATATATTTAAAGAAGATGAATAAATGAGCAAATTAAGTTAATTTAGATTTGCAGAAGATATTAAAAATATGAGAAATATGGCATCCAGGAGCTTTTCCCAGTGAGATTTCCTCCCTTTCCCCCCCTCTCTGAAAGAAAGAAGGCACCGCCTACAATTTATCTCCAATGACTTTTTCAATTTCTCTAAGTTTCAGAAGTCTTTTGACATGCAGCATTCTTTGGGTTGGGTGGAAAATATCCTGCTCATTAAAGAAAGCCAACAGAGTCCTTTGGTGCATAGAGCTACTTGGTAGGTTTTTTTTTTAATCCTGACCAATTATATTTGGTGCAAGTGTGCCAATTGGCATGTTTATCTGGGTATTGATGCAGAATTTGGCGTATGTGGTGAAATAATTTTGATTCCTTTAGCACAGAAGAGATACTGCCTTGCTGTCATGGACATGTCAAAAGAGTTTGCACATGAATACTGGCAAAAGTCTATGTTTTGTATCTCTTTTTATAAACTCCAGTAGAATTTATTCAAAAATAAAAGAAAGGTGTGATTTAAGATTTATATGCCACTTAACATTTAAAAATCCCAAGCTGTCTACAAAAATCAGGAAACAAACCAGACAATATATAGCATAAAACCCTTAAAATGCATTAATCTGACAAATTCACAGTGTTATTTATTTTGAAATGTTGGCTGCAGAACTACTATTGTGATAGGATGAATCAGAACCTAACATCCACTGCTGAGGCATATTATCCATCCAACTATTCATTATATTTCGGAGGCAAAAGTCCGGTTTACTGAAATGAGCAAGTTCTTATTTTTCTCAGCATGACAATTTCTTCAAGTACATGACTATGTAAAGAAACAACAGCATGAACCATCTGCTTACTGGGGGCAACTACATCCATTTTTCATGATTGAAGCAGACCTTTTTGCAACCTCACTGATAATGGAAATGACTGACGTTACCCCTGTTGAAGTAGTCAGCTCAAATACCTTTTTCTACATGCGGCCATGAGTTGAAGCACATGACTGCAGAGAAAACAACCAAGTGTTAACTAAATCAAAGTTTTACACAACTGAACAAGTTATAAAGGAAAACTGGTATTTCCAAAAGCCCCGGAAGGCCTGGGACTGACACTTCAACATTTAGGCTGCATCAGATTGTTGTAAGCAGTTTTAAGCATAACTTTTGTGTGTGTTCCATATAAATGAATAGGTGGCGGTGGCGATGATTGAATTCTATAACAATTTACCTAGGTTTAAGTTCCATTTGGGATGCGGGTGGTGCTGTGGTCTAAACCACTGAGCCTCTTGGGCTTGCTGATCAGAAGGTCGGCGGTTCGAATCCCTGTGATGGGGTGAGCTCCCGTTGTTGGTCTCAGCTCCTAAAAACCTAGCAGTTCGAAAGCACGCCAAAAAGTGCAAATAGATAAATAGGTACCACTACGGCAGGAAGGTAAACGGTGTTTCCATGCACTGCTCTGGTTTTGCCAGAGGCAGCTTAGTCATGCTGGCCACATGACCCAGAAAAACTGTCTGCAGACAAACATCAGCTCCCTCAACCTGTAAGGTGAGATGAGTGCTGCAACCCCAGAGTCATCTGCGACTGGACTTAACTGTCAGGGGTCCTTTAGCTTTACCTTTTTAAGTCCCATTAATTCATTTAATGGGACGCGGGTGGCGCTGTGGGTTAAAGCCTCAGCGCCTAGGACTTGCCGATCGGAAGGTCGGCGGTTCGAATCCCCGCGGCGGGGTGCGCTCCCGTTGCTTGGTCCCAGCGCCTGCCAACCTAGCAGTTCGAAAGCACCTTTGGGTGCAAGTAGATAAATAGGGACCGCTTACCAGCGGGAAGGTAAACGGCGTTCCGTGTGCTGCGCTGGCTCGCCAGATGCAGCTTGTCACACTGGCCACGTGACCCGGAAGTGTCTGCGGACAGCGCTGGCCCCCGGCCTATAGAGTGAGATGGGTGCACAACCCTAGAGTCTGGCAAGACTGGCCCGTACGGGCAGGGGTACCTTTACCTTTACCTTTAATTCATTTGCACTTACTTCTGCGTTGAAACATCTAGGATTGTTAAACACTCAAAGGCTGATTCTAAAAACTAATATCTCACCCAGCTGTTGACAATCCTCTGCAACAATGGGTGACCTCAGATGTTCACATCAAAACACACATTCAGACAATAGGCTTGAATAAAAGACACATCCAGCTGAAAGGGTTTGAAAAGCTGCAGATGCAAATGTGAATCCTGAGGCACATGTATTTTGAAGTCTGCTTACGTACTCAGAGTTCTCTTCGTGGATCAGGCAGCAAACTCCTCAGAAGGAAGCTCCCCTTTGTTCAGTGGGGCGTGTTTTCAAATAAGTGTGCTTAAGGATCGGAGTCTACAGGGGTTCGTGCTGAGGAGACACTGGGATTTCAAGCAGTACAGAGAGCAAAGCAAAACCCAGCTCAGTGTAGTCCAACTCACGTCAATGGCTCTGTTCTAAAATCGTGTGAAGATTGTGCCTAAAGCTTATGACTTTGTTCTGCCTCTGTGAGGGGGAAAAATTCTCTGGGACATAATGGTATAAATAGATATAGAAAACATATGTATACATTAAAAAAAGAAAAAAAAATCAGTGATGCTCATTTCTGGAAACATGATCCATCTGACCTACCAGCCAAAATGCAGCAGTCAAATGTAGCGTGCCATTAAAAATATTCTTTAAGGTCAAATGCAGTTTGTAATTAAAATGTATTCATTTAATTATTCAGGCTTGTAATGAATTGCAACAGCTCCCTACCTCCTTTATTCACATCAAATGTCCAGGGAGCAGACCTTTATCTCTCCCTTTTCTCTCTATACAATTAGATTATATCAAACATTTGGCAATATTCCTTACTCTGTAATGTTAATGTGAACAGAGTGGTTCACACTATTTTATTTGCAGAACCTAACTTATTTACAGGCTGCTAGGAAACCCCCCCCCCCCCGGAAAAAAAAACCTATGCTAAAACTAAAATTTTGCATGGAAAAGGAAACTGAATTCTGCAACCTGTATGAATTATAGGGCAGGGAGGAATGAAATAGATATGCATGCTGTCTCTATCTAATGGGGATTCATCAGGTCAGTATTCCACTAGTCTTTTCAGAAGCTCAGATAGGTTGTCCCATTTTTCCGTATAACCATCCTGTAAGATAACTTTGGTTGACCATTGGTAACTGCCATCCCCAACACTAAGTGCCTTTCTGGTGAATGGGCACTTCTGAGTTTGTTTGTTTGTTTGTTTTTAAATAATTTTTATTGATTTACAACACAAATATACAATTTTATCCAATCTTTGACAATCAAATTCTCTCTTTTTTTGGACTTCCCTCAGCTTCTCTGTCAATCATCCATTTCTACCTCTTGGTTACACATTCCTTTCTTAGCATTGTCATTAATCTTCCCGCCCACTACTCTTATTTCTTTTTAACAATACATCTCAGCTTTCACAGTGCTTCTTGAAATCCCACTAACGTTTTTGAACATCACATGTGTTTTTCAGATATTCTACAAATTTTCCCCAGTCTTTGATGAATTTTTGGTCCTTAAGATATCTTATTTTCCCAGTTAATTTGTCCAATTCTGCATAGTCTGTTAGTTTCAGTCTCCAGTCTTCGATGGTCGGCATTTCCTCTTGTTTCCATTTCTGGGCCACTAGAATCCTTGCCGCTGTAGCTGCATATTGGAAAAGTTTACAGTCTTTTCTTCTTATCTCGTTTCCTGTAATCCCTAAAAGAAAAGCCTCTGGTTTCTTTACAAATGTATATTTTAGCATCTTTTTCAGCTCATTATATATCATCTCCCAGAAACTTTTCACTTTCTTACATGGGCACTTCTGAGTTTGGTGTTGAGGAACATTCCACCTGACAGTCTACTTCCTCTTCAAAACCCTCCTCCTCCTTTCCTGTGCCTCCAGCCATGCTGGACAGCTCCCAACAGAATATAAAAAACATGATAAAAACATCAAACATTAAAAACTTCACTAAACAGGACTGCCTACAGATGTGTAAACGTTTTCTGCATTAATGGAGCTAAACTTTCCACACTGGAAACAGGACCTTGCAGATCTCCACAGCATGAATACTGTAAAACCCAGTTGCAGCACACAAAATCAGACCCGCATTTCAGCTATGGACATGCCAGCTACTTTCAAATCCTGCCAGCCTAATCTCAATCAGCTTAGTAAGCCTTTTCTTGGAACAGCGTTCCTTTTCTGCAGGTGCTTGCACTTAGTCAGCAAACCTTAGAATTACAGCCTTCCTGTGATCAGATCAAAACAAACAGTTATAAATACATGCAGGCTGAGGTTCCTCATTATCTTTTGTGAAATGTGTCAGGCACTGTTTGGCGGATAGTGTTTTATCACCTGGAGGGGAGAAATTCCAAACTCTAACTTTGCAAGGATCAGCAAGTGTCAGAACCTTTTGTCGGCATTTATTATCCATTCCGAGCAAATCTATGACTTGCTCAGTCTTCTGAAACATTCGCTAAGGATGTTTAAAAAAATTTGCATGGGATTGTTTTAGGTAGTCAATGAAACAAGACATTTTGATGCTTGCGTTACAACATGAGCCACTCTTCGTTTTGAAATGATACACTGTACAAGACTGCAAAATGATGTAAATAACAAACACTCAAGTATGCCAGAAATTTGTACTCATTGTGCAGCTGCCCATTTCCCCCCAAAATGTCCATTGATGGCATCTTATGGGAACATAAGAACATAAGAAGATCCCTGTTGGTTTGGGCCAATGTCCTATCCAGTCCAGCATCCTCTTCTCACAGTTGGCCAACCAAATGCTTAAAGGAAGCCCACAGGAAGAATGTGAAAATATCCCCTCCTATGGTATCTAGCGACTGGTATTCAGAAGTGACTGGTATTCAGTATACTACCACTGCCAGTGAAGGTAGAACATATCCATCAAAAAAGTCTGAAGGAAGCATTCTAATTCACATTCTCAGAACACTCCATGTGATCAGGAACCCTGGAAGACACAGAGTTCCCAAACGTGGAAGTCTAAATGTGTCCAGTAGACTAGAGTTACAGGTCCCCTTCAGACCTTCATACATAATGTCTCTGTCAGAGATGAGGATGTTGAAGGTGAGGATTGGTATGAAACCCCAGTAACCTCTTCATCCATTTGCTTTGAATGGTTGAAGTGGGCTGGTGTCTATTCTATATAGCAACATTTCAAACAATAATGAGCACTGATGTGTTTGGGGTGGGTTGTGTGAAGCCTGTGTTCAAGTCAGTAGTCGCACACAGGAAAGGGATGTGGGGTGGCGCTGTGGTCTAAACCACCAAGCCTCTTGGGCTTGCCGATCAGAAAGTCAGCGGTTTGAATCCCCATGACAGAGTGAGCTCCCATTGCTCTGTCCCAGCTCCTGCCAACCTAGCAATTCGAAAGCACACCAGTGCAAGTAGATTAATAGGTACCACTGTGGCAGGAAGATAAACAGTGTTTCTGTGAGCTCTGGTTTCCATCATGGTGTTCTGTTGCACCAGAAGCGGTTTAGTCATGCTGGCCACATGACCTGAAAAGCTGTCTGTGGACAAACGCCGGCTCTCTCGACCTGAAAGTGATATGAGTGCCTCAACCCCATAGTCACCTTTGACTGGATTTAACCTTCCAGGGATCCTTTACGGGAAATAACTTCAAATGACTATCAGGAACTGGTCTTCTTATGAGCTGAAGTCTCTTGAAACTTTGGCTTTAATTCTGGGTGGTCAGCTCATCTGATTATGTTATCCATGTGGTGTTTGAAATGTTAACATGACTGCAGCATAATCAACCATTGTGCCTGGTTTCTTTAAAATGGCAACGTTAATTGCAGACAGATGATGTCTGCAGCTGGCTTTTCACAAAGCAAAAAGGCTGCAAAATGGGTCCACCAAAGTATTGTGCAACCCAAGACAAGTTGAAGAGAATGCTTAAAGCTGAGGTCTTTTTTTTGACACCCTCACCTCAGTTTTAAGCAGGTTCTAGTCCTGTAAATGACCTGTTGCTGGCTTTCATCTGTGATATTTTGCTGCGGTTTGTAGTCATTTATTACGTGGCTGTTTTCTGGGAAAGACGGACTCACAGATGCTCCCCTCAGTTTGGGTGAGGGTTTTTTTCTGAGTGCCTCCTCCCCAGTCAAGGAGAGACTGGAAAAGTTCTCAGAGCCCAACTGAATGCTTGGATCAACACATACACCTGAATGCCAACAGAGCTTTTCATGGATCACAGTTCTGTAACAGCAGCAGAACACCCAGAGACAGGCAAGTGTTTATCCAAAGTCACCTTTAAGCCATTTTCCAAGGAGGATTCAACTGTCTGCTGGAAGTTTAGGTTTGCACACTTGAAGTGCTTCAGTGAAACAAATCCACTTTAGGAACCAAGCAGCCAGATTCTTGAGGTAACGAAAGGAATAGGGATATGCACTAAAAAGTGTGGGATAATAATCAATGGCTGGGAAGCAGTGTAATCTCCATGCAAAGAAATCAGGATATCTGCTTATTAAGTGGTGAATACTGTATTCACCCCCATGGACATAGCATAACGAGTGGACATTGTATAATCTCTGTGCAAACTTTGTGCTAAACAACAAGGAGCCCCGGGAACACATTCTTCATTTACTTACAATAGTCTCTGGAACTTGTGGAATGGAACAAATATCACTTAGGGCTGGTGGCTGCCTCTTGTCCTTGGCCCAGCTTAGGTTTCTGTATCCTTGAGACAGAGAGTGGTGCTGGAATTGACAGAATCAGTATGCTGCAAAACTGGAGCAAAACTGCTTATAGAGCTAGAGTAAGGCATTGTGTCATTTAGCAATAGCGCTGCAAAAGGCAATGACACAACATATTCTGTACCATCAACCGGCTTCCCCCAGCTTTGTGCTATCCATTTATTTTGGGTTACAACTCCCATCAGCCCCTGCCAGCATGGCCAAGGGTCAGTAATGAGGGGAGTTTTAGCCCATAGTATCTGCAGGGCACCAGGTTGTGGAACAGTTAAAAAAAACACATCGGATTGTGACCTAAGAGCAAATGTAGATCACTCTCATTGCTGATTGTGCTACATGAAGTTTGTGTGTGTTTTCTGACAGCAATGTGTTTAACAACAACAACAACAACAATTTTATTATTTAAAGCCCACCCATCTGCTTAGGTTTCCCCAGCCACTCTGGGTGGCTTACAGCACATAAAAATTGTAAAACATTAGACATAAAAACAATTCCTGATACATGGTTGCCTTCAGATGTCTTCTAAAAGTCAGATAGTTGTTTATTTCCCTGACATCTGATGGGAGGGTGTTCCACAGGGTGGGTGCCACTTCTGAGAAGGCCCTCTGTCTGGTTCCCTGTAACCTCACTTCTCACAGTGAGGAAACCGCCAGAATGCCCTCGGAGCTGGACCTCAGTGTCTGGGCTGAACAATGGGTGTGGAGATGCTCCTTCAGGTATGCTGGGCCAAGGCTGTTTAGGGCTTTAAAGGTCAGCACCAACACTTTGAATTGTGCTTGGAAACATACTGGGAGTCAATGATCTTTCAGGACGGGAGTTATATGGTCTAGGTGGCCACTCCCAGTCACCAGTCTAGCTGCCTCATTCTGAATTAGTTGTATAATATTTGATCCACAGACATCTCCTGCTCTAACTTTTTTTCTTGTGAGTGGAAACAACATTGTACTAAATGAAATATCTTGGCACACCTAACACTGCACCATTGAAGAACGTAAACATATAGGGTGTTCATCAGCACATAGATGAGAACCCACTATCTATAATACCTGAATATGTGCCCGTTCTGGGAATTATTGATTAATGCCACTTTGAGTTACAGGAAGGCATAGGCTGTTTTGGCTACTGAAGAAATACATTATTAGTAACTCAGTTTGGGTGGGGCAAGCAAATCTCTTATGATCCTGTGCTGCGAAACTATATTGTGAGCACAGAAGTAGCTGCATGTACCTATTTCAATTTTCATCCAGGGATGATCATTACTTGCAAGATTTACCATATGTCCAGAAATCATCTAGTCCGTTTCAGTGCTCAGAGAATATCAGTTCTTTATATACTGGCAGTGGCAGGTTTATCAGGGGAACTATAAACCACATCCAGAATTAAGAGAGCTTCCAGACTGTAATCGCTTTCAGGTGGGATTCAGTCGCATACTACCCAATTCAGTTTTCACAATTAAAGTTGATTTGGAGCTCTGGTTCAACAAACTTGCCTCCCCAGGAAACCAGACTTTTTGTGATAATGGAAGTGATGGGGAAATGTATTGGAGAGTGTGGGTAACATTTGCTTGGTACACATTGTCTAATATCCCTGTAAACAAATCACAGTGAATGTTCAATCATTTATTGCCTTTATTTACTCTCCTCACAAACAAATTAGGATGAATGCTCAATAAACAGTGACTTGCATGTGATATGGTCTTAAATATTTTCCTATGAATTAAAGAAATCAAGGAAACATGAATGTGGGGATGGGAGCATATCTAGCAGACCTTGCAATAAAAAACTGCTACTTATATTGTTGATTGGCTTAGGGAGCTTCCCTGAACTTTTTATTTTTTATTTTTTGGCCAGTGCCTATTAGTATTTTTTAATTATTTGTTAAATTTATATCCTGCCCTCCATCCCAAAGGAGTGTCAGGTGGTAAATACACAAGCAATAAAGGAATTAAAATATCTTTAAAAAGCAATGCCAGTACTGATGTAGAGCAGGTTGTCCTATAATTACAATGGGAATGGACATTGGCAGTGCTCAGCAATTTGTCCCATGGATGAGACAGGATGGAATTCAATCCAGCACATATGATCAGTAGTTCCTTCTGCTTTTGCTTTCAGTCCACAAACACCTAGCCAATTACATTTCCTCCCATTTGCATTGTGTTTCCTATCTGTTAAAATGATTGTGGAATAATGCAATGATAATATAATTATGTATTTAGCTACACAAAATTCTTCAACAGTGGACAGCAAGACAAATGATGTCGTTTTTGTCAAACCCAAACTGCAGCAGAATGGAAACAGGGTTGTATGTGATGAACACCAGTAAAAATGGAAATCATTGCTGTGTTACAGCTCTACTTAGCAGTGTCCCTTGGCTTTCCTATTAGCCCTCAGAACTATAAAAAAACACTCATGTGGGGGTGCTTAGGTCAGGGTGTGTGGTGTTTGGTCTCCATGACCTAAACAAAGAACCATGCTCAAAACTACTCTCTGCTAGTATGCAGAATTCCATTCTTAATTCTGAGCTATAGAAAAGCTTTTGGGGAGATAATGTTTGATTGCTTTGTGTTCTGAACATTATAGACAAAATTCATTCTCCAAATCAAGTGATGTCTTTCAGCTACATTCCATGAATCTTACTGAAACCTTTGTAGCAATTCTCAAAATTTCCCAGCTACTTCTGGGATTTAACTCTGATTTCATTTTAAGAAACTATAATCATTGGGCTCCTCTCAAAATTCCTTAGATATAGCCTCAGTAAGAATAAGCAGGATTTACCTCAACCTTACATTTTGGCAAAATTCTGTGGGCACTTTAGCCTCTTTCCTTCTGTCATAAGAAACTCAATTTCTACAGAAATATATTAACTATTAACTGTCCTTTCCATTAGTTTGCTTCTAATTTGATTGCCCTAGAGTCATAAGAAGAGTTATATTGAATCTAATATCAAATCATGGATATACAGAACTCAAATTAGGGTAGGCATTGGGTCTAGCAAGGGCATCCCAGGAATCTCTTTTTATATATATATAAAGATATTTATTAAGTTTCCAATTTTATACAAACAAAAAGAAAAAAGAAAAAAGATTTAAAAACACATACAGTTCACAATACTTAATTTTCAATGACATATTTCCCTGACCTCCTCATACCTCCCCTTCTTGTATTCCAATTCAAATTATTTATTCAGCAAATCCTTATCTCAAATCATTGCAGCTGGAAACCCCTTAATTTCAATCCAACATCATTCAACATTCTTTAATTGTACAATATTTCTGTAAATAGTCCTTAAATTTCTTCCAGTCTTCTTCCGCCGACTCTTCTCCCTGGTCACGGATTCTGCCAGTCATTTCTGCCAATTCCATACAGTCGATCATCTTCATCTGCCATTCTTCCAGAGTGGGTAAATCTTGCGTCTTCCAATACTTTGCAATAAGTATTCTTACTCTAGCCCAGTATTCTAGCCCAGGAATCTCAAAGCATGATAGATGGGGAAATGGTGTGTTGAAAATCTGCAACAGCTGCACAGTTTTGGAAAAAAAATAACAAGGCCAAAGTGAAGTAAAGTTGTTCATGATTCAGGAGAACAAAATCTCTTGCTGTGAAAGGTTTTTTTTTCTAAGGTCAAAATGCATTTAGTCTACAGTGGTCAAAGCTGACTTGAGCACTGGTATTCTGGGCCAGCATCTGCCACAAACAGACATGGATGTCATTTGCATTAAGAAGAACCCCTGAGAAGCGTGATTTCAAGAAGCAAGAGCAGCGGGACATCGCTAATGTAGCTTGAGAGGAAGAAGAATGCGTGTCTTATGTATCCATGCATATATATCATTTTTATTTTATTAATAAAGCAAATCACAATGAAAAGGCACTTCATCAGGGAACATTCAAAAGAGCTTACAAAATGAACATGGCAAGACCACCACCAACAATTTATACTTAACTTTTCTGAAGAATGTTTGGAAGCAGCTTACAATATGAGACAGAAAAACAGCAACACAATTACAGTTATAATAAAATAGCAGCAATACATGTAGTAAAACAACTGTATGACAATGACAATATAATCAGAAATACATATATTGTGTACATATGCATTCCTGTTATCTTATTAATAATATTTTATTAATGAAATATATACTCTTCTGCAGCACATCTGAAGCTTACAATAGGAGACATTAAAATGACTGCAATGAAATTATAGTATGAATCTAATCAAATAGAAATAGCAGTGATAAAAAGAAGCAATCATAAAAGCAGTCATTCTTAAAGCAAATTTAATGGCAGCAGTCACAATGTCTATAAAACACACACACACACAAATTAAAGGATGTCAGGAATAAAACTCCTTGATTAGACATCTAAATTAAGAAAGAGATTGGAGCTCCATTGGTAGAGCATTCCATCATTTTGGTGTCAACACTAAGAAGAACCCGTCTATTGTTGCCTCTGATCTTATCTCATTCGGTTCTCTCATGATAATAACAATCAGGATTGTATTGAGGGAGTCACTCTTGAGATCATTAGTCCTTGTCCATTTAGGGCAGGCATAGGCAAACTTGGCCTTCCAGATGTTTTTGGCCTACAACTCCCATCATCCCTAGCTAACAGGACCAGTGGTCAGGGATGATGGGAATTGTAGTGCCAAAACATCTGGAGGGCCGAGTTTGCCTATGCCTGGTTTAGGGCTTTATAGATTTTTTATTTGGCCCCATAAGAAATAGATAGTACAAATATCATATCAAAGTTATGTGTAAGATTTTTAAAAAAATCTCTTATGCCCATGATTTTTTTCTGAGTCCTGTTTGGCTCCTTGGTCTTGAAAAGAAGTCATACATAATATGTATTATCATACATATAAATATTATATTATAAAAATATTATACAGATATGCACTCCAGGTTTCCTAAAATAACCAGCTCATAAGCAGATGCTACAACAATGCATACAACTATATAAAAACACTTATGTATCAGTGTATGACTTTCATACATATGTATGAATTTCATACATATGTATGAAATTATGCTTCATATAATACTTCACAGGGCTTGTCTGTTTCATATGTGTAACATATTTCCTCCTTATAATTAGTTGGGCATTGGGGAAAAAGTAAAACATGAGCAACTCATAAATATATGCAGGCATTTGCTGCAAGAGGCAGCAAACTATGTTGGCACAGTTCATTTGGGTTAGAACCACCAAATTCCATGTATAAATCCATTTAAAATGGATTCCTTCTGCACCCCTAGCTATGTGCTACAATCACTGAGCCTTGAAGTCTGCAGCTATATGTTAGACCAGCTGGGGATTCTGAATTAAAGCAGCTCTATGTGGATAACATTTTAGTACTCCAATGTGAAAATAGCTAAGTAATAAAGAACGTCTCATGACCAAGATCCCCTCCAAAACCTAGAGCTGGCACTGGTTTTAACATTTCACATGGTGGACATTATTTCACCTCAGCTTTGTGAACAATGGCTGGGTTCAGTCCAGTCTCTTGCCAGCCCCAGGAGCCAACCAGACACCCTACCTTAACTGATATTATTTTGCTGTGGAGGTAAAGGTAAAGGGACCCCTGACCGTTAGGTCCAGTCATGGCCGACTCTGGGGTTGCGGCGCTCATCTCGCTTTATTGGCCGAGGGAGCCGGCATACAGCTTCCAGGTCATTTGGCCAGCATGACTAAGCTGCTTCTGGCGAACCAGAGCAGCGCACGGAAACTCCATTTACCTTCCCGCCAGAGCGGTACCTATTTATCTACTTGCACTTTGATGTGCTTTCGAACTGCTAGGTTGGCTGTGGAGGACCATTGGCCAATGTTTTCATGGCTGGGAATGAATTTTACCAATAACCAAAGTAGCCTAGGTTCTTGGAGGTTTTACTCTCCTCACACCAAGAGTGATTCTGTTTCTCCTGTGACAACTTGGCTGTGCTGGACATTGGGCAGAATCCATAGTGTATGAAGGCCCCTATCCCTCACATAATATCCCCTGTCCTTTTTGGCTCATGAGACCCCACTCACTGCCCAATCAGCGTATTGTACATATGCTATCCATAACATCAAAATGAAAGGTATTTTTATGGCAGCTGATACTCTTGAGGAGCTTGCCGCTCTCAAGATGTGTCAGTTAGTGAGAAATATATACAAGTTGAAGGGGCGGGGGAGTTCACATCTAACTGAGCCTCAATCATTTGCCACGATGCAGACGCTGTCCTGTCTGGTGCTGTCAGGGTGCATTAAGCGTCTTGTTTGATGTGTCATCATAACTTGTTTACTTCCTGACATACACTTGATGTACAGCACACTCGATTCAAGCACACTTCTTGAGAGTTGTTTCTTTGGGGAGCCCCACACAAAATCGTCGAGCGCCTGTGGTGACAGGTAAATAAGTTTGAAACTCATTGCCCAAATACAAAGAGATGTCATAAACCCTTCCGAGTAATTCAGTGAACATGTAGCAAACAGTAGCCTTTGATCAAGACACAAGGCTCAGAAGAATAGAGGCTATTTGACGGAGGATTTAACCCATTGTGGTTGAAGTGGGGAAAAGGGATGAAAACTTAGCAAAGGATACGGGAGGGTGGAATTATGGTAATTTGAAACAGGCCAAAGAGCACATCTCAGTAGCAGATGTCACAAGAATGTGCTTGGTTCTCCCTACATTAACAGTTGCCAAGTGTGTTACACTGTACTCGTTTTGTTTTAATGCAGTTGAGGGGAAAGGGAAATGCTTTGTGATACTCTTGGGTAGAGATGATAGAATCCTGATCTTTCCTTCACACTGTCTGTAGCAATACAATGGATTCAAATTTGCACAAAGGTGCTTCTACCATTTTTATTTTGCCTAGAGAAAATGTGACACTGTGAGATGCTCCTGTTCAGTGTCCTACTCAGACATACCTTCTTCCAGAATACACCATCTTACCAACACCAGCTTTCTGGTATCTGCTCCCAGAAGACAACCGCCATTCTGTGGCTACCCCCTTAGATTCTCCCTCCTAAAGATTCAATGTACCTCTTCAAACCTTAGAATTTCCCCAAGCATACTGATCTCTCTTTCTTGTTCCTCAGTGGCTCAGTTTAGACTTTAATCCTGTTAACATGCACCAGTTGAGTTTGCTATCAGTATATCAATAGAGAGCAAGAATCATATATTGCTTCTAAAAATGTGTGTGTCTCTTTGTGCCTGTAACTTAATCTAGAGTAGACCCAAGAGCATCTCACTTAGAATCTTGGTACTTCAATTGCACTGAAATCACTCCTCTTCAGAAATCTGGAAAAAGTTCCTATGGCTTCAGCTTCCCTTTCATTTCAATAATCTTTCTATCCACCTACCTGAGAAAAGAAGCATTTATAATGTCAGTGAGAAAGGTTGGTAAATAAGCATGTACTCCAAATGATTCTCTGTTTCATTTTTGAAGAGGAGTCATGCACAATTTAAAATACTGGAGATTTTTTTCATGAACTGAAGGTTCCCCCCCCCCAAATGAAGAGCTATATCTTTCTTGTTTCTTTTTCATTACTATGATCAACACATGAAAAATAAGAGAAAGTGGGGGGAGGTGTGTAGGAGATAGCAATTTTTTTTATTAATAACAGAATAAAAATCAAGGTTAGATATGGATCAAGTACAACTGAAGAGATTTCACATGCAACTCAGCCTGTATGCCTCTCCACTTTTAATTTTGCTCCCCGATGTGAAGTGAATAAGTGCATTACTCTGAGAAAATCCATCAGCCATAGAATTCCTAAACCGATGTTGAAAGGCATTTTGTCATCTCCATTATTTGATTGCAATAGATGGGTTGAGCTATTGGAGAAACTTGCACCAATAAAAAATACAGTTATGTTTAACAGAAAGAGGATTTCTTTCATCTCTACATCTCTTTGGTGACTCCGGTGTATATATACCATTTCTACAATGCCTTATGGAGTGCAGGAAATGGAAAGGATGGGGAAATCAGTATGTTAGTTCTTCAGTGGAGGCACACCCAGTTCTGTCTTGACACTAGCTTCAGGAGGATCATGGCACTTTGTGGCTGGAGAAATGTTTCAACATTTGGGTTTTTACTGGTTTGTTTAAAAAATGCAGGTTCTGTGGTCATGGTAGAGGTTCAAAGTGTGGAAGAAGTGGATTAGAAAGGCAGTATTCTCCCCCTCTTAATATTAAAACCCAGGACCATTCAATGAAGCTGCATGTTGGAAGATTTGGGACAGACAAAATGAGGTACTTCCTGATACAACTCAGAATTAAACTATGGAATAAACTACCACAAGAAGTTGTGATGACCACCATCTTGGAAGGATTTGAAAAAGGGATACAGTGGTACCTACGGTTGCAACTTAAAACGTTCCAGAGGTCCTTTCTTGACCTGAAACCATTCTTAACCTGAGGCGTGTTTTGCTAATGGGGCCTCCCACTGCTGCCATGCCGCTGGCACGCAACTTCCGCTCGCATCCCGGGGCAAAGTTCACTACCATGAAGGTGCAGGGCAATTCCGTGTCCAAGGCAGGCTGCTTACCAGCTTCATTTGATACGCAGGCTGAGACCCTTCCAGCCCGTGGACTGTCTGGCCAGAGTGGTGCATGCTCTAGTTATCTCTCACTTGGACTACTGCAATACACTCTGTGTGGGGCTACCTTTGAAGGTGACCCAGAAACTGCAACTAATCCAGAATGCAGCAGCTAGACTGGTGACTGGGAGCGGCCGACGAGACCACAATAACACCGGTCTTGAAAGACCTACATTGGCTCCCAGTACACTTCCGAGCACAATTCAGCAGTTTTTGCTGCCCTTTAAAGCCCTAAATGGCTTTGGTCCAGTATATCTGAAGTAGCATCTCCACCCCCATCGTTCTGCCCGGACACTGAGGTCCAGCGCCGAAGGCCTTCTGGCGGTTCCCTCACTGTGAGAGGCCAAGTTACAGGGAACCAGGCAGAGGGCCTTCTCGGTAGTGGCGCCCACCCTGTGGAATGCCCTCCCATCAGATGTCAAAGAGAACAACAACTACCAGACTTTTGGAAGACATCTGAAGGCAGCCCTGTTTAGGGAAGCTTTTAATGTTTGATGCATTACTGTATTTTAATATTTTGTTGGAAGCCGCCCAGAGTGGCTGGGGAAACCCAGCCAGATGGGCGGGGTATGAATTTTTTATTATTATTATTATTATTATTATTATTATTATTATTATTATTATACCAGGAGTACCTACTTCCGGGTTAGTGGAGCTCATTACCCGAAGCATTCGTAAGGAGGACGGTACGTAACCCAAGGTTCCACTGTAATACATATTCAAGGAGGATAAGGCTGTACTGGCTTATAGCCATGCTGACTGTGTCCTTTCTCCAGTATCAGAGGAAGCATGTCTCTGCATACCAGTTGCTGGTGTGGCAAGTGCTGTTCCAGTTTCCAGTTTGTAGGCTTCCCATTGGATCTGGCTGGCCACTGTAAGAACAAGATGCTGGGCAAGATGGGCTTCTGGTCTAATCTCGCTGGGTTCTTGTTATGTAAGCCCAAAGCACAGTGAGAAATCAAAAATACCAATTTGCTCATTGCTTCTTACAGCCTTTCTCTTTAAGGAAATAAAAATGTCCGTTCCAGCTTGTTTAGAATTCCAGCAGCTACACAAGGAGCAAGACGTAAGACAAAGATGCTTCGGTAATGAAAGCCAGCATTCTCTGTCCCTTTACCACAAAAAAGAGAAATAAATTTGCAATAAAGCTTGGATGGTTTTGGAGCACATGTTTATTATCCGAGTTCGCCTCCTGGGAGTGAGAGCAATTTAAGGAACCCCACTGTAGACGGAACTGTGGTGCCTTTTGAAGGGAACAGGATGCCTCCTGATGACTTCAAAGGAAAAACCAAGGTTTAACACCAAATTTTGTCTGACTTAAAACAACCTGGCAGTGTGAAGCTTGCAGCATCTTGAATCATGCCTGGCATTCTGGATCTGATTTACAAACAAATCACATATGTGTAAAATATATTCGTATATGCTTTAGCACCACATGCAAACAGAATCTGGTGTGTGTGTGTTTTCCTCATGCAGTTTCAATTATTTTACTTACTCAGAGACAAACTGCTTCTATTTATTTATTTATACCTACCTACCTACATACATACACCCTGCCCATCTGGCTGGGTTGCCCCAGCCACTCTGGGCAGCTTCCAACACATAAAATCACAATAAAATGTCAAACATTAAAAACTTCCGGATACAGGGCTGTCTTTAGATGTCTTCTAATAAGGGCAATTGTGATGTAATTTAAATTCAACTAGCAATTTGTGTACAGGAGAAGCAGTGTGTCTGCCTCCCATATACATTTATATTTAACATTTTCTGGTGGCAGCGACTGTTCGTTTCAGCAGTCATAGTTTTAAAAATGATGGTCATTCAATTACTGATAGCCAGTTACTATATTTCTTGATAGCAAATGATGGTCCTTGGCAACGGATAACATACATCAAGTACAGTTTTGATCTTCTGAAATTTGAACCTAGACAAATTGGTGTATAAAGAACTCTTGTCACAGATTTTATAAAAGCACTGATCTTAATTATGTTAGCAAAATATCCTTCAGTGAAAAGGTACAATCACAACACATTCCTAACTGAATTTATTGAATTCAATTGGGCTCTTTCCCAGGTAAAATGTTTTAGGATTGCAGCCTTAGACCTTTCTGAAATTTACTTTCATCCTCTGTATGCCACAGTGCTAACCTTTGTGTCCCTATTAAATGAATGCTGGTGGGTAAACATGTGAAGGGATGTGCAGTAAATTTGTCTGATTAGGTGCCTTCTTGTTAGATGGTTTGTGTATCTGCTGCAATAATTGAATATGCAGCAGCTCAGAACGAGATATCCAGAAAAATTAAGAGACCAGTACGAGAAATACTGTTAGAACAATCAGTTCCCAAATATTTAGTATTTTATTATTAGAGGCAGCCGGTCAGCATCAGATCTAATAATTTTCATTTCCAAGGTCAATCCAGCAAGCAACCCCTTCGAAATGTGTCTACCAGAAACACCTGCTTATTGCTTGGCTATCTACAGGATCTCTGGAGTACCTGCTAGAGATTGAATCTGGAATCTTCTGCACACAAACCAGATGATTTATCACGGAGTTGATCATGGTAGTAGCTGTCATTAGATTGCCAGTGCTGAACATCACAACACACACCTGCATTTATTAACGTTACAAAGCAGCATATTTTTTTTAATGCTTGCTAAATTTAGCATTCCACATTACAGCAAAGTGGGGGAAGAAATCAGATATAATTTTTAAAAATTCACCTCCCTTTTCATTCACTTCAATTTGGCATAAGATATAACTAACTAGAGATTTGGGGTGGGGGAAGAAATACTATTTAGTATGTGACACTCAACAGACGTCTGAAAAAGTCACTTGGATAATTGCAAGTGTTTCAATCTTTTCCTTCCACTTATTTGAGACTGAAGTATAAGTGTTGATGAGCAAATGGGTTGGGTACTTATAAGGCTTTTGGGATAATTCTTGCAAAAAGCTAAGGCTCTTTTCAAGATTTCTCCAAATCTTTGAATGCCTTGGCCCAGACAAGTGCCTTGTTAATCCACCTCATCTGGGAAGGTTAATAGGCATGCTCAATTGTACAGAACATGCTTTTCATTAAGAAGGTCTTTGGGTCAAGCAATAGCATCTCCAGGCTAGGGCTGGGGGACTCTGGAGAACCATTGCTAGTCAGCGTAGTTCAGATGTTGCCAACACGGTTCTGGATGAGGTTTAAGGGTCTACCCCCTGTGTAGAGAATGCCAAGCTAGATGGACCATTATGAGGCAGATTCCCACGATCTTATATGCTTTCAAGTTGGAGGAGGTAGGGGGAATGAAAAGAGCAGGACTGATAGCTGAGAGGGCTAATAAAAGCAAAAGTCTCTTCCTAGCTTCCAATCAATCTGAAATGAGGTTTCAGAACATGCTATACAGGACTGCTGGGAAGTGGGAAGTTCCGCCTGATCGATGAATTCAGAATAATAATGTCCCCCAAAGTTCATGTCACTAGAAACAGCTTAGAAAGCACTTCTGACTTTATCCTCATCAATTACATTTATATTCCACCTCAATGAGCTCAAGATGGTGTACATGCTTCAACTCCTCTTCACCCTCATGACAACCCTGCGAAGTAGGTTAGACTGAGAGACAGTGGTCATCTAGTGGGCCTCATGTCTGAGTGGAGATTTAGACCCTGGTCTCCCAGGTCCTAGTTTAACACTAACCACATTTCTACACTGGCTCTTTACCATCCACTGTTCTTTTCTCCCCTCATCACATCTTGGTACATTTGTGAAATTATGAGAAGGGGGAGTCAAGGGAACGTGACACATGATTAGGGATTGTGAATTAAAAATAACAAACAAGCTGTTGTTGTTGTTTAGTCGTTTAGTCGTGTCCGACTCTTCGTGACCCCATGGACCAGAGCATGCCAGGCCCTCCTGTCTTCCACTGCCTCCCGCAGTTTGGTCAGACTCATGTTGGTAGCTTTGAGAACACTGTCCAACCATCTCGTCCTCTGTCGTCCCCTTCTCCTTGTGCCCTCCATCTTTCCCAACATCAGGGTCTTTTCCAGGGAGTCTTCTCTTCTCATGAGGTGGCCAAAGTATTGGAGTCTCAGCTTCAGGAGCTGTCCTTCCAGTGAGCACTCAGGGCTGATTTCCTTAAGAATGGATAGGTTTGGGGGCCACCAGGGGGCGCATTGGAAGATGGCTGACAATAACATCTCTCCGACCCACACGAGGTAATTAAGAGGCTGTGATGGGAGTATGCAGCCTCCCTTGCCCCCCCAAGGGAATGGGGGGACTGCCTTGCCAGCTGTGTCCATAATTCACCCCCAAAATCAAAAGAAGGGGGTGAGGACACTTGGCACAAAGCCCTCGGGTGACGTCGGCTCTCCCTGACGCTGTCTCTAATTGCGCACTGGTTCGCATTAGCACGAAATATACAATTGGAAATATATAATTGGAAAGAAGCTAATGCACATACATCAAGTGAAGATCAGGTGTAAAGACTGCTGATTAATGGGATCTCTGCGAGCGGAGCGACGGGCTGGACAAATAAATCAAGTGAAGAATCATCATTAAAAGACTGGTATGTTGGAGTGAAACGGAAAGGGGGGGAAGGAAAAAACTTTTCTTATTTTGTCTTATGTGAGTACCAATAACCCTCCCCTCCAGAGAGAAGAATCATTGCTAATTACTAATCACAAGCAGGAGCCAAGAACTGTGTGGAAATGAATTACTGATCAAAGAGAGGACTGGTGGAAACATCGGGGAATGGAAAGAAAGTTTTATGACGCAGTTAAAAATGGACTTTCGTTAAGACAGGCTTACCTATAGGAGGACAAGGGGGAGGAGGACCAGGGTCATCGGAATGTGAATGTATGGTTATCGGAATGTGATCTTGACCTGGCAGGTCCCCTTGAGATATAGATTGGCAAGCCTGTGGATCAACGGACAGACTGTGGGAATGTTTTTTTACGGAGGTGTGGAAATGGCGTCTGTTCTTATGGGATATGACTATTGGAGAGTGTAAAACCCACACAGAATATGTTTGTTTGCAACCCACTTGTGAAGATTATCAGAGATCACAAAGAAAGGAATATATGATAACCACAAGAAGATGAGGAAAATAACAAAGAGACTATCTGGACAGAACTGGATAGAACTGTTTAATTAAAGCAGCAGCAGCAAGAGTGAAGTTTGGATCCCTTTCGGAGCTTGAAGTATGGGCACCCCCAACAAAAATTTTAAAAATTTGGCTGTATAATTTGGAACTAATGTGATTTGGAATTAATGTGATTTGATTGGCCTGTTAATAAAAATTATATTTTTTTTAAAAAAAAGAATGGATAGGTTTGATCTTCTTGCAGTCCATGGGACTCTCAAGCGTCTCCTCCAGCGCCATAATTCAAAAGCATCAATTCTTCAGCGATCAGCCTTCTTTATGGTCCAGCTCTCACTTCCATACATCACTACTTGTCAAGCATAAACCCAAATGAATGCAACAAAATGGCAGCCCATTCCAGAAAATTTATATTTCCTATATTGCCATATTGGTGAATAAAAATGGGCTTCTCAAATATTCCAAGTAAAAACTTCATTCAGCTATGGAAGCCATACTGCAGCCTTCTCTTCAGTTTCACACATTTTAATCCATAGGGCTGTATGCACTATACCTTTAAATCTTATTCATTCCCTTAACGAATTCTGGACACTTCAGTTTGTTAAGGGTTGCTGGGCATTGTAATTCTGGGAGGGGCAAACTACAGTGATCAGAATTCTTTGAGGGAAAGAATTTGCTTCAGATGTGCTTTAAAAGTATGTTGTGTACATAGCCCCAACATGAAAGCTCCAAACAATATCAGATTTCTAATGTATTTCAAAAGACCTATGGACTATGCAAGAAATCCCTCCTACACTTGTTTTGTCGATACACATAGGAACAAATTAGGTAACCAAGAAACTGAAATGGTTCCCAGCCTGAGTGCATCATGAACTGTTTTTCGCCAGTCAGATTATTTCTTATCAGACACATATATCTTGGGACCCAGTGCCTCCTGCCTTCAATCAACAGTGGACCAAAGCTATCTATCACCATTGTCATTGCCTGCCAAATCTCATCATTACCCGAAGCATGAAAAGAGGAATATATATATATATATATAGAGAGAGAGAGAGAGAGAGAGTGTCTTCTACAACAACCACAGAAGGTATTCCTGCAGCAACCTTTTGTAGAAGGCAGCAGATCAGACATAGATGTTCTGCATAAGATGTCTTCTGAAAATAAATCTCTCTTCAGCATTCAGTGTTTTGCTCTTGTTTTATTTATTTTATAGGAGTGACAGAAAAAATGCACTTCTCAAAAACAGATTTTGAAAGCATTCAGAAATCTTGGATGATTCTCCTCCAGGCAACATGTCTTCCTTACTGTCAGCTGTCTGGAAACTCAAAAAAGTAATGTTTGATACTGTAATTTCCTTAGACCCATCGTTTCTCACAATGGTAATGCCAATGACAGGCTGGTAAGAGTATTGGTTTACTCTGATTTCTCTTTACATCTGTCTCCTTTGTTTCTTGAGCATGCAGATCAAAGTGAAGATTGTGTCATGAACATAACATCATCCCCAAAAGTTTAAAAGTTGTTAAGAAATTTGCAGTTTCTAGACTTTTCACTTCCTCTCTTTGGATGTCTATGCACTTCTTCTGTAGTAATCAAGAGATAGTGCAATGGTGGAATTGCATTCCTGGGTCACTTTGGAGATGCATAATATTAGCCAGCAATTAAAATCTGACTAGAACAGGGGAAAACATAAAGGCACAACAGAGAAATAAATAAAGCATAATGGGATATGGAACGCTTTCATATGGGAGTATGGCTAAAGGGCATGTTGCTCAATTTGATCACAGCTGTCCAAGGAGGCACAGGTCTTTTCTGTGTCCAGGGCAGCTGTCTACCAGCTCCATCTGGTACGCTGGCTGAGAGCCTACCTGCCCTTGGCTGTCTCGCCAGAGTGATGCATGCAGTTATCTCCTGCTTGGACTACTGCAATGTGGACTGATGTCCTCCTCCGAGTGTCTTCTGCTAGTTTCCTCACTGCAAGAAGCAAGGTTACAGGGAACCAGGCAGAGGGCCTTCTCAGTAGTGGCACCCTCCCTGGGGAACACCCTCCCTTCAGATGACAAGGAAATAAACAACCATCTGACTTTTAGAAGACAGCCCTGGATTGGAAAGTTTTTAATGTTTGATGTTTTAGTATGTTTAGATATATGCTGTGAGCTGCCCAGAGTGGCTGGGGAAACTCGGCCAGATGGGTGGGGTATAAATAATAATAATAATAATAATAATAATAATAATAATAATAATAATTTGGAATTCATTGCCATGGGGTGTGATGCTGTTCACCTGCATAGATGGCTTTAAATGTAGATCAGCAGATTCATGGATGATAAGTCTAGCAAGCGGATTAGCCAAAGAAGGTAATTTTGTAACCTCCACATTCAGAAGCCATATTTCTGTTGCTGTGTTAGCATTTTATTTTCTTGTTTTATTATTTAATATAGGGGGTGATTCTCAGCTCCAAGGGAGACTGTGGAGCTCTCATTCCACCAGTGGGTGAGGGGAGAGAAATCTATAGATGGAGAGGGAAGTCTGCTGCCAGAGGTCTCCTTGTTGTGCCTGTACCATTGTCATTGTTCTGTAAAACTGCTGTATTGATGGTGCGTGACATATACTGTATGAGGACAGCATGGATCTATGTTATCCAAAGACCCCTTTTCTCTAGACATGGAGCTGGCACAGGGCACTTCCAGACTGTTGTTGTTTTCAGGGGGGATTCAATTGGGTGGCGCTGTGGGTAAAAGCCTCAGGGCCTAGGGCTTGCCGATCGAAAGGTCGGCGGTTCGAATCCCCGCGGCGGGGTGCGCTCCCGTTGCTTGGTCCCAGCGCCTGCCAACCTAGCAGTTCGAAAGCACCCCCAGGTGCAAGTAGATAAATAGGGACCGCTTACTGGCGGGAAGGTAAACGGCGTTTCCGTGTGCTGTGCTGGCTCGCCAGATGCAGCTTTGTCACGCTGGCCACGTGACCCGGAAGTGTCTCCGGACAGCGCTGGCCCCTGGCCTCTTAAGTGAGATGGGCGCACAACCCTAGAGTCTGTCAAGACTGGCCCTTACGGGCAGGGGTACCTTTACCTTTTTTTCAATTGCATTCCAGGAAATTCAGGTTGCACAATTGAAGTTGATTTGGAAGTCTTGCATCAAAGAGCAGAGGGGGGGGGTGTTTTTGTGGTTTTTTGTTTTGTTTTGTTTTGTTTTTGTAGAAAGGAAAGGCACCAGGAAATGATCTACTAAGTGTGGAATAAAAATTATTTGATGCAAAGCAATCAGGGTGAATGCTCAGTAAGTGTGGGTTGTTCTGAAGTGTTCGTAGTTAACTCCCTATCATTTAAACAATGAGAGGAGAGGGGAAATGGCCATAGGAATGAAAAACTAAAACGAATGCCACTCCTACAACCTCCAATTTGGACTCCTACAAGCCATCTCTCTCTCTCTCTCTCTCTCTCTCTCTCTCTCTCTCAGTATTGGTAGCCACCTTGAAGATCTCATAGGAGGGGATTGTACCTGCTTCTGAGATTCCTCCCAAACATCCTGCAAGCCACTGTGTTGGTTTATATCAGAGGTCGGAAACTGTGGTTCTCCAGATGTTGTCAGATTCCACCTTCCATCAACCCCAACCAGCATAACCAATGGCAAGGCTGGTTTAGATGGAAGTTTGCCCTGAACCAGCAGAATAATTTTGTTCTCTTGTGCTTCCTGGTCATGCTGTAATTACAAATGTCAGAAGGAAGTCAAGGCAGAGCAGGGGAAAGCACTTTGTACCTCTTAGCTTTAAAGTGTAAAAAATAATGATAAAACCCCCATTTGGTTTAAATTTCTCTTCCATTCTACTTCAAAATCAGTAAAAAATGAAGTTTGACTTTGCGGTAGCAAAAACCTAGGCAGTTCACTGGGTTTTTAAAATACGATAGAATAAAACAGCTGATTTATGTGAAGTCTAGTTTTATAGTTATCAAAACAAGTACATCAGGTGCCCTGAGTTGCACGCCTCCCATTTGAAAATTGCTAAACCAATTGCTGGTGAAGTGTGCCATTAATTTTCTCCCCAAACTGACTGACCACACTGGTGCTGAAACTCACAGTTCTCATCTCTTCGACAGCCACAGGGCAATGTTCTTTTCCAGCCACAGTTCAAATCACAAACTGTCCTTCATTGAATGCAGTCAACCTAACACCTAAAGGTGACTTCACACTGATGGAGCATGACCCCAATAATGCCTTTCGCTACAAAAGCCACACACGCCAGCGGGAAGAAGATTTTTATGTTAGATATCATTGTATTGTGTGTATTTTGAGGTAATCCCAAATAATCCAAACAGTCCAATGAACTATTTTAATCCATGATCCTCTCCCATGTTTCAAAAAATAAATAGGATTGCATTGTTGACTGTGGAACAGGCTTTCATCGCTTTCTTTCCCCTCCCACCACCTTGCACAATAAAACAAGTTTCATTTTCACATACATTGAGAGCCTTCAATTTTTTATTTTTGCAATTAGGAAGCATTGCAGTTTAATACTTTAATCAATTAAGCATACCTCTGAGAACAGATGCTTTCTGATCTGCTCTAGTAATGCAGGTTCAGGTGTGACGTTAGTGCATTTATTTATTCACCACTGAAGGTAGATTTAACAATGTACACTGGTACCTCTGGTTACGTACTTAATTCGTTCCGGAGGTCTGTTCTTAACCTGAAACTGTTCTTAACCTGAAGCACCACTTTAGCTCATGGGGCCTCCTGTTGCTGTTGCGCTGCCGGAGCACGATTTCTGTTCTCATCCTGAAGCAAAGTTCTTAACCTGAGGTACTATTTCTGGGTTAGCGGTGTCTGTAACCTGAAGTGTAAGTAACCTGAAGCGTATGTAACCCAAGGTACCACTGTAATTGTATACATGGCTATTCAGTCATTAGTCTCACTGAGTTTAATAGGATTCACTCCTAGGTAAGTGTGTATGACTGCACCTTCATATAACAAATGTTATGCTCAACACCCCAAACTCCACATGCCTGTACACAAAAACATACAAGAGGAGCCATGCTGGGTCAGACCAAAGACCCTTCTCTCTCTCTTTTTTTTTTTACAATAATATTTATTAAATTTCATCAATAGACATAACAAAAAAGAAAATATACAACAACACAATAGAAAACTGAAAAAGAAGAAGAAAAAATAACAAACTTAAGATACCTAAACCTAAAAGAAACTCAATTAATTCATTAAAATGCATTTTCATAAACATTTTGGTTGACTTCTTCTAATCTCCTCCATCTGAATTTCCTCTTAATTTGAATGTAGCAGTTTCCAATATCATTATTTCATAAAACAATATTAAAGTGGTATTCCAATTTCTTTCCTTTCTTATAATACATTTTCTTATTTATATATTTAAATCTAATTTAATCCTAGCAGACCAAAGACCCTTCTCATCCCACATCTTGTTTTCTGGAGCAAGCTTGTTTTCTCCTGCTCTGGAAGGTAGGACTCGAATCGACAGCTTCAAGAAAGGAGACTCCAACTCAAAATCAAGAAGAACTTTATGACAGTAAGAGCTGTTTAACAGTGGAACTGTCTCCCTCGGGAGCTTGTGGGCACTTCTTCCTTGGAGGTTTTTAAGCAGAAGTTGGATGGTCATCTGTAATGGATGATTTAGTTGACATTCCTGCATTGCAGGGGGTTGAACTAGATGACACTTGTGGTACCTTCCAACTCTACAATTTTATGATTCTATCTTGTTTCCTGTAAGAGGACAAGCAAATACTTCTAGGAAGCCACAAGCAAGACAGGAGGAACCCCTCCCTGCTTTGACCCTAGTAACCAGCATTCAGCCACATGCTGCCTCTGAACATGTTCTCCTATCCAGCCGTGTGCACCAACATTATGTGAATTACTAATATTTGCAGTGGAAGTTCTTTCTCTGCAGAAGCAAATTTTGGGAAGGGCAACTGGTTTGGTTGCACTGCGCACAGAGCCTCATGGACACCGCAGGGAGCAGCAATGATGTAGAACTGAAGGCAAGAGGCGAGATGGGGCAAATTTTGGTGTCGCATAAGGCACCGCTGAAATTTAAGACCCCAAGTCATAGAAAAATAAATTTTCATCACAAGAATTAAGTTTTGAAGCTTTATGTGCAGAAACTTGATTTAAATGTTGCAAAAACAATAAGTGATACATTGTCTCAGTTATACATCTCTCTTTTTGCATATACTGGTTCCATGCTCTAGAGCATATATTTGCCCATACCTAGCTTTTTCAGGTAAAAATCAAAATGAACTTTGTCCCCCCACCCACCCACTGGTTTCCTGCTTGCTTGCATCTTGGGCAATACCCAGGGAGATCTGTGTCTGCTTGCAAAACAACTCGTGACCGAGTGATGGGAGCTACTTCATAAACATAAATAGATGTTCTGAAATTCAATCCCAAGACTCATGACTCAGTCATAAAACCTAGCCCACCTCATTTTTGCAATGGAAAAAACACAAGCCTTCATCATGATTTCATACGGTGTATTTTTCACAGTAACTTAAAATGCAATGACAATCATACACAATTTTATGTAACATTAGGTAACGTCAGCACTTTAACAGCACAGTCATCTTTTATATGTCAATAATAATAATAATAATAATTTATTATTTATACCCCATCCATCTGGCTGGGTTTCCCCAGCCACTCTGGGTGGCTTCAAACAAAATATTAAAATACAATAGTCCATCAAAGATTAAAAGCTTCCCTAAACAGGGCTGCCTTCAGATGTCTTCTAAAAGTCTGGTAGTTGTTGTTCTCTTTGACATCTGGTGGGAGGGTGTTCCACAGGGCAGGCGCCATTACCAAGAAGGCCCTCTGCCTGGTTCCCTGTAACTTGGCTTCTCGCAATGAGGGAACTGCCAGAAGGCCCATGGCACTGGACCTCAAAAGTACACCCAGCTGAGTTCAATGGGTGTTACTCCCAGGTAAGTAAGTAGAGGATTGCAGCCTAAAGGTATTTTGCAGAATGGGAACAGATCTTCACAGGCAGCAGAGGTCAAGGAATTTGCTGCCACAAATTGTGATGATGGGCTCTAGCTTTGATGCATTTGGACAAATTGGGGGGGTAGGTATTTTCATGGCTGTTAGGGATGTGAGTTAAGTAGAACCTCTATGTTAAATGACAGTATGCCTCTGAACACCGCTGCAGAGGGGAAACTATCTAGGGATGGCTCTCATCATCATGTTCTGTTTGTGAGTTTGCCAGAGTTATCTGGTTGAGTATTGCTGGAAAGGGTCTGTGATTAAGCTAGATGATATGATCTGGCAAGCGAGTCCTCTGTATGTTTTCCAAACGGCAACATGCTGTACTCCAAATGTCTGTTTGAACGTTCCTGAATGCATGAAACAGTTTTGTTTTGCTACACGGGATGAGGGTGGCGGAGTAAATTAGCCTGGATGATAGCAAGTCATTTTTTTAATTAAAAAAAAGTGAATACATACAGTCATACCGTGCTTTAGGGTGATCAAGAAACTGCATATATTTATCACAGTAATTATTGTGACAATCCCATACAGTAAGTTAGTGTTACTATTCCTAGATAGCAGCTTCAGGGTAGGTACTGAGAGAGAACAGTTTGCCTGGCAGTTTCTTCCTGAGTTTATAGCAGAGGTGAGATTTGTACCGTTGACTTCCTGATTGACAGCTCAGCCTCTAGCAGTGCAATCCTACACATGTATTCTCATCAGCAAGCCCCACTGGATTTAATGGGTTTAACTTCCAGGTTTGCAGCTTACAAGGCTAAAAACCAGTGTCAAAATCATAATGCACCAATTAGGTGTCGACACACCCCTTTCAGAATGTAGCACATGTATTTAATTTGTCAAATATGTTCTGTGTTTGTACAAAGGCACAGCTGTTCCTCTGGCATCAACATTTCACAGTTTCCGTATGCATTGCTGAGGCAGCACTGAACCTGAACATGTTTTGTTCCATGCCTCATAACTGGGAAACAAGCCCACTGCTAAGCCTGTCTACTCTGAAGTAAGCCCCTTTGAATACAATGAGGTTTACTTCCAGGTAAGGGGGTATAGGATTGCTGCCTAAATTGTCAACTTCTGTTGCCATATACAGTGATTGCTGCGTTTAAATTATTGAGAATATGAAAGTTTGCCAGATTTTATGAGCTCGCTGCAGAAAAGATGAAGTTGCATAATAATATCATTTGCATCAGTGTTTAAACAAATGGAAGAATGACTTGACATAGTACAAACCCGCACAAATGAGAACTCATGCTGATACTGCTTAGTGATTATTTTGTCAACACAAAAATTAACCTATTATTCTTGCTGTGATGGATTTGCACCGAACCAATATAGAAATGCGGTGATAATGACTTTGTAATTACTGATTAAACATTTTCAACTATTATGAACTTCTCTGGCGTAATGAACTAAATGAAGAGCATGTTTCACAGCCTTCTGGTTTCTAGGAGGAATGCTTGATAGAATAAATGTCACTGCATTCTTTTGAAGGAAGAGAAAAATGAAACCTACTGTAAACCACATGGGTGAGATGAGGTTGATTCACACATTAGCTTCATAATGAGAGAATGCTGTGATGAAATGTCCCTATAGCTGCAGCGGCTTTCATTTCTGACAAAAATGAAACATTACCCCTTCATTGGAAGTGACAACTCCGATGCTCCTTTGAAACCCAGCGTCGTGATGAACAGAACCCGTTGCACTCACCTCTGATACACGTACCCTTTCTTTTCTGAGGGAACCACAAAACATTTGGCCTGGGTCAATGCTGCTAGATTACCTGTTTGAGATCCATGAAGAAATTAAAAAATTAATAAAGGTTTCATATAACAAAAGGGCAGAAGCATACTTATTAGGGATTTTGAGTAAGGATATCGCCAAAGATAAAATTAACATATTCCTATATGCAACAAGGGACATGGGTGGTGCTGTGGGTTAAACCACAGAGCCTAGGACTTGCTGATCAGAAGGTTGGTGGTTCGAATCCCCGCAACGGGGTGAGCTCCCGTTGCTCGGTTCCTGCTCCTGCCAACCTAGCAGTTTGAAAGCACGTCAAAGAGCAAGTAGATAAATAGGTACCGCTCCGGCGGGAAGGTAAACAGTGTTTCCGTGCGCTGCTCTGGTTCGCCAGAAGTGGCTTAGTCATGCTGGCCACATGACCCGGAAGCTGTATGCCGGCTCCCTCGGCCAATAAAGCGAGATGAGCGCCGCAACCCCAGAGTCGGCCATGACTGGACCTAACGGTCAGGGGTCCCTTTACCTATATGCAACAACACCAGCAAGAACATTGGTGGCCAGTTACTGGAAAGCAAATAACATCCCAACCAAAAGGAAATGGTTAAGTAAACTATGTGTGTATCTGGAGTTAGCAAAATTGACATTTATAATAAGGCAGATATAATAAATCTAAAACAGAAACAATGAGAATGCTTAAATGAATATTTACACAAACAGGGATCAAACACGAAAGTCTGGTTGTGCGTAGACTAACCTTGTGAAGAATACAGAGAATGCAAAGATTAGATGGACTATGGAAGAATTTAAGGAAAGGAAGTGACTGAAGAACAGATGTAAAGGTGAGTTAGATAACCAAAATACGTGTGGTGAATGCGGTGGAAGTCTTTTATAATATTTTAACTAGGATTTTTATATTGTAATGTTTGAAGTATGAATTTGGAATTAATTGATTATGAAAAGTATTTTTTCTCTTCATTCTTTTTCTTGTTTCTTTCTTTTATCTTTCGTCTTTCTTCTTTTCTTGTCTGCATTCTGGAAAATTGTGTAGATAAATGTTTTTATGTATTGTTTCTATTTCTTTTTTTTCTTTTCTTTTTTTTGTAACATCTAATAAAATTTAATAAAAATTATTTTTTTTAAAAAAAGATTACCTGTTTGAAATCTGCATCTCAAAGTCTCAGTTGGCTTCCTTCTCCACCTCCTTTCCTTCTTCCTTATGTCAACTTTGGGAGAAATTCCATATATATATATATATATATATATATATATATATATATATAGCGCCACCTGCTTTAGAAAAAACACAGTTGGCATATTTCCCTCCTCCCTTTTAGCAGAAGTGACCGCAAGCACAGCAGCTGTACAGGATTCCTTTTGGTGTACCGACCTCCCCGCTGCACCAAGGATTCCCTGCCCCAGCTGCTTCAGGTCGTGGCGGATGTTCTCCTGGAGACACCTAGCTTGGTCGTCCTAGGGGATTTTAACATCCATGCCGACACGACCTTACAAGGGGCCGCTCGGGACTTCGTGGAAAGCATGGCCTCCATGGGGCTGTCCCTGAATAAGTCTGGCCCAACCCATAGCCGCGGACATGCCTTGGACCTGGTGTTTACCTCTATGGATGTTGGTGATCTGACACTAAGTAAAAGCGAAACGAAAGAAGTGCCATGGTCAGATCACTTCCTGGTGCAACTGGACTTCTCTGCGACCCATCCCCTCTGCAGGGAGGTGGGACCAATTCGGATGGTCCGCCCCCGCCACTTAATGGATCCAAATGGTTTCCAGAGAGTGGTAGGGGATGCTTTATCCCATGTTGATGGCCTTTCAGCTGATTCCCTGGTGGCCCGCTGGAATGCGGAGTTAACCAGGGCTATTGACTGCTTGGCTCCGAAGCGCCCTCTCCGATTGCATGGAGCCCGGACAGCCCCGTGGTTTTCCACGGATCTGAGGGCAATGAAACAATCGTTGAGACGGCTAGAGCGCCGGTGGCGGATAACTCATTCCGAATCTGACCGGACACAGGTTAGAGCTCAACGTCGAGCCTACCAAGTGGCGATAGCGACGGCGAAGAAGAATTTCTTCACCGCCTCTATTGCATCTGCAGAAAACAGCAGCAGGAGACTTTTTCAGGTGGTTCACAATTTAGCGGAACCACCTGCAACATCGGGGCCCAGTATGGGCCACATGTTCTCCTGCAATGATTTTGCAAAGTTTTTTGCAGATAAAATCGCTCAGATTCGGGAAGAAGTAGACTCCACCGTGGGAGCAGGGCCGGGGCGGGAGAGTGCTAGAGTTCTGTCTAGTCAAGTTGAGTGGGATCAATTCCAATCTGTTACCTCCGAGGATGTGGACAGGCTGCTTGGACGAGTGAGACCAACCACCTGTCTCCTGGATCCTTGCCCATCCTGGCTTATAAAAGCTAGCCGGGAAGGACTGGGCGATGGGCTTCGTGGGGTGGTGAATGCTTCCCTCCGTGAGGGAGCCTTCCCAGACCCGCTGAAAGAGGCGGTTATTAAACCGCTTCTTAAAAAACCATCTTTAGATGCGGCTACGATGGCCAACTATCGCCCAGTCTCAAATCTTCCATTCTTGGGCAAGGTGATTGAGCGAGCGGTTGCCGAACAACTCCAGGCACGCCTGGAAGAAGCGGACCATTTGGATCCCTTCCGGTCGGGATTCAGGCCTCATCATGGGACTGAAACTGCCTTGGTCGCACTGGTTGATGATCTCCGGCGGGCTAGAGACAAAGGTGAGAGCTGTTTCCTAGTTCTGCTGGATCTCTCAGCGGCGTTTGATACCATCGACCATAACATCCTTCTGGACCGTCTTGAGGGGCTGGGAGCTGGGGGCACTGTCATACAGTGGTTCCGCTCCTTCCTCCTGGGCCGTGTTCAGAAAGTGGTGGTGGGGGATGAGTGTTCAGACCCCTGGGCTCTCACTTGTGGGGTGCCTCAGGGTTCTGTCCTCTCCCCCATGCTTTTCAACATTTACATGCAGCCGCTGGGAGAGATCATCAGGAGGTTTGGGCTGGGTGTTCATCAGTATGCGCATGATACCCAGCTCTACCTCTCTTTTAAATCAGAACCAGTGAGGGCGGTGAAGGTCCTGTGTGAGTGTCTGGAGGCGGTTGGAGGATGGATGGCGGCTAACAGATTGAGGTTGAATCCTGACAAGACAGAAGTACTGTTTTTGGGGGACAGGAGGCGGGCAGGTGTGGAGGATTCCCTGGTCCTGAATGGGGTAACTGTGCCCCTGAAGGACCAGGTGCGCAGCCTGGGAGTCATTTTGGACTCACAGCTGTCCATGGAGGCACAGGTCAAATCTGTGTCCAGGGCAGCTGTTTACCAGCTCCATCTGGTACGTAGGCTGAGACCCTATCTGCCTGCGGACTGTCTCGCCAGAGTGGTGCATGCTCTGGTTATCTCCCGCTTGGATTACTGCAATGCGCTCTACGTGGGGCTACCTTTGAAGGTGACTCGGAAACTACAACTAATCCAGAATGCAGCAGCTAGACTGGTGACTGGGGGCAGCCGCCGAGACCATATAACACCGGTCTTGAAAGACCTACATTGGCTCCCAGTACGTTTCCGAGCACAATTCAAAGTGTTGGTGCTGACCTTTAAAGCCCTAAACGGCCTCGGTCCAGTATACCTGAAGGAGCGTCTCCACCCCCATCATTCTGCCCGGACGCTGAGGTCTAGCGCCGAGGGCCTTCTGGCGGTTCCCTCATTGCGAGAAGCAAAGCTACAGGGAACCAGGCAGAGGGCCTTCTCGGTAGTGGCGCCCGCCCTGTGGAATGCCCTTCCAGCAGATGTCAAAGAGATAAACAACTACCTGACATTCAGAAGACATCTTAAGGCAGCCCTGTTCAGGGAAGTTTTTAACGTGTGATATTTTACTGTATTTTTGGGTTTTTATGGAAGCCGCCCAGAGTGGCTGGGGAGGCCCAGCCAGATGGGCGGGGTATAAATAATAAATTATTATTATTATTATTATTAGCTGCCTCTAACATGACTTCAGGAGTCCCAGACTCCTCCCCTTTCTCAGTTCTCCTCCTTTTCCCTCTTGCAAAAAGGAAAATTAGAACCAGGTTCATACCCTCCAACTGTTAGGGACTGGGAAGTAATGGTGGAGACCGTCTCCCCATCCTGACCCTTCCAAGGAGGAGGAAGAGGAAGCCAGTATAGATTATTATTAGCTAAATTAATAATCGCCGGATTCGGGAAGCAGTCACACTCCAACTTGCTGACTCTATGATATAAGGAAATGTGGCAAACTGGTCCGATGGAAAATCTTACCTTTAAACTAAAGCCTCAAAGGAATGGTCCAGAAGAAGATAAATTTTATCCCGTATGGTATAAATTTATTGAGCATATAACTAAGTCTGAGGGTACTCTTCACCCTCCCTCAACTCCTGGAATATTATGGGCTATATTTGACATAGATATGGAACCTCCTTGTCATGGATTTAAAATTTGATTGCCCCAGACTTGTTTGTTTTGTTTGTTATTATGATTTTTTCCATTTGTACTGTTTTTATGTACAGTGGTACCTCAGGCTACATACGCTTCAGGTTACATACACTTCAAGTTACAGACTCCGCTAACCCAGAAATATTGCTTCAGGATGAGAACAGAAATCGTGCTCCGGCAGCGCGGTGGCAGCAGAAGGCCCCATTAGCTGAAGTGGTGCTTCAGGTTAAGAACAGTTTCAGGTTAAGTACGGACCTCCGGAACGAATTAAGTGCTTAACCCGAAGTACCACTGTATCTTAAACTCGATGTAAAGACTTAATTGAAAAAGAGGAATGCAAACAGTCTGAAATGATAAGCAGTTGGCTCTGCATCTTATAAATATTTAAGAATTCACTCACATCTGGAAGTGCTGACCTGGCTGTTATCCTGCACTCTCCTGCACTTGTCTGAACAAAGAACAAGGACGACAGCTGGAACAGCTGTTTCCTTCTTATTCTCCCTTTCAAGGAAATGCCAACTATGGTAATGGAGTGCAGAGGCCAGAGTTGACAACAGTGCCATGCCACCATATGCTATGGATTTGTTTTATTTTTAAAGTTTTTATCCTATTGTAGTTCATTCACTTATCTTCTCCCTTCCTCCCCTTAATGCAGCTGGCGAAAGAAGCCTGTTATATGAATGAGTTCCAAGCAGTTTGCAAAGGAGAGGAGGTGTTGCTTTAAGGACAGACTTAACATCCACACATTTCACCACTTTATTGCATAGGACCTGCTGACTTGTACCTAGGGATGCTGTAGCAATCTGCCAGCTTAAATTTCGGACATGAATATTGTCATTCTTTTGCTGCAGACAAAATCTCTGACACCTAGGGATCTAGGGGAGCCCTGTTCCCCCACTTACCCATAACAATATGCACAAATTTCTGCATTGAGTAATCTATAGTTCTCCCTGTCTCTAATACAATGCACGTGCACTTTCCCCAAATATATGCATTCTTGTCCACTTTACTTGGCTAGAGAATTGCATTGCAAAATTTGAAAGATTTCTGCGTTTCAGTTCACCTATTGTTTCGGGAAGAGCAAATTAGTTACATTCACCTATAAATGCAAACTGATTTTTTTTTTAAAAAAAAAAACAATAATCCCTCATCCCTGCTATCAAGTCAATGCAAAGTCATTTGAGATGAAAACCTTAGTGGTTCTCCTGGCCAGCTCTTAATTTTTAGGTAAAGAGACTGTGTGTCCTATTCCTCCTTGCAATAATAAAGAGGCACGCTAACATTGCCAAGGGCACTACACATAATATATCTGACACATGGAGCAATCAAACTGGGGTCTTTCTGCTGTTAGGAATCCCCTTTGCAATTATTACAACCAAATCACTTTTGCCCACTTCTCTGAAATAATGATGACTTTAACAGCCTAGATAAAATCAGCATTATTATATAAGTATAATTTTAACCCAAACGTTATTAGCCCCGGGAGTTATCTTTCATTCTGTTGATATTTAACACTGGACATTTATTGTTAGCAACCTCCACAGGAAGCTATCATTTTGCTCATTGGAAAACATTCGCTATAATTAACCCAGCCCTTGATTTCTTTGTCCTACACAATAATGGCATATTCATAAATCATTTTCAGAAAGGTACACGTTGTAATCATTTTCTCTAAGGAGACCTATCGTTAGCACACGTTGTTAATCTGTGGTGCTTCCAAATATGTCTTTGCTTAACAAAAGACTGGTGCTGAATTGCCTTTCTTTATAAAATGGTGCTTTTTAATATTTAAAACCTACTGGGCTTGTTTACAAAAAAAAGCAAGCTGGCAATTAATCTCGTTGATATAATTATTTTGTTTTACACATTCCAGTAAAGCTACTTGGCACCAATGGCAATCCACCACAAATTTAAACTACTTTGAGTTATAGATTTGTAGATAAAAATGCTGCTTTAAATAACTTTGCAACATGCAGTCTTTACCACCAGTAAAAGCCACCGGTTGTTTTAATATATTTCAAAATTATAAACAGCCCAAGCAAGAAAAGTACTAAATATACCTTGTGGATTTACGAGTGTATCTCAGGGGGCAAAACCACAAACTGCAGTCTTTTATAATGCATAAAACATTGAAACGATATATTTATAAAATAAGACAGGAGAGCTCAATGAGATTTGATTCTGGGAAAGTAGGCATGTGATCTCAGCCATAGTGCAAGATCCTAAATGTATGCAGCAGTCTCTAGACCCCAAATACTCACTGAATTCAATGGCACTTTAGCACAGAGGCTTATAGGATTGTGTTGAGTAAAATCAGGCAGAGGGATCTCTTGCTGCACTCACAAATGATTCCTCCACTCAGACATTCCAATATCCTCTCCCTACTCTCTCTTTTCAAAAAACCTTTATTTATACTTTTCAGATATACACATTTCACTGATTTTAGAATCATTTTGACATTTTAAAACTTCCTTCCCCCTCTTTCTGTGGTTCCTTAAATTTATTTTTAATATCTTCTGCATATCCAAATTCACTTAACTTGATCATTTATTTATCTTCTTTAAATGTATACTCTTATGTAGCTGCAGGTTATTTCAATAATCCTGCCAGTGTTTTTATCAGTTTACAATTTATCTGTAAATATTCCAATAAACCATTTGTTATCTTGATTTCTTTTTTCTTCCAGTAAGTTTCACCATTTCTGCATATTCCATAAGTTTTTGTATCCATTCTTCTTTTGGTGGGACTTCTTCTTTCCATTTTTGGGCAAGTAACATTCTTTCCACTGTAGTCACATACATTAATAAATTTCTATACCATTTAGGTAGTTCTGTCCCTATAATTCCCAAAAGAAAGGCTTCTGGGTTTTTTACAAACATTATTTTGAAAATCTTTTTCATTGTACTGTATATCATTTCCTTAACCTTACTGCAAAACCACCACATATGATAAAAAGAACCTTCTTTCTCTTTACATTTCCAACATTTATTTGATTTAGATTTATACATTTTTGCCAGTTTACTCGGTGTTAGATACCATCGATATATCATTTTCATATAATTTCTCCTTAAATCATAGCATGTTGTAAATTTGATATCAATATTCCATAATCATTCCCATGCAATATCCTCTCCCTTCTCACTCAGTCCCCATCCCACTCACTAGGGTCCTGCACTTTCAGTAGATTATTCTCAGGTTGAAGAAACCCTTTAGGATTGCAGCCTCATTCTCTAATAAGCAATACTAACCATTGTTGGGTCATATTAAAATATTCCAAGAATGGTGTACTAAGGGGAAAAGCCTATGACAATATGAGAAGATCCTTTGGAACAATAATCTAATAGGTAAAGGTAAAAGGACCCCTGACCATTAGGTCCAGTCATGACCGACTCTTGGATTGCGGTGCTCATCTCGCTTTATTGGCCGAGGGAGCCGGCGTACAGCTTCCAGGTCATGTGGCCAGCATGACTAAGCCGCTTCTGGCGAACCAGAGCAGCGCACGGAAACGCCGTTTACCTTCCCGCCGGAGCAGTACCTATTTATCTACTTGCACTGGTGTGCTTTCAAACTGCTAGGTTGGCAGGAGCAGGGACCAAGCAATGGGAGCTCACCCCGTCACGGGGATTCGAACCGCCAACCTTCTGGTTTTTTTAAAAAATAAATTTTTATTAAGATTTTAAAGGTTACAAAAAAGAATAAAAGAGACAATCAAAGAAAAGAAAAAAAACCCAATACATATAAAGAAAAAAACAACATCAAAAAACAGAAAAATAGAAAAAAATAAAAGAAATAAAAAACACGTCAAACCTTTAACTCACTTATTTGCATTCACTTATTTCCTTGACTTCCTCCCGTCTCCCATTTTTGTATTCTAATTCAATTAGATATTCCAGCAAATCCTTGCAACTTGGTTTTTATCCTGCTAATTTATCTTAATTTACCATAATCCCCCTCTTTATATTCTAATTCATATAAATGTTTCAACAAATCCTTCATCTTGAACTTTATCCTTATATCTTGTCTTAATATACTGTAATTTCCCATTCTCTCTTTCACTAAATAACCATCCACTTTTACTTCCTTTAATCTTATTTCCAGTAATACTTATAATCTATACTTATTCTAAAAACATTTCCCCTAGGGTCAAAGAAAGATTCAATTCCACGATTCCCCCATCTCTCTTTAACAATAAAAAAAAACGGGGGGGGGGGAACAAACAAAAAAAACCCCAGACAAATTATATACACTTTAAATTCCCATTTTTTTCCACCAGATCCCCATTCCGGTTTCGGCCCCTAGCAATAGTTCCATCAATCTCCAAAAACCCTCAACCCGGAGATCTCAAGTCCGAGGCTCTTAGGTCTCTTTCGTATCCCCTCTGCCGGTCTTTTTGATAGTCTTTGATGTTAAAAACCAAATCTCGGAGCAGCTCCAACCCAACAGTAATCATATTCCTTCCTGCCAAACTTCCATAATTAAGGATAGGGCCTATAGAATGTTCCAAATCTTGCTTCACACTCTTTTCAAATCCAAAGACCCCCAAATCTCCGACCTCCACCTGGCTCAGATTTATATCCCAGAGGTCATTTACCCTCCACACAGGGAGATCTCTCCATCCTTCATTCTCAAGTCCGAGCCAGGCTTTCATCTCCAAAAATTTGCTTCTCCTAGTTGCCATCATGTAAGGCCTCCAGTTGTAGTCCACCATTTGTCTCTGTGGGGCCATGGCTCCCCCTTTCATCACTTCAGTCACGACGAGATTCTCCTTTTCAGGTTTATCAATTTGTTCAATTGGCAGAGGTTCCCACGCCGAGTTCTTGTCCACTTCTTCATCAATGCCCATTTTTGTTCCCAATATTACTACATTCGTAGCCATAGCATTTATCTGATCATGCAGCTTTCCCAAGAGATAAAATGTCCTGTTCAGCTCGCACTCAATTTCTTTCCCGACTGCCATCCTTAAACAATCCAAGGTCAAGAACTAGTTTCTCAGGGCTTTATCTTTAAAAACAGTTTCCCAGCTGATTCCTTGTAACAGTATTCCAAAGCTCCCTCTAGAGGGATTCAAGTTTCTTTTCACTCCTGTCAACACAGACCCAAAGATCCCATACGTTAAATTGAAACAGTTCCTTGCTTCCTTTTAAACGTAAAGTTGTAACCAAAACGGGCAGTAGAAACAAAGTCCTTCTTTTGTATCTTGTCAGCAGACTTGACAGCTGTCAAATTTATCTATTCACCGTCAGTGGGCTCTCACAGACCACTCCCGGGTTTGGGGAAGTGGCACTTCAATTCCCAAATTTTTAACCTTCTTCTGCAGGGTCCCCTGCTTTCACAAAAAGTATTGATGATAGTTTCAATCAGTGGAATTTAAATCCTTTACATAAAATTCTCCACGACCTTAGTTAACAGGTTCTTTGCTTCAGTTTGTTTACAGAAAGGGGAGGCAGACTTCCTGTTTAGACCTTCCCCGATCAGTACCATTTTTTTTTTTAAAAAAAAAAAAACCTTTAAATACTTTAGAGTCCAATTTCCATTTACTCACGGGTTATTGTTTGAAATCCAATTGTCCACAAGAAAAAGTCAGCGCTCTCCGGCAACAGCTACGCGGCTTCACTCCGTAAAAATAGCGGTCGATTCAAAACACCGTGCCACTCACCCCACGTCACTTCGGAAGCCCCAAAAAGGGGTTTCCCTGTGGTTAGGGGGGCGCTCCTGGTGTCAGCCGAATCCCACGTTCCCAGGCTTCATCCGCCTGGGATTTTTAAAGGGTCTCCGCCTTCGCCGCGGCGGCACAACCCGAATTCTACGGAGCGGGTTCCTCTCAGTCAGAGGAACACCGCCATTGCCGATGGCGCTGACCCGGAAGTCCTCCCGCACCGCCAACCTTCTGATCGGCAAGTCCTAGGCTCTGTGGTTTACTCTGATAGCCAAACATTAAAAAAATAAATAGAAAGGGGATTGGAGATCCTTGCTTACTGGGCTCTGCAGACTCTCTTGTAAAAAAAATTCTTCATGGAAAGAGTTTTAAGCACCCTGCCTTGCTTACAGAGCTCTGCGAGAGTTGTGTGAGGCTCTTTTGGGGCCATCTGGACCCAATCTCATGAGATATCAGATGGCAGAGGTGTTTCTGAGGGTCATCTTGACTTTGCGCAATTTTGCCTTTGTGCACAACCCGCAGGAACGTAACCCTTGTGTAACTGCGATCAAACAGTATTTCAAAGGTTTGTTTCCCCTCTGCCAGGCTTAGGCACAGCAGCAGCAGCCCCCACTGCTGACGGGGTTTAGACCCATGTAACTCTAAACCGACTTGCTTTACTCCAGCATCTTGCAACCAGGATTGCTTCCCTTAACATATAAATTAAGAGAACAAGAAGAACATACGTTTAAAGAAGATTTGAAAACGTTTATTGAATATATGAGAAATAATTGTGTATATCTGAAAACGCTGGCAGCATTAAGATAAATTCAACCACCTAAATAAGTTCTGATGGATATAATAATGGAAAACCGATTGGTATAGTTTTTGTAAAATATGCAGGGATGTAAGATATGTAAAATGAACCATGGAAAGAGAAGAAGAGGTCACTGATATCTTAAAGATGGATAATGTTTATCTGAAATTGTAAAACAGAAAATTTAGTAAAAATCATATAAAAAGAAGAAGAAGATTGCTTCCTTAACTAGTACTGAAAAACAGAAATTTTAGGTCGCACTAAGTTAGCATTTGAGAACATTTTATACTATTTTTTTTTGTCTTTATTCTGTTGGGTTAACTTACTAGCATTATAAGCATGGAGAACCTTTGGCCAAGATATCTCTTTCTATAGTTTATGTAGTAAAACCTTTTATTTTTCGGAGAGGACATGTCAGGGTTGTTGTGTTTCTTTTTACAGCAAAACCCAGCAAAGGGTCTTGTGCCAGTAGAAGTGTTGAGCAATATTCTTCATAGTTATATGATGAATCAGAGGCAAGATACGATTTGGATCTATACATATATTGGCATTTGAAATGAATTTTATACAGAACTTAGTAGGTTATTGATAATCATATAGTTAGGGGGGCAATAATATTACATATATATTTATATAAGAATGTATGGAAGTGTAACTAATTATACTTAATGTACTATTTTATATCTTTGTTTTTATTGTAGTTTTCTACTTCTAAATTTATTTTTATTTGCAATTTATCTATTTGTTTATTTATTCTTTCTTCACTTTATTTTGTACAAGTGAAATTCTCTCAAATATTTAAAAACAAACAAACCATGGATTACTTCAGTATTGTTCATGAATTTGAGTGAATAGGGAGGGGCATGCATGCAAAGCTCTGCCCCTCACAAACACCAATTCCAATTTTGCATGGAGATTCAACTGAACACACTTAGAAATCACTCCATGATCAGGAATCCTGCATTTTCAGGATTTTCAGTCCAGGGAGGCTTATAAGTGTATTCACCCGAAGGCAGTTAGAATCCGTCTTCAGACTTACAATTCCCCTTTCAGGCTCTGGTATATAATGGTAGTAAACAATGTTAAAAAGTGAGATTTGTATCTGAATGCGGTTAAATGAAGGAAAGAAAAACCAAAGCCAAACAAGAGGTGCTGGCTGTGTGTTATGTCCCTAATTGTCATTTTGCAGAGGATTTTCTCCTCTTTCTCAGTGTAAAAAAGAAAAGAAAAAGAGTTTGGGGTGTTAGAATGACACACAGAAGGAATAAATGAGTCAAGACACTTGAGACATGGATGGCTTGCTTATGATTTTGTGCTGCTAAAAATGTGGCTGCAGTACTTGTTATTTCTGTAAAACCAAGTCAAGAGTTCAGTCAAAGTCTCACAGCCGCCTTGTGCAATGTAATTCAAGACCCATCCGTCAGTCGGCAATTTCCAATGTTTATAAACCAGTCTTCATTGCTGCTGAAGCAAATGTGTGCCATTTCTAGATTATCCACCGTCACAGTAATGATCCAAAGAAATGTTTCAGTGGTGTCCCTTGAGTCCTTTAATACATTTAAAAACACACACACACACAAAAAGCAACCCTTTCAGAAAATGGCAGGGTAGGTAATGAGGTTGCGATTAAAAATAGGACAGGACAGGAAAGGAAACTGTCATTAACTTTGACAATACTTATTTATGCTGGGATGCCTCATGGGTCAAAAGTGAGAGACAGTTGCAAGCAACTCAAGCACACTTGAGATTTGGCGATGTAACAAAAGAGCAGGTGGACATGTGCAGATGATATTTTGGTCTCTACAGCCATGAAGTTCCCCAATAATATGCTTATAATATGAATTTTCACTGAGATTTCCGCTTTGGATCCAATGCTAACACTTTCTGAGAACGAGGATTGGATGCGGGGAGATTAATAGTGCTGCTACAAGTGTCTACGTTAGGGCATCCTCTGCCTGCTCTTTGATGGGTGAACCTGCAGCCACCAATCTGCCAGGACAACTGATGTAATTGTCACTTCATCTCCCTCACATTCCAACAGACAATCAAGGCCCAGAGCATCATTAGGGATGGAGCAGATATTTGATTCAGTTTGCATTTAAAGACAAAGCTCTTTCCAAAACAATATGCAAGGTGAAAGACAGCCGTCCTTCAAAATTCACATTTCTTCCAATTTTCCAATGCCGTTCTCCAGCCAAGTAACGTGTCAATAAATGTATATACTAAGGTAAAGTTCTTGCAGTCTATGGGACTCTCAGGAGTTTCCTCCAGTCTCCTCTATGGTGCTGGAGGAGACTCTTGAGAGTCCCATGGACTGCAAGAAGATCAAACCTATCCATTCTGAAGGAAATCAGCCCTGAGTGCTCACTGGAAGGACAGATCCTGAAGCTGAGGCTCCAATACTTTGGCACCACATGAGAAGAGAAGAATCCCTGGAAAAGATCATGATGTTGGGAAAGATGGAGGGCACAAGGAGAAGGGGACATCAGAGGACGAGATGGTTGGACAGTGTTCTCGAAGCCACCAGCATGAGTTTGACCAAACTGCGGGAGGCAGTGGAGGACAGAAGTGCCTGGCGTGCTCTGGTCCATGGGGTCACGAAGAGTCAGACACAACTAAACGACTAAACAACAAGGTAAAGTTTGCATAACATGGATATATTACTGGGAAAAGCATACAGAAATGAATAATATATATTGTGAGAAATTGCTTTGCAAAAAAAATAGGGGCTATATGAGGCAAAATTGTATACAATGAGGTTTCTGCTTTGCTTTTTTTTTAGCATTCCACAAAAAGCTTGAACTTCAGAATGCTGGCCCCAAGAAATTACTAGTTTTGCCCCAGGTAAACAGAAATCAGAGAAACCTGTGATTGCTATCGTAAATGCACATTTGATGGTTTCCAATACAAATTAACAAGTGTGTTTGTTCATTAAGACATGAGAGATGTTCAGAACTCGACAAGTGGCAGAATTACTATCTTGGGGAGCAAGAGGGGAGAAGCATTTTTTTTTAACTTGACTCAGATTTCCTACATGATACTTTGTTTGAGGGATGATGCTATATAATTTGTGAAGGTAAATTACAATGGTGATTAGACAATCATTTTATTTTGAAGGATAATTAACTTGTGCTACAAATTAATCACATAACATCTAAGTGAAAAGCTGTTTATGGTTCCAGCAATACAGATTGTCATGCCCAGGGGCACAGCAATTAAGCATACATTAAAGTAATGGGAGAACAGAGCAGAAAGCGTTGGTGAAAGTTGTCTCCATTTCAACCAGACCTTAAATTGGCTTACATACTGGGGAAGAGCTTACTTTTCAAATTCTCTTATTGCCTTGGGATTTCTATTGACTTGTCCTGGTGTATCCCCAGGTTTCCATAACATCATTACAACATCAGTGATAATGTCCAACATTGTGCTAATCTTTGCACATTTAAGTGCCTCCAGTTAAGCCAAGGATGAGATCTTGGCACAAAAATTGTTACAACATCAGCATAATGTTCAACGTTGTTCTAATATTTGCCCTTTTAAGGACGAGACAAGACAGATGTCACTGGGTTAATTAGGGTTGCTTAAATTTAACAAAGTGCAACCCTGCAGCAATCCTCACATAGTACGGGCTAGTGTTGTCCTGCAACGTGTTTAGATTGCAACACTAATATAGGAGCTGTCTTGTGGATACCTCCTTCGAGTTAGGGCAAGATTGACCCAACTCTGATTTCACTGGCCATACTTTTTCAGGTGATGAGGGGGACCTTTCTAAATGACTTCCTGCTCTCCATGACTCTGGGTGAGTGGAATAAGCTAGAGCCAAATGAGATCTGTACCTTGTCCCACAATGCTTAAGGGTACTTCTCAGAATAAAACAACAACAACAACAACAACAACAACAACAACAACAAAAGCAGAGACATCACCTTGCCAACAAAGGTTCGTATAGTTAAAGCTATGGTTTCCCCTGTAGTGATGTATGGAAGTGAGAGCTGGACCATAAAGAAGGCTGATCGCCGAAGAATTGATGCTTTTGAATTATGGTGCTGGAGGAGACTCTTGAGAGTCCCATGGACTGCAAGAAGATCAAACTGATCCATTCTGAAGGAAATCAGCCCTGAGTGCTCACTGGAAGGACAGATCCTGAAGCTGAGGCTCCAATATTTTGGCCACCTCATGAGAAGAGAAGACTCCCTGGAAAAAACCCTGATGTGGCAAAGATGAAGGGCACAAGGAGAAGGGGATGACAGAGGACAAGATGGTTGGATAGTGTTCTCGAAGCTACCAGCATGAGTTTGACCAAACTGCGGGAGGCAGTGGAAGACAGGAGTGCCTGGCGTGCTCTGGTCTATGGGGTCACGAAGAGTCAGACACGACTAAATGACTAAACAACAAAAATTCTCAGAGATCCCACACTAAGCATACCCCCTGCACACCTCTGTTTGCAGCCCTGGCTATATTCCCAACCTGGTTCCATCCAGATGTCTCCAACTTCCATCAGCCCAAGCAAGCATGGTTAGTGCTGGTCAGGGATGATGGAAGTTGTAGATCAAAATGTCTGGAGACCACAGGTTGGATATGCTGTTCTGTTCCATCTACTTCCTCAACTCACTGCACCATAAACTCAGCTCCCACCCAGTTTCTGCATAGATCTTTCTTTTAGGACAAAAGTGGGATTCAAATACCAGGGCACAGAAGGCTGATCTCTCCTTTTTGGCTAGCTTGATTCTAGGCAACTTAGAAATAAATATCACAATATTCACTGGGGCTGATTTCCAAGTATCCAGTGGTAGGATTGCAGCCCTAATGCTCTTTTGGGACCAAGTGCTGCCTGTCCAATGTATGGCCAGTTTTAGTTTTCTTTTAGTCTCACAGCCTTCTTCCTGCCACCACATCTGGCATCCAGCCCAATACCTTCCTGCTACATTTTCCTTAGGCACTGATTAGCTTGCCCTCATAACATTGCCTGGCAGTTGTGACTTCCTGCCTTAGAGGGCAAATTAGACACAGTGCTAATTGCAGAAATGCAAACAGCAGCTTTCAGCAAAGTGATTTTTGTCACTGAAAGATTTTATTATTATTATTCAGAATGCAGCAGCTGGAGTAAAATGCAGCAGTTTATGAGACAGCCAACACCATGTAACACCTCTGCTAAGACACTTGCATTATCTGCTTGTGTGCTCCTGGACCAGCTTTAAGGTTCTTTTGTCGATATGTGAGGCCTTGAACAACTTGGGACCAGGATATCTTAGGCTTTATACCACAGCTTCATCACTGAGATCAACCAGAGGAGCGCTGTGAGTTGTCCAAAATGTTGCAGAGCCCTGACTTCATCACCTAGAAGTCTAACATTTAGTATTCCATGCTGTGGAATGGTTTTCCAGCAGAGATTCAGTAGGCAATCTTACTTTTGACTTTCACTACATCTCTGCAAGACCTTTTTTCTGTGCTGACAGGCTTTTGTAGCTGTTTAATTTTTAATTTGCTGATTAGCTAGTCACTGTAGCAATTATCTGTACTGGTTTTTAATGATGTTTTAGGGCCACACATTGCCCTGATACTTTATGACATGGTAGTATAGAACGGCTTTTGTAAATAAAGAAAACAGACCTAATAATATCTGCTCAGCACTTTTGACACAAAGGCATTTCAAATCAATTTAAGAATGGAATTAACAAGGCACGTGAACACCAAATCTAAGAACCAGAGGAACAGAAGACGCTAAAATGCTCATACATAAAAAAAATTGTGAAGATACAGCTCCACCCCACTTTACCAATAGGCTTAAGCTTCTCATCGCTTCCCTGCAAACTTCCTTGCAGGATTCCAAGACTTTATAGGTTGGCTGCTATTTACATAACATAAATGTGCACATTATGTGCATTCACCCAACTGCAGGCCGGTCCTATAGCAAGATCCACTGAAATGTGCAGGTTAGGATCCAGTGAATCTCCAACTGAGCTGAAGGGTTCCCAGCATAGTTGGGTTAAGCCAGATTAACTCTTTCATCCTTGATTTAGCTGAAGATACATTAACATATCTCCCACATCCTGGCTCAGCCAGGACCCAGTCAGGTAAGCCAAGCCTAAAGCCCTAACAAAGGAGCATTCTGAGGGCATGGCAGGGCTGGGACCAGAGAGGGCAAACAGACTGTATCCTAAACCCATTCAGCTCAATTACATGACCTAGCAGCCTGGGACAAGTGAAGGCAGCAAAAAAGGTTTAGGTAGGTAGCTGTGTTGGTCTGACACAGTCAAAATAAAACAATAAAAAATAGTCCAGTAGCACCTTAGAGACTATTTTAAAGGCTCATTTTGCTCCTGCCAGGCTTAAGCTGGCTGAGTCAGCAAGCACAATTAAAATGGCTAAACAGATAAAAGGCAAAACCACCTCACAGAAAAACAAAAGACTATGTAAACAGGTAAGGTTTTACATGTGAATAAACGTTGCAAAAGCACTGTGCCACCTTTTAAAAACAAACAAAGTCAAAGTATCTGCAGGAGTAATGGGAAGAGTTCATATTTGTGATAGATAGATGAAGATAGATAGGCAGACAGACAGACAGATAAGATATAAGATAAGATAAGATGAGATAATATAAGATAAGATAGATAGACAGACATATTAGAATGAGACCCATTTCTTTCAAACCACATTTTGGAGCAGCTTAGGCAAACAGCAGTTAAATGCAAGGCTGACTTTGTTAAAAGATGGCTTCATAGTTTATGAAGGAGTGGCTCCGTGAGGGAATGGACCATGTATCTAAAATGGTTCTGCAAGCTCACCTTCAGTGCAGACTATTAGGCAAAATTTTCAGGGCACTGATTGGAACTTTTCAAGTGCTTACTTTGTGGCCACCATAACATGATGTACTGATTTTATATGGAGTAAAAATGAAAGCAAAGAAAGCCCATTTGGCACATGCTGTGAGGTGTTTCCTGTGGCTCTTGCTACTCTTAGTGCACTGCAGATTCCTCACCTTATTTCACCCTCAGCAGGGGCCTAATGTGTGCTGACAAAAGATGGGCTCACATCTGGCTCACTTCAGCAAAGTGAATTATTTCCCGCACCATGGCGCCACATCTCTTAGGAGTAAGTTCTGTTGAGTTCAGTAAGGAACACTTCCAAATATGTATGATGTGACGATTGGAGTACAAGGCAGATAAAAGGCCTATTGCAGAAATCCTCACAGTGTTGTTGACTTGGCTCTAGGAGGTGAGTTTCAAAGGCCTTAGCTTTCCCAAGCATTATTTCCAAAAAAACCTCCCCATTTTAGGCCTACAAAATTTTGAACTACCAACCCTTATGTCGCCCAACAACTCATGGACCTAAAGGCCACAAAAATTAGCTTGGGAGTAGTGTTGGCGCATGTCTGTGAATGGCTGTCAAAATAGCTTAGCTTGTAATATGTTAGACCAGTGGTTCTCAAAATTGTTTTCTCTGGGCCACACTTTTAGAATCACAATTTGCATGTGCCACATTGAATTTTTTTATTGATATGAACTACATTGTAAAACAACAACTTTTAGCAGTGCTTGAGTCTAACAATTACTTTATAACATCATCATGGGACATTCAGAAAGTATAAAACAATGCAGCAACATAAGAACATGAAACTTCCTTCTTTCTTTCTTTCTTTCTTTCTTTCTTTCTTTCTTTCTTTTCTTTTCTGTTTCGCAGGAGGGCCCTAGCTCGTATGTGCAGAAGGTTCTACACAGAATGCACCTAAACATTTAAAGCACACATAATTCAAATTTAAAGTGTGTATAACACACATTTAAAGTGCATGGCTTCCCTCAAAGATTCCTGGAGACTGTAGATTGTTAAAGGTGCTGGGAAGTGGGGCTCTGGACTTTTGCCTCAGAGACTGGCTCTGACAGCATCAGCTTCTGATGAATTCTAGGCAACTTTTATAAAATTAAATGGGGGGGGGGAGAGAGACAGAGAGAACCAAGTTAAATTACACCCTTACAGCTGCATAATAGTATGAGGTAGCAAAAGAAACAGCTCTCTCTCTAACTAGTTGCATAAAACCACATTTAAGGTGCACAGACTTGTAAATAAAATTGCGATACACAATTTATTTTCCTATTTTCTGTCCACAATTAAGTACTTCTATGCACCTTGTTTTTCACGGTTATTAAGCTTTGTCCTGTCTAAATTTAATTGGGGTCGTTCAGTTCAGAATTATGTCTACTGTGTTTACCACCGATGGCTGAAATAACTCAGATTTGGAGTTCAAATTGTTCTGCCATCAGGTCTTAACTCTTCATAAAATAAATGGTCTGTCATTGGGTTTCTCTTTATGTTTTACAAGAGTTAGCTGCTAATTACACAAGCACACATCTATAGTCTAGTATTTCTAAGTAAAACGTATTGTGAAATATAATCCTGTATTGGGCAATTCTGACTCTCAGGAGTGCCAATGCACTCTCCACACTTCCCATTCCCATATCCTTATAAAACACTCATTCTACATACTGAGTGATTACTGTTATAGCTCCACTGTTGGTAAAATGAGTTTGCACATATGGATGTGGTGATACCAAAGCAATCTTGGAGAGGAGGTGGGGGGAGGGGGACAAATGGACCATAAGAACATAATACTAATAATACTACTATTACTAGGTAGGTAAAGGATCCCTGGATGGTTAAGTCCAGTCAAAGGTGACTATGGGGTGCAGCTCTCATCTCCACTTTCAGGCTGAGGGAGCTGGCATTTGTCCACAGACAGCTTTCTGGGTCATGTGGCCAGCATGACTAAACCGCTTCTGGCACAGAGGACTGCAACGAAAGCCAGAGCGCACGGAAATGCTGTTTACCTTCCTGCTACAGCGGTACCTATTTATCTACTTGCACTGCCGTGCTTTTGAACTGCTCGGTTGGCAGGAGCTGGGACAGAGCAACGGGAGCTCACCCCATCACAGGGATTTGAACCGCCAACCTTCTGATTGGCAAGCCCAAGAGGCTCCGTGGTTTAGACCACAGCGCCACCTGCTTCCCACTACTATTACTAACAACAATACAACTGCCCATATACCTCAGAATCAAGACACTAGACGGCAACTGGGATTAAAGGGTCAAAATTTTATCAATATTGCAATCAAGGATCTGCAACAGACTGACCCATAACCTCACTGGGGAAGGACCTTGCCCCCTTCATTATCCCATTGACTGACCACTTCCATATCAAAGCCAGTCAAAGCCTCCTATGGTCTTCACTGTGCACCATGTAGGGAGAGGAGAGGAGAACATTGTTCCACGTTTGAGCCAGAAGAGTGCAAATATTGCAGTTCAATACAGTACAGCACAGAATCAAAACCCCAATAAAGCTCCCACTGTTTCCCTCCAGCATCTACTATCCGGTGGCATACTGCAACTAGGAACAAGTGTGTGTTAATCTGAATCTACGATATAGTTCATCTCTGTAGATCATGGCATGAGTCATGTCAACTGACATGACTTAAATAGGACATGAGATTCTTCATCTTGAAATACTTCACATCTTTTAAATGTCAACATATTCAAATCAAGTTCCCTGGTTCGCTTTAAGGACGGGTATTCTTTCCTTCCCCACTCCCTCTCCAATTCTAGGGTGGGATTATGGCAAACCTCTCATGCCCACATTTCTGTTGGATTTTTATAATAGTTAGGGAATATTTCCACACAATCCAAGGGTCCCTATTTTCTAGGGACAGTCTCAGATTTACAGAAGCTGTCCCTGTTTCTGATTTGACCACGGAAAGTCTTGCTTTTCCTTAGAACCTCCCTAATTTCATTGGAGAAATCTTGGAGGGTATGGAATTATCTGACCCCTGAGCCATCTGATGGCAGCCCTGTACAGCAAATTTTTAAAATGTTGTTGTTGTTGTTGTATGTTGGAAGCTGCCCAGAGTGCCTAGGGCAACCCAGTCAGATGGGTGGGGTATAAATAGCAAAATGATGATGGTGGTGATGCTGCTGATGCGGATGGAATAGGAGGTCCCTATTTTCATCCGAGAAATGTTGGAAGGTACGTCTTTCATTCTTCAGATCAAGGTTTATGTGTGTCTAGGTACTGCTGCCTGCTTAAACTGTAATTTTGCAGCATTTGTATACTTCGTCACTTTTATTTCGTGTAATAAACCAAGCTTTCTTTACTTCTCTGTGCGAGATCTTCTTGTGGGCATAGGATTAAGGGGGAAACACATACGCAGAAACAAGTTCATGCTATAACTCCAGCAAGAGACTAAGCCCATCAGCAGTGTGTACATGAACATACATGAGTGATGGCTGTGCACATGAGAGTCCAGGTACACACTTGCAACACTTCTAAATATGTGCTCTCCTCAACTGTGATTTCCAGCAGCTGGTATTTGGAGGCATACTTGTCTTCTCGATGAATTCATGGTGATTAGCCGAGTCAGTGCTTGTGAAATGCTTGGCCATGGCCCAAGAAGCAAAGAAACCAACAGAAGCTGAATCTAATAAAGTCTCAGATTTACTGCCTATAAATCCCTTGACGCTGCAGTGATGATGGGCGTTTTTGGACTAGTCCTTCAGATGCTCTAATTCCATTCCTGCTTTCAGCTCATGATTACTCACTGTGTTGACACGATGAGAGGGAGGGGACGTGAAGTAATTGACCAGCCTAGCTCCTCTCTTTTTTCCTTCACCAAAAAAGCCCTTTGGCTGCTGTAGCCTAGTGAATTCTCTGAACTAACTCGGGTAGTGAAGACCAAGCTCTTCAAAATCACATTAGTTCACACTGAAGGTTTTTGTGAATCTAAGTTTGAATACTTATCCACAAGAGCAATAATAGCCAGTGATATTTTTCTTTAAAAAAGAGGTGCCAGAACTCTCCATGAATACCTCCCTTGTTCTCTTAGAGGAGCAATGGCATCCATCTGAGAGATGTTGGAACTGAGTTCCAGTGAGTTCTGGCTGGGGGGGGGGAGCCCAGATTATAATAACATAAAAAGATACCCACCTGAAGTTACCTTAGACCCAGGTCAATGCATCATCCAGAAGAGGTTCACTCACTGAGAGGCACTGTAGTGTTTGCTTCCTGTCATTGGTGATGTTGCCTCTTAAAAAGAGGAGGGGTAAGGTGGCAGGGAGGTCAAGGTAGTGCATCATGCTCTCCATTCAAAATGACAGAAACTCATTAAACAGAATCATGCACAAATGTCTCATTACTGTGCATTGTGCATGAAGTTTCCCCCCTACATGGACATTGATTATATTCTCAAAACAACTGTCTCTTGGGGACGCGTAGCTAGAACAGCAAATATGTGTCTTTTTGCATAGAGAACTCACCACTTAAGAGCATGTTGGATCAAGCCAATGCCCCGTGTAGTTCAGCTCTTACAGGGGTTAAGCAGATGCCAATGGGAAGCCCCAAAACAGGGCCTGAACACCACAACACTCTCATCATTTCTAACAACAGACTTTCAGAGGTAGGAGTGTCAATATGGCCCCGTGACTGCGGTGTCCATGGCCCTGGCACTAAAATTTGTGGGTGCCCAGCCCCTTCATGGGGAATTTTGTGGGTGCTCGGGGACCCAGGGCTCCAGGGAGTTGGCACTGATATTCAGAGGCACATCAGTAATAATTCCAGAAAATCTCCCCCTTTTTCTTTTAAAATTATGTTTATTTCTATATCCACAGCATACCTCTGATTACTAGTGTGAGAGCCAGTGTGGTGTAGTGGTTAAGAGCGGTAGTCTCGTAATCTGGGGAACCGGGTTCGCGTCTCCGCTCCTCCACATGCAGCTGCTGGGTGACCTTGGGCCAGTCACACTTCTTTGAAGTCTCTCAGCTCCACTCACCTCACAGGGTGTTTGTTGTGGGGGAGGAAGGGAAAGGAGAATGTTAGCCGCTTTGAGACTCCTGAAGGGGAGTAAAAGGCGGGATATCAAGTCAAAAACTCTCTTCAAACTAATCATTATACTTTTATATTTCATTGATCTATTTCATTATATGTTTCCCCTGTACTTTAATACCCCATTGCAAATGATAATGCTCCTACAGCATTACCACAATGTCAGTAGCAATCTATTCACAATATACTCCCTACAAAGCATTCATAAGTTTTGCCATATTCCTTCCCTTCCACAGTGTGGTAACTTTCATTAATATTGATATCTGAAGAGACATCTCCCATGCTCTAGTTGTACATGTGGGAAACCAACCCACAATATTTCCATTAGATTAAAAGAACGTTCAAATAGCTGCAGCACATAAAATGAGGTCTGTTTGTGGAGCACCACAAAGTGATTTGTCATGAAGCAAATAAAACTTGTGGAGAGATGCTGTGAAGGTTTCGCACTGCAAAGTTATAAATATGGACTGCAGAATTTCCTGACCTATAATGGCAACGGGCAGCGATGGCTGGTGCTCATTTGCACTGGTAAAGCAGAAGGCCAGGAGACCAGCAGTAGGTGGTCAGAGCCAATGGCAGTGATAACCACCCCCTGGCTGGTTGTATGTAAACCAGCAGAAATTTAGAGGCTGGCAGAGGGAAGACTAAAGTTGATGGGGCAGTGCACCACTGCTAGACGAGCCTCCACTAGTCTACACTCAAAGTAACAGAGGAAAATATGGAACAGAGAGACAAATAAGGAGCAATTTTTTACATTGGTTGCTATTCTATACCCACTTCCCTGTGAGAAAGCTCCATTAAACTCTCTAGGATTTATGTGATGACAAGTGCAGGATTGTGCTCATAAAAATCGTATCGATACAGTGGTTCTTCATGGCATTGTTCCACTTTATATTGCAGATAGAGGATGAAATGTTTAACTATTCTCCTGTGCTTCTTGCTGGTGGCATTTTAGCACACCTGAAAAGGACTGGGCTAAAACCATTTTTTCCAGCAGAAATTCACCAAAACTCAGTTCTGGCACCAGAGGTGTCAACTTGAATAAAATATTGGGGGGCCAGGTAAGCCCCACCCGCATAATCAAACACATTACACAGTAAACACACACCATTTGAATGGCAATGCCCATCAACATTGGGGGGCCCTAACCCCCTCAAATATTTTATTGGGGAACAAAGCCCCCTCAGCCCCTAGGAGTTGGTTCCTATGTCTGTCACCTTTCAGGTGTGTTCTGGCACCTCTCATTGTGTTTATGTGGAGCAACGTTCTAGCAATCCACCTTCATTCTGAAGTAGTGCAGTTTCAAGAGAAGAACCACGTCCTGTTTGCTTTCATCACATTGATTTGTTCTTTAAAATATTTGAGGGAAATGTGAGAGTGTGGGCCATCTGGGAGAAGCAAAAGAAATTAGGAGAAATGAGGATGCAGTTATAAAAAGATTAAGAAGAGCCTGCAGGATCAGGCCATTGGCTCCTTGTGTCCAGTGCCCAACCAGATGCCAATGGGAAGCCACAAAGCAAGACCAGAGCGCAACAACACACCTCAGTTTCTATTCTTGGTGATTGGTCTTAAGAGTCTTGCTGCCTCCAACAAGCAGAGACAGCCATAAGCTAATGGAGACTGCTGGTACATTCCAAAAGAACTCAGCAAACAAGTCAACAGACAAAGAAAGATGTGACTTGAGAAAGGGTTGACCTGGAGCTGGGTAGAAGACGATGAAGTCGGGTTTGTATGCATGCATAGTTTATTGTTCTACATTTCCTGAGCCAGGACCTCCTGCAACTTCACAGCCTGAAGTGTGAAATATTTAATATACCCATAAACATTCTCACAACTAAAGGTGTGGAAGCAAGGCTGGAAGGAGGGATCATCAATCAAGATAGTCTCATTCCCACTTAGAAACTTGCCCCCAACACTTTGGGGGGCTGAAGTTCTGTAATGGCTGCTAACAGGCTTTCCAACCATGGAGGCAGGGAGAGAAACACGGCCAAAATCCATCCATAGACGGGGTCATTTGCATTGTCCTTGCTGCTGTACCTGACTGATTTATTTTTTATGCCCTTCTCTCCACCTAATGGAATGAGCTCTGCATTTGTGCTATTTCAAGCTGTGAGTTATTAGCCCCCTTTCTAAATCAGCCGTTACTGGTGTTGTCTCCTTTTGAAAAATAACACCATAACTCACGACCCTGACAAATGCATGTCTGCTAGCGGTTTCGGGCCCTTCAGAAATATTCAATGTCTAATTAGATGTGATGTCCTAATTTATTCTTAACACCCAATAAAGCGATATAAATTAGTATTAATTTTATGAAAGTGTTGAAGAACTCATCATGTAAAAATTGAAATTCAAACCTTTGGATTTATTGTCTAGAGAAGAATGCACATCATCTGTGCACTCTAATGTATCATAATGATGATAGTATAATATAACCTTAAGATTTCTGCTCCAAACTGATCAATGCCCGGGTAGATTCCTATTTGAGTTAGGTTCATTTTTATTTTAGAATAATATGGTTGATAACTGGGCACATTATCCTCTAAGTCATTGCAGGCTAATAAAAATACGATAACTGGTTTTGTGACTTGGCTATGACTGAGCTGCTAGCAGTTATTTAACTAGCAATGTTCTAGATATCAAATTTCCAAAAGAAAAATAGATCTCCATTCGCCCTCACATGACCCCACCAAATTTGAAATTTGCCTCAGTACTTACATTGTGCAATAATTCACAAAGGCTGTTGTTGTTGTTGTTGTTGTTGTTGTTGTTGTTGTTGTTGTTAATTGTCTCTGATATGCTTGATCACTACTCAACTTGATTAGCGAAGTCTAGTCTTTGCATTAGAGTATAAACTGAATGTACTGTATATGCTAACATGTTAACTTCATTCTTTGGTATCAAAAAGGAAGGAAGGAAGGAAGGAAGGAAGGAAGGAAGGAAGGAAGGAAGGAGGAAGGAAAGGCGAGCCTTTTACTGGAAAATTTGATAGCGATATCAACTAAAATATTTCAATGTTTCTTAGAAATTAATGGGGGAAAGCACTGAACTTTTATATATTGCCTATTCTATTTTAAATGTTGCTTTCCAATACTTAAATAGTCCTGCACTAGTTCTGATCTTAAAGTGTGACTTTTCAAACTAAGAAATTATAATTTTAAGAAACAAAAATGATGAAAATCATCATTGGGCATCTTCTGCACTTCTAGCAGTTCACATTTCTTGAAGCTGAGTTCTGAACATAAGACTGGAGAGCACAATGAATCTCATAGTCCGAGCACTGGGAACTTGCCTCACACTTAACACTGGACCAAGCTATTAGTGATGCTACTTAAAGAACTTAAGAAGAGTCTAATGGATCAGCCAATGGTCTGTCTAGTACAGCATCCTCTTCTCACAGTGGCCACCCAGATGCATGTGGGAAATCCTCAAGAGTTCCTGAGCACAACACCATTCTCTCTTCCTGTGATTTCTAGAAACCGGTATTCAAAAGCATTCCCGCCTCCAACTGTAGAGGCACAGCAAAGCCATCATAAGAGATAAATTTTGTTTTGTTTGAATCTTGATGCAAAACTACCTAATGCACTACCTAATTTTCTGAAACAATATATCAGCTTAAACACAGCTTACAGAAATGTGTATATTGGAGGACAAGGGGAGTGGGTGGCACTGTGGTCTAAACCACTGAGTCTCTTGGGCTTGCCAATCAGAAGGTCGGCGGTTCAAATCCACATGATGGGGTGAGCTCCTGTTGCTCTTTCCCAGTTCCTGACAACCTAGCAATTCGAAAGCACACCAGTGCAAGTAGATAAATAGGTACCGCTGCAGTGGGAAGGTGAATGATGTTTTCGTGCACTCTGGTTTCCATCACGGTGTTCTATTGTGCCAGAAGCAATTTAGTCATGTTGGCCACATGACCCGGAAAGCTGTCTGTAGACAAACACCAGATCCCTTGGCCTGAAGCGAGATGAGCGCCACAACTCCATAGTCGCTTTTGACTGGACTTAATCTGTCTGGGGTCATTTACCTTTACCTTTATTGGAGGACAGTGTGCAGAAAAAATGCAGATATTTGGGAAAACAACGATCATAAATGCATTATATTATCAATTAATCAATCGTATTTGTTGCCTTTCCACAGTTAAACACCCTCCTATCAGTCGTCAGGGAGATAAGCAACTATATGACCTTTAGAAGACATCTGAAGGCAGCCCTGTATAGGGAAGCTTTTTTTAAGTTGAATTTTTAAAAAAATGTTTGTATATATTTTGGAAGTCATCCAGAGTGGCTGGGGCAACCCAGTCAGATGGGCGGGGTATAAATTGTTGTTGTTGTTGTTGTTACAGGGTTGAATACAAAATTCCCCAGCTGGTTATGCACCATCCTAAGTTCTTTGAAGGTATTATTATTTCAAATTTAATAAAAAGAGACACCAAAAATATAATCCTATTTCTTTAAAGTACTAGCTTATCATTGACCTGAGTTATTACATTTCAGCGACAAGCAGCACTCACTAGTTTCAGGAATGGCAATGAGAACTATTTTCCCCAAACCTTTCTAGAATGCTAAATACTGTATAAACATGGCACAACATTCAAGAGAGCCTTCAGCATGGCAAAATTCCAACATGCACGGCTATATAATTATCTGTCTCTGGGCTCTATCAATAATCATGGAGATTTATACATTTTGGCACTTGACTCCTGGTCTTGAGACCCATGACCCATATTAAAATGCTTATTAGGAACATGGGCGTATGATGTTCCGTTTGACGCAAGGGACAAGTAAATTCTGTCCTTGCACACCCAAAAAAGGAAACAGTTTTTTAATAAGCCGTACATAATCCACTGCCTTAAGATGAAAAGCAAGGGGCTGGGCTTGGCCCAGGGAATAGGGCAATTTATAAAGGACAGGAACATGAGCAGGAATGGATCTAAATAACAAGGGGGGAGAGCCAGAAAGGACCAGGATGCAAGAGGCAAACCAAGACAGGGTCCAAGGATGAGAACTGAGACACATTTGAGGCATTTGCAATGAGCACAATTCAAAGTGTTGGTGCTGACCTTTAAATCCATAAACTGCCTCAGTCCAGTATATCTGAAGGAGTGTCTCCACCCTCATCTTTCTGCCCAGACACTGAGGTCCAGTGCCGAGGGCCTTTAGGAGGTTCCTTCACTGAGATAAGCCAAGTTGCAGGGAATGAGGCAGACGGCTTTCTCGGTAGTGGCACCCGCCCTGTGGAACGCCCTCCCACCAGATGTCAAAGAGAAAAACAACTGCCAGACTTTTAGAAGACATCTGAAGGCAGCCCTGTTTAGGGAAGCGTTTAATGTTTAATAGACTATTGTAATTTAATATTCTGTTGGAAGCCACCCAGAGTGGCTGGGGAAACCCAGCCAGATGGGCGGGGTATAAATAAATTATTATTATTATTATTATTATTATTATTATTATTATTATTATTATTAATTTTATTTTATTTTATTTTATTTTATTTTATTTTATTTTATTTTATTTTATTTTATTTTATTTTATTTTATTTTATGTTCCTGGTTTGAAACAAGCAAGAGACAAGCAAGGGGCGTTTTCATAGTCTAGTAATATTGTCCAGGCAGTCAACAACATATAACAAGAGTGTGGACAGTGGCGTAGCGTCAGTTGTCAGTGCCTCGAGCAGGCAGGTGTGGAAGATGAATGGACTCTGGCATGCCTGCCAATCCCTGGATGCCGAAACCACCAGAGTGAACCCACCAAAGCAAAGCAGGGCAGCGCTGAGCTGCCTGCTTGCCTGAACAGAGGCAGGGGACTCAGTTGGCTGACACAGCTCATGGCAGGTGAACCCCCCTGATGTGGCAATGCCCATGGAAAGGAGCACTAGGTCAGGCCATGCTGGGGGGGCCTGGTTCGCACCCCCTCAAGAATTGTGCACCTGGGACCACGGCCCCCTGGCACCCCCCATGCAATGCCCCTGGGTGTGGAGCAGGACCTGTAGGAGGTGTGGCTTGTAGAGAGGGGGTGGCCAGGGGAGAGTCATGACACCTAGCTATAGAGACCTGAATCAGTCCTGAAGGCTGTGGTTCTGCACCTCAATCATATGGCATTTATAACTCATGAGTTCCCTACCTCTTCCATAAACAAAAGAGGAATTCCTTGGAGCGTACTGTGTCTTACACTGATAGGCTTCCTAATCATCATCATCATCACAGACAAAAGGTTCCTGGGAATAAGTCCCATTGAATTCAAGAGGAGTTGCTTCTAAGTAATCATGGTAGGGTTTGTGCTGTAAGGTTGAAATCCTATACACTCTTACATGGGATTAAGTCCCATTGAGCTCAGTAGGATATACAGTACTTTTGCACAGACTTGCATAAAAGTGCACCGATAGTTTTTGTAAAGATGGAGAAAGTTGGAATCTGGGGCAGAATTGGGGGGAGGATTTAATTCAGAATCTTTCGAATTATTGAGATAAACCAGAACTGAGCAGCTCGCACCACCACCTGCAAAGTGTTCACACACCAATATTAATCAGGAGACCCACAAAACAGCAGTTGGAATCTCTCTTTTGATCTTTGTTCCATAAATGAGTCCAACATCCCATTAATGATATTATCTATCTAGAACACTGCACACAATTCTAGATTAGATGATGAAATGAATACAACAATTAACTGCAGTAATTGTTTTCCCACACCCTATATGGGTCGTCATTAGAATCAGTCAGAGTTGCTTCATCGCTCCACAAATAACTTCAGAAAGTTCATGTGTGCTAAGGAAACCACAATGTAACTTTTACTTATTATAACTGAAATGTGTGTTTAGCTATAGATGTTTTAATATTAAAGGTAAGCACACCAGCCTTTTTTTAAGGTTTCATAGTACAGAAGATAGTTAAGTACCAAAAACACAATGCTAGATATGCAGCAGTGTGACTGCCACTATCTTCTATGGTGCCTGCAAAGGTTCTCATTATATATCACCTCAAAAATGCACTATACATGAGAGACTATTTGCTCTTCCTGATGGATCCTGTTTACATTTGCTTGACATGCCCACATTTCATCCTCCTCAGTGCTTTTTATGGGGGTACGCAGGGGTAGGCATATCCTTAAATATTTTGTGACTCTAATGGGAGAAGAAAGTAATTTATTTATTTATTTTTTAAAAAGTTTCTTCTCTAGCACAGTGAATCATCAGTTCCGTTGAATAATATGGTGAATCGTCAGTTCCATTGCTACCCCTAATGGTGGCCTCATTTCCTGTCACTGTGTTTCCTGAGTCTCAGATGGAAGCGAGCGTTTAATGTGTGAAGTAGTAGTTGGAATCTAGCACTGTGATTGGTCAGTTTCATTGTTACCACCTTTGATGTCGGCTTCATTTCCTTTCCCAGTGTAATGCATGTTCTTTGTACTTTTGTCCATTTACTGTATTTATTTTCCTCAATTTGAACTATAAAATGGTGGTTTCCTTGAGTCAAAATGAGAGTATCCCTAAACATTTTTTAAGAAAAAAAAAGCACTGATCATCCTTCCATTCTGAGCACAGAAATGGTGCAAAGATCTTCTTCCAGTGATTGCATGGAACAATGGCTCATGTGTGTGCCTCCCCCTCCCCATTGATAGCAGGCATGTCCACACCTTTGTGTGGTCCTCTCTTTTCCTGCTCTTTTGTATATGACCCTCATGGCAGCCATTTTGTGACTGGTGTTCGTGGGACTTTTTCAAGATCCCAGATGTTCCCATTGGTACCAAAAGGTTGGTGACCCCTGCAATCGGTAATGTGAGCAACATTATGTTGGAAAGTCTGGATATAAATATTCCTAACACATTAATTAAACATTAATTACATAGAAATACTGCTCTCCTCCAAGAAACTCTGGGTGGTATAACTGGGAAGAACCAGTTTTAGGCTGTGAGGCAGTAACTTGTCAAAGCCCACCAAAGTCAGAATGGGAATTAGAACCAATCTCCTAGATGTAATTACAACATTGTACTCACTGACCTCCAAGCACTCCAGTTGAAGAATAGCCTCTACCAAAGGTGTCATGGACTTTGAAGAAGCACGAACTGAGGATGAAAAGGAGAAATGAGCTAAGAGGACGGCACACTTGGCAAATCTTCACCATGATTATCTCCCACCTGGAAACCTGTGTCCCCACTGTGGAAGGACATGTGGATCCAGAATTGGCCTCCAGAGTCACTTACGAACACACCATTAAAACCGTATTCATGGAAGACCATTTTACTTGACTACGAGTGATTGCCAAAGAAGAAGACTACTGGGATTTTCAGATACTGGTTGAAAATCATTATGTTGCATGCAGTCTTCAGGAACTGATCTTGTTAAATATAGATGTAAATATCTTGAGCTAGTGTACCATTACAGTAGCTGAACATAAATAAGCTACCCACAGATAACTAGATGTGTATCATCTAGCTAAAATTCCTTCTTTCAGTCCCAAAAGACTTTCTTTACAGCAATGACAATAGTGAAAGCACACATTAAGATGTCCTTTAAGTGCCATGCTTGCCTTTACTGAAATTACTTATAGGAGGGGTCCCCTGAATGAAATTGCCAGTACATGAATCTGCATGACTGATTACTCTCTTTGGGGTCAGGAAGACATTTCCCCCTGAATTGAGGATGTTTTGTGGCACAGAAGACAGCCCATTTGCTTGAGCTATGTGAATTTAGCCAATAACTCGTTAGTTTCCTCTATATCCACATGCAGCAAAATGCTACTTGATCCCTACTGCTTTTTAAAAATGATACTGATGGGTCACCAGAGTATATGCTTCAGAATATTCACTGACTTTCCATTGTCTTTCAGACACAATGCAAGCTTCTGCTTTTGTTCTCTATAGGCTAGTGATATAAAATATGACAGGTTTTCACAGGAAGCAAAAATGAACCCCAACCTTACAGGGAGCAATGCACCCTAAAGATAAGAAGTACAACTATCAGGCCATGAAGTCACCAGCTTTTATGGTCTGGCAACTGATCGAAGTATCTAAGCAAATGAACCAGATGCTGACCCTACTTAATGTTATGAGTCTACATCAAGGATGGGGAACCTGTGGCACGCCAAAGGTCACAACTCCCGTCACCCTGACTATTAACCATGCTGGCTGGGGTTGATGGAAATTGGAGTTCAATAATATAGGTTAGGTCACAGGTTCCGCATCTCTGGTTGGAATCTACAGAGAGAATGTCATGTCCCACAAGTCATATGTTAACTCTTTGGGTCAACTCAATTTTCAACAACTCAGTCGGTGAATGAAACTGAGTTATGTGTAGGGAGGCAACCTTGGAAACCACATTTCCTCTGGATACACACAAAAGCCCAAGAAGATTTTGCAACCATTTAAATGCATTTTCCCAGCTTGGGGTGCATTTCCAAAGATTTAGGGTAGGTTAGGGAGTCTCAGGTGTAGTTTTAATGTTGCATATGTTGTTAAATATCTGCCCCCTCCCCACAAAACAAATCAGATGTGTGGAGTTGGATAGAGTTTTCTTTATTTTATGCTTGATTTCAGCATTTGAAGTTGGTTCTTATTTGTTGCACGTTAAGACATGATTTTAAATGGTAGATCAAAGGAGATGTGCCAGCACTGAACCTTTACCAGATGAAGCTGGCTCTCAAACTGGAAGTTTATATATTCCAAATTGGGACTACTTCTAAGCCCCTTATGATTAAAAAGGATATTTTGGTAACATTTGTGGTTTCCTATCACATCTTCTATCATCTACTTAAGGGCTGAGTTTTCCCTCACTGGAATGGAATGAAACATGGCCAGATGGGTTATATTTTTATTTCTTTAAATTCCAAAGCCAATAAAAACAAGTTTTTTTCATGTTAATTGAAAAAGTCTGTTATTTATCTGTATTCAAATTTCTTCTGAATATAAATTGCATGCAGCATCATACATTATTATTAGCAATAATACTTAGGAGTTGATTTTTTTCAGAAAGAAAGCAATCAAAGCATCTTACAAGACATACATCCAGATGTACCTTTTCTGGCAATCCCAATAAGCTATAGTGGGACCATAGGTTGAAGTGCAGGTAATCATAATAGTGATAATAATAGTTTTTAGAAGGCTACGAGGAGCATGCTTAGGGAAGTTAAAGTTGGAAGCAGTCAGTGGGGTTTTGGTTTTCATTAAGTACCCCTTTTCTATGGTCCCAATAATCTTGAATGCTGATGCTGGCTGCCCAGAAGCATTTCTTCAGAGAATATTGAACTGAGGTGCCCAAAAAGTTGGTAAAATTGTTTTTGTACGCCACCACAGCAGCCAGAGTACTCTGTGCACAAAAATGGAAAACACCAGAGATCCCAACAAAGGAGGAGTGGGTACTCAAGCTACTGGAGTACTCAGAAATGGTGGAACGCACAGCTGAAATAAGGAATCAGAAAGAGAAAATATATGTGGAAGAATGGAGACTCTTGTCAATCTATATAAGAACACAATACAGCCAAATAAAACTTCAAACAAGTTTTGACTTATGAGCAATGGCAAGAAAGTAGAAAAGATTGTAACACAGGACTTGGGTAAATAGATAAAGATAAGAAGTTAGACAGGCAGCAGGAGGGAGGGAGAATTAGACCATCGCAGATGTAAGGATGGAAAGTTGCCAAAATAATTAAATAAATTTTGATGTAAATTGTATGTTATGTACTGTATTTTTCCGTCTATAAGATGTCCCCATGTATAAGACATCCCCTATTTTTGGGGACTCAGATTTAAGAAAATGGGGAGAGATGGCCCTGTGTATACGGCACCCCCTAATTTTTGACATTACTTTTTAGGAAAAAAGCCTAGTCTTATACATGTAAAAATATGGTAATCTTAATGTAAATCAATGTAAAAAATCCAATGAAAATGAGTATTTTAGGTTAAAATACATTTAGAAATTTGCATTGGAAAAATCCTTTCAAATAAAACAAACATTTAAATGCATATTTTATACTAATTTTTGTTCTGATTTTTTTTTTTAAAGAAAACAAGATTAATGTGGGAATGGCACAGAAGAGACTGAACACATGCTAAATTTACATGGACCAGGAACAGTCTGATCCATCACTAATGACAAGCAACCAGAACAATTGTTTAAGCAATGGGAGGATGTCTTTCCTATTAGCCAGAAGCTCAGAGTAGAAGGTTATCTAATAACATTCTTTAGAAGGTGGCACCACAATGAATATGATACAGAATCTGTGTTTTGCAATCTAAACTGAAGAACAATTTGCTAGATAAACACTTCCTTGGAAACCATTTGAATTCCTCACCTGGCAATAACTGACTTGACCAGTTTTCTTTTGTATATAGTGAGTGCTTAAAATGAAAAGCAAAGGAGTGCCAGCGTTATTTTTTAGGGAGTGGGTTGTATAATTCAGCTTCTGTCCATAGTTCTCTTAAGTGTAGGTTAAATGCTGGGGAACAGTCACTGAAGTACCACAAGTAGCAGGCCCACCCTTCAGTGGAAATTTCCAAGATGTGGGGTTAAACTACCAAGGATAATACAGTCATACCTTGGTTTTCAAACAGCTTAGTTCTCAAACATTTTGGCTCCCGAACGCTGCAAACGTAGAAGTGACTGTTCCAGTTTGTGAACTATTTTTGGAAGCCAAACGTCTGGTGGGGCTTCTGCAGCCAATCAGCAGCCGCACTTTGGTTTCCGAATGTTTTGGAAGTTGAACAAACTTCCGGAATCGATTCCGTTTGACTTCCAAGGTACAACTGTACCTAGGTCTGAATTTTTACACTAACTGGAGCGCAATGTACTCCAATTACACTGCAATTGGGGTACATTGTGCTACCTTTTTAAATTGTTTCTTGTTTATTTCTGTAGCACCATTCACAAATATCTCTCAAAGCTACTCACAATGAAGTATGAAAAATATAAGAACTGCAGCAGCAACAAAGTGCAGACAAACTCAACACACTGGTGTAAATGCCCAAGTCTGAGAGAAAATAAGCCAGTCAGAAAGCTTATTTCCTGTTTGTCATAAGATAGACCTCCAGGAGAGTCATTTTGGAGTATCTTATTGACCAAGTGTTTGTATACCACAAAAGGTGTTCCCTAAGACAACCCAGTCCCAAGTTTTTCAGGGGTTTATGCATAATTACCAAAGCCTAAAACCTAACCGGGATGTGGGTGGCGCTGTGGTCTAAACCCATGAGCCTAGGGCTTGCTGATTGGAAGGTCAGCGGTTCGAATCCCCGCAATGGGGTGAGCTCCCATTGCTTGGTTCCAGTTCCTGCCAACCTAGCAGTATGAAAGCACATCAAAGTGCAAGTAGATAAATAGGTACCACTCTGGCGGGAAGGTAAACGGCGTTTACATGCACTGCTCTGGTTCGCCAGAAGTGGCTTAGTCATGCTGGCCACATGACCCGGAAAAACTGTCTGTGGACAAATGTCGGCTCCCTCAGCCAGTAAAGTGAGATGAGCGCCATAACCCCAGAGTCGGACTTAACTGTCAGGGGTCCTTTACCTTTACCTTTTAAAAACCTAACCTGGTAACATATTGGCAGCTAGCACAGTTACTTTTGGTATGCTATATTACATGACTGAAGTGAACTGTCCCACTCAGCAGCCTAGCTGCTTAGTATGCAAATAAATTATTTGAGAGGATATAATTTTCAATTGCTCAGGGGATGGCGGATGATAGCAACCAACAAGAATAGAAATGAATTGCTCAATGCTATGAAGGAACTGTTTGCACGCTGGAGGAACATAATGCAGAACAACTGGTTTTGGTTGTCTGAAGTGGATTCAACTGAATGCAAGAAGGAGTGTCAAGTAAGAAGGGTAAATTCTCTTTGGAAAAGAAACAATAGAGTTTGCGTTGTGAAGGTCAAACACTGAATGGCTTCCAAAAAGGTATTTGTAGTGCTTTCTTTGAAGAACCCTGCCCTTTAGAACTTTCTATTAAGCCAAATACCTTCTGTGTTGTATCAGAACAAGAACAACTAGATTTTCTTCTACATTTTTTTTAAAAAATCTGTAGCACCTATTGCTTCTTTCCGTTTTTGGCAATGCTAGTCTTAGTTAAAGCTTTTTAGACGCTATTGAAGACTGTTGTGAAAATATGGCAGGACATATTTTCATGCTATGAAAACTGATTTTCAAAAGCTGCAATGTTAGAAAAACCCAATGTAGTCTGGCTATTCAGATTAGTACTGTGCCAGTGAAGCTTCCTCTTCCATGAAAGAGGATTCTATTATTATTCTTCCTCATTCTCAAGGTGCTTTAGAATTTCTTTAGAATTCTGATAGGTGTGAGCTGACCTTCTGCTATGAGGTGGACATAGGTTCTATGTTTTCCCCCACCTATTCAGTGAATATTATTTTAATTGCTCAGCAACCTCCCAGTCTGTCCACACTTCCTGATCTGAAAAACTCCAATGGAGGGGATACCTAATGACATCTTCCTCCCTGTATGTTTTAATAGATCTTTTCTGCATCAATATTGTTTTAATTCTAGTCAGTGTCAAATTGTGCTGCTTTGAACGTATGCTTTATATTCAACTTTCATAGGTAAAGGTAAAGGGACCCCTGACCATTAGGTCCAGTCGAGACCGACTTTGGGGTTGCGGCAGTCATCTCGCTTTATTGGCCAAGGGAGCTGGCATACAACTTCCGGGTCATGTGGCCAGCATGACTAAGCCGCTTCTGGTGAACCAGAGCAGTGCATGGAAACTTTGACGTTCTTTTGAACTGCTAGGTTGGCAGGAGCAGGGACCGAGCAATGGGAGCTCACCCCGTCCCGGGGATTCAAACCGCCAACTATCTGATCGGCAAGTCCTAGGCTCTGTGGTTTAACCCACAGCGCCACCTGCGTCCCTTCTCAACTTTCATAGGTAATGTTTAATTCTGGGTTGTTTTACTTGATATTTTAAGGTGTTGCAAACTGTTTTTCTTAAAAATATAAAGTGGTATAGAAATGAGATAAATAATAACAAATAATAACTTTAGCTGAAGTGTTGGAAGCTGAGGAGACCGGCTACTAAGTGCTTGAGACCCATGAACTCACTGGTTTTGTTTTCAAGGGAAGTTCTTCCTTATACCTTTAACAAAAAGCTCCCCACACTGGTTAAAAAGACATCACTTTTTTTAAAAAAAATGAACACATGCCAATATCATGGTAAATAACCTCCTTGGCTTCTTGTGCTTGCAGAAAACTCCTGCCAAGGATATGGTGGGATTTTCCAGCAGGTTTGAGCATCTGGGATCTAGGAAAAGGCAAATCTATCAATTTTGCTTTCCTCCAGTTTCTCATCTTTCAAAATCTAGTTCATCTTAAGTTCAGTTCTTCAAAATCTCACATCAGTTTATGAAAATTCATCAGCACTGTAGTGCAGATTTTTGTGTGCAATTCAATCTAATACAAACATTTTTGCAAACCAATTTTCCCTAATATAACAGACCTTTTCAATAATATATGTATTCCTATGCACATTTTAGTCCAATATATGCATTTTTGTACACAAAACTTCACTGCAAAGCTCAGAGAAGTGCAAAATTTTAAATCTTAAAAGATGGCTGTGTTCTTGTTTGCAGGTTGCTTCAGAAAGTGTGAATTGTGTAGATTCACTTCTAAGTGTGAACTGAGTTTGATTCACCCCCCATCCTTATCAGCTGCCGAACAATTCGTAGAATGAAAGGCACCCACAAAGTCTCTCAGATGCTTCAAAACTTGATAACTGATAATTTTCAAGTTCAATTTCATTTCTCATGAATTGGTGGAGAACCATCAGGGGAAATGCAGAATTTTTCAGTACAGTACTAATTCAAATTTGAAAAAAAGAGAAACATTCAAACACAATGCCTGCAGTTTAAGGTTGATATGCGGTTGATGGTTTAAAACAAAAACTTGCTTCAGCATGCCTTTGTTGTTTCACTGTAAAATGCCTTTCATGTTAATAATGTTGTATAAACAATAATAAACATAATATATATATACAAGCCAATGCCAAAGGCAAAGGGCAAAGCATAGAGAAACAGAGTCAAGGCTGCAGCCTAATGGGCATAAACTGCAGTCACATTTTAAATATTGGTAACCTTTTTAAACTCAAAATTAAATTTGTCCCAGTAATAGCAGGGCTTACTCCCTTATCACCAATGATTACAGTGAAATAAAGCCACAATGCTTGTTTAATCTGAATGGAGTCATACCGTGATATCTATAGCAATGCTAAACAGGTGTTGAGCTAGCCAAGTGCCAATGGGTGTATATTTGAGAAAACATCTAGACAAGAAGGACACAAGTCCAACCCCCTTCCCCGACACCTTCTAAACTCAATATTGCTTAATAGGCACCCATGGAGGGAACCACGAAACTGAAGCTGTGAGAACCAAGCATTTGAGAGCTTACTTTAGTTCCCTAACTTTTTATTATTATTTATTGAATTTATAAAAGGTTAAAAAAGGTAAAGGATCCCTAGACAGTTAAGTCCAGTCAAAGGTGACTATGGGGTTGTGGTGCTCATCTCGCTTCAGGCCGAGGGAGCCAACGTGTTTGTCCACAGACAGCTTTCCAGGTCATGTGGCCAGAATGACTAAACCACTTCTGGTGCAACGGGACACCATGATAGAAATCAGAGTGCACGGAAACACTGTTTACCTTCCCGCCACAGCGGTACCTATTTATCTACTTGCACTGGGGTAATTTTGAACTGCTAGGTTGGCAGAAGCTGGGACAGAGCAATGGGAGCTCACCCTGTCATGGGAATTTGAACCACCAACCTTCCAATTGACGAGCCCAAGAGGCTCAGTGGTTTAGACCATAGCACCACCTGCTCACCTATATTGAATTTAGATACCGCCCTATACCTGGAGGTCTCTCATGTAACTGCAAATGGCTCAAGTAGTATGAGGTGAACCACAGTGATCTCTCCAATTTTCAAATACCATTTAGATTGTTGAGTAAACTGGTATCTTAGGTTATGTTCCACCAGTGATGGGCACTAACATTGGCCCTGTCCTGTAAGCTTCTTGAATGAAGGTGGCTTAATGGCTTGATGGCAATATGGTCAACTCTCCAGGGGCTACATATGTTAATGTAAGGTTGGCCAAAGTGTAATTATAAAAAGATATTACTGTGCACAACCTGTATGTGCCTAGTCACTTTTCATGCCTTTCTCTCAAAATGTGTTTGGGACACACACAAGAAAAGGGTATAAGCAAGCCATCCAACAGCTTCCTTTTGTTACTACAGTGGTACCTTGGTTTATGAACTTAATCCGTTCTGGAAGTCCGTTCTTAAACCAAAGTGCTCTTAAACCAAGGCGTGCTTTCCCATAGCAGCGGGGGACTCAATTTACAAATGGAACACACGCAACAGGAAGTGAAACATGTTCTTATTCCAAAGCAAAGTTCACAAACCAAAACACCTATTTCCGGTTTTGCAGCGTTCCTAATCCAAGTTGTTCATAAACTAAGCTGTTCTTAAACCAAGGTACCACTATACAGTAATAGCTCTGTGAACGTCCGCCTGGTCGACCGTCCATTTTGGCCAACGTCCAAGGCAAATCCAGAAGTACCGGAACGGGTTACTTCTGGGTTTGCTGCTCGAGCATGCGCATGTGCGCATACCGCTCTGCGCATGTGCGCAGAGTGGTGCTTTATCGAGCATCCCTTTCGTTGAGTGTCTGGGGCTCCAGAACGGATACCAGACTCAAAACAAGGTACCACTGTATTCTCTTCAGTCTTTAATTCCCCAACACACACTCAACCCTATACAATATTCTCAGAGATTTCAGTAATCAGAACTTTTATTCTTTGAGACTACGCATTAGATAACACATGGAACTCTTTATATATTGTTCCTTTGATGTTTCAGGATATTAAAAAACAACGGAGGATTCTTTACCAATCTGTGCATCATTAACTAATTTTGCCGTTACGTGATTCTTCCTACATTTAAATTGTATATACAAGGAATGCAGTAATTTTTTTCCTTCCTTCCTTCACTTCTTCTTGTTGCTTATAATTAAAAACAACAAGCCATTACTTTCTGCGTGGATTTCCCCCAACTCTGACCCATATTACATATTCTACTGGAAACAATGCTCCACTTTCAAAGAAACTTGGTTAAGCGTTAGCATTTTAAAAGCAAAATAAAAACATAGCTTGGTTTATGACATCTTTACCCCTGTCTTTACTTCCTGATCATTTCCTCCCTGCTTTTCCTTGGTCTTTAAGCTATGATTCCCTCTTCCTATGTAGCTTTCAGGATTGGAAGGGGCAATATTTTATTTGCTAATAGTGAACCATATTTTTTTTAAAAAATCCTCCTTTGTTGTATAGATTGTGGGAAATAGGTTTTCCCTCCAGACATATTAGAACAATTTGATAGGGTTCCACCATGTGTGTGTGTGTGTGTGTGTAGTGCACCAAAATCAGAAAGGAATAAATTTAATTTGCTGTGTTGTTCAGTTGTACTAAGAGTAACAGCATCAAAGCTAGTGGGGTTTTACTTCTGAGCAGACCTGTCTCAGTTTAAGAATTCTAATTTGAGACTGGCTTGGTGAAAATTGAAGCAGTTGGATTGGTTCTTCAAGAGCATGTTTGTCTCTGGCTCTGACTAGCCACCAGCATGCAGCCACCAACAGATTACCCCTGAACAAATATGTGCCTTGATTGGTAGGGGAAGAGTTTGCTTGCTAAAGCTCAGGAGAGCAACCAGAAGGATAACACCACTATAAATCAGTCCAATATTGAGGATGTGGGACGCGGGTGGCACTGTGGGTTAAACCACAGAGCCTAGGGCTTGCCAATCAGAAGGTCGACAGTTTGAATCCCTGTGGCGGGGTGAGCTCCCGTTGCTTGGTCCCTGCTCCTGCCAAGCTAGCAGTTCGAAAGCACAAAGTGCAAGTAGATAAACAGGTACCGCTCCGGCGGGAAGGTAAACGGCATTTCTGTGCGCTGCTCTGGTTCGCCTGAAGTGGCTTAGTTATGCTGGCCACATGACCCGGAAGCTGTACGCCGGCTCCCTTGGCCAATAAAGTGAGATGAGCACTGCAACCCCAGAGCCGCTCACGACTGGACCTAATGGTCAGGGGTCCCTTTACCTTTACCTTTTATATTGAGGATGTGGAGCCTGTGGCCATCCAGGTATTTGACTTCAGTTCCCTTCAGCCCGAGTCAACATGTTCAATGACCAAGGATGGTGGGAATTTTAGTCCAGCAACAATGGGAACACCACCTATTCAGCGGTCAACTAACAAGTTAGTTGGCTTCCACCAGAACACAGGACCGAAAGATACACATTTTTTGGGTGCCATGCTTTCACCTGGCACTTGCACTTCTTCCTCCTTCTCTACATCATGCAGCCTGAGTGGAGCCAGCTTCCGGAAGTACATCGTGGTTCCCCCCACTCAGAACTTCTGTTGGAAACAAAACAAACTATGGGGGGTAGGAGCTGCTGCGGCCCTCATGTGCATGTGTGTGCATGTGTTGTGGGTGGGGTGGGGGCCAGTGAGTGACTGTTGGAGCAGAAAGGTGAATTGGTGGTGACGGGCAAAGGTGTGCAAGGGTAGGGCCCGTCAGTGGGGTGGGGTGGGTTGGGTTGGTGGAGTGGTGAGCCCCAAGGGAGGGAGGGGGCCTGGATGAGTGGGGGCAGGGCCTGTATTGAGGTGCCCAGCGGGAAGGAAAGTCACTAAGGGAGTGTTTGCTTCTGCAGAGGGGGCAGTGGGGCTTTTGCGGGGGCCCTGTGGGTTAAACCACAGAGCCTAGGACTTGCCGATCAGAAGGTCGGCGGTTCGAATCCCTGAGACGGGGTGAGCTCCCGTTGCTCGGTCCCTGCTCCTGCCAACCTAGCAGTTCGAAAGCATGTCAAAGTGTAAGTAGATAAATAGGTACCGCTCTGGCAGGAAAGTAAACGGTGTTTCTGTGTGCTGCTCTGGTTCGCCAGAAGCGGCTTAGTCATGCTAGCCACATGACCCGGAAGCTGAACGCTGGCTCCCTCGGCCAATAAAGCGCCGCAACCCTGAAACTGTTCTTAACCTGAAGCACCACTTTAGCTAATGGGGCCTCCCGCTCTTGCCGCGCCGCCGGAGCACAATTTCTGTTCTCATCCTGAAGCAAAGTTCTTAACCCAAGGTACTATTTCTGGGTTAGAGGAGTCTGTAACCTGAAGTGTATGTAACCTGAAGCATATGTAACCTGAGGTACCACTGTATGACTGAAAAGGGAGTATTGTGGGGCAATGTAGACTTACTTGAAAGGGAGTTCTAAAACACTGGGACCACAGTGCTGTGCACCCAAATGGGTTTTTTTTGTTGTTGTTGTTGAAATAGCAGTTGGGTTGTAAATGAAGCATATCTTTGAATCTATGTATCTATGTACATAAATGCACAAACAAACAAACACAGAGAGTGTGGATCCCTGAGGTTCACTGGAAGGTTCTTAGGGGTTCCTCAATGAAAAGATCAGTAAGGAAGGACTGAATATGTTCTATAACTGACGCTTAGTTCTTGTGAGGTGAAGATGAAGCCGAAGAGGTATAATTGGCATCTCTTATTAACGAAAAGTGTACCTTAAAACACTCCCAGAATCCCCTGCAACATGCAGACATTCTTAGCAGACAAATTTACTTGGGAAGAGTTTCTGGAAAGCACAAAGTTTGAAAACCACCTTTTTAGTGTTATGCAAAATGCTAGACTGGGTATTTTATGAAGCATAATCTGACTATTATGTCAATGAAGAATGCCAGAAAAAAAATAGAATAGAAAACTTAATATCAGAATAGGAAATGCAGTCATTAATGTCCGATTTACATGCCTTAATCCTTTGTTATAAAAGGCATTCAGTCCTTTCAAACTCACTTGTGTTCCAGCTTCCTTGTCAAAAGTTAGCTAATCTAAGCTCGTCTTCTATGAAGCAAACATTATATAGCCATTAGTTTAACAGATGGAAGGAAGCTTCTCCCCTTCTATTTCCCACACAGAGAGCTCAGCTTAATAGGTGGGAGGATTCGTTCAGGGAGAAGAGTTAGCAGTTTGATTTTCATATTTAACTATGCAATGTTTATTGCCCTGCATATTTTACATGCTCTTTTTTTTTTTTTGCTAATTAAGAAGGCTTGTTTTTAGTCTGCTTTTCCTAACATTTGGTTATACTCAATATTATTATTTTTTTACAACAAAGGTTAACTGTTACAACGTTTCTTAATACTTTTATGTATTTGCTCTGGTTCTCTTGTTTTTTTAAATGTCATTTAAGCTTTCCTAATGGCTGGATTATGGTTTGTTTTGGTTTGTGAGCTTTGTGAGCTGCTTTGAGCATCTCCATTAGAAGGGGGAAAGAAGGCAATTAAACAAACCTATTAAAATATTATTGTCCTTTCTCGAATTGCATTTAAGTTCCACTAAGTCATTTCTATGCGATCAGTTCCTAAATAGCTTCTAAGACTGCAATCCTATGCAAAGTTACCTGGGAGTACATCCCACTGAGATAAATGGGGCTTACTTCCTACATGTATAGCAGGGGTGGCCCATGTGGTGACCTTAAGATGCTGTTGGACTTGTTATTGTTTAGTTGTTCAGTCGTGTCCGACTCTTCATGACCCCATGGACCAGAGCACACCAGGCACTTCTGTCTTCCACTGCCTCCTGCAGTTTAGTCAAACTCATGCTGGTAGCTTTGAGAACATTATCCAACCATCTCGTCCTCTGTTGTCCCCTTCTCCTTGTGCCCTCCATCTTTCCCAACATCAGGGTCTTTTCCAGGGAGTCTTCTCTTCTCATGAGGTGGCCAAAGTATTGGAGCCTCAGCTTCAGGATCTGTCCTTCCAGTGAGCATTCAGGGCTGATTTCCTTAAGAATGGAGAGATTTGATCTTCTTGCAGTCCATGGGACTCTCAAGAGTCTCCTCCAGCACCATAATTCAAAAGCATCAATTCTTCGGCGATCAGCCTTCTTTATGGTCCAGCTCTCAGCTGTTGGACTACAGCTCCCCTAACTCCTAACCATTGGCCATAGTTTTGGAGACTGATGGGACTTGTAGTCCAATGTCAGGAGTGGGTGTCTAGAGTGGGGCAGCATTAAACTACATAGAGTAAGTGTACTTAACTCTATTAGAATAAATAGATGCATAATGAGCACAGCAACTTTTCATGGTAGATCTTGCCTCTATGAAGAGCGCTGAGTGTCCCAGGGGGATGCTGCGAGTGTCGAGCATCCCAGAGGGGTGCTGTGAGCTGTGAGCGTCCCAGGGGGGCAGCGCAGCAATGTCATCCCCCTCAGGGATGACACCCGGGGCGGACTGCACCCACCACACACCCCTTCCTCTGCCAGTACTCTCCGAGGTCCTTCCCAAGCAATCGGAGACTCTGCTGGTACAGCTATCTCTCCTCCTCCCTTTTCATACCTCTTCTAGTTCTGGGAGACCATGTCTAGGCCAGGAGTTGGCTTCACCTGCTGATCAGCAGCCTGAAGGAGCAGAAAGCGAAGTGACTCCACCTGCTGCTAATCAGTCTTCTTGCTCCTGATGAGAACCAACTGGCTCCAGCTTTCTTAAGCGGGGTTTCCAACGTTAGTCAGTTGCTGGAAGCAACATTTGTCATTCCTGGCCAGAGCTTGCTGCTTCTTGTGAACTTGGACCCTCAGCTTTCTTGACCCCCAGATTGTCTGACTACATGAACTGAGATACTCCTGACATTAGGACTGAACTGAACCTTGCATACGGACTCTGTCTCCAGGCAAGTACCCCCTTGAGATTTGGCTGGTTCGCTGGCTTCTCCCTCCACTGAGCTCTGCCATGACTGGCAGCACAGGACTATGACAGACCAGGGGGAAGGGGAGCTTGTCACAACAGCAGCAGCAGGAGACACCCTGTACCTCTTCAGCAGCCTGACTCATCTCTGCCTCATGGCTTTCCACATATCACTCTCCTGATTCTTGACTTATTTCTGCCACTGGCTCTCCCAGTTCACTAAGTCCTGTTACCTCTTCAGCTTCCAGCACCACCTCTGTAATCATCTGTAATGATCTCAGGCAGGCAAGCATGCTCCAATAAGAATTAACGAGTCTCTTGCAGTTTTATGGTACGTTTATTTACAATTAACACCCACTCTGAGCCTGCCGCTCTTAGCTATGAGTTGGTCACTCCGAGTCTCCGCCCCCTTGTACTTCCGTTGCAGTTTAACCCTTTCAGCTCTTCTGGTTCGGGGAGAAGGTGGGTAGACTCCCCCCCCCACTCTAAAACGAAGAGTCCTCTAAATGCTGCCTTCCTTCTGGTTGCATAGCAACCCCCTCAGTGCCATCTATTTCCCGCCCCCCACTATCTGCGAGCTTTCTGAGTCTGCTGCTCTATCTGAGTCTGGGAACTCTTGATGAACGAGGGCCAAACTAACCCACTCCTGCTCTGTCTGTGACTGCATTCCCTCATTTCCAGAGTCGGACTCTGGCACCTTCTGTAATGGCATTCCATCAACTTGAGTCAGATGTTCGATTCAGCCATGTCTCTGACATCCTCCTTCCAGTCTTCTCCTCCTTCTCCCTCTGACCACTCATCATCATCTCTGGGCTTTGAGCCTCCTTTCCTTGGATGTTTCCCAGCTGGTTCCTCCCACTATTCCTCTGCATCCATCCAATTCATGACATCCAACAGCAATGTCTAATGTATAAGGTGACACTGTTCTTGTCTTAACCATAGGTAACATGACAAGCTCAACTGTTGTCTTACTTTCAGCTAGTAAACTTCATTGTAACTCAAAGAGACCTGTCAGGAGTAAGCATGGACCAATGGTACCAAATAGTATGGGAAACAGCCCTACTAGAAAAATTAACTAATAAACTGAAACTGACATGGGGACAAACAGAAGAAGACGCCTTTATGATAAAGGCTCCCCTTTATCACATACACAACCCAACAGGACAATGACAATAATCCACCAACAGCATACAAATCAATATGGCTAATCTGATCCAAAACACACACACACCTCACTCACACATGAAAACAAAGATCACCACAGCCAATCACAAGCAAACAATCACACCCTAGGCCAACCCCAACCTCTCTCACCACCAAAGGAACACAAGTGAACAACACAAGCAACGCTGACACCAAACTCTACATACATTAAACATAATAGAAACACCGCCACCCGACCCCACCCCCATCCATCTTCCCTCTCTCCACCCCCCTTTCTTTTTTCTTTCTTTTTTCTTCTCCCCCTAATGCCTCAACAAATGAAATGGATTTGTATAAATGTTGCATGGAAGAAGAAGAAAAAATACGAGGCACTGTAAAACAAGAAAATCCTTAATAAAAAATATTTTTTAAAAAATGTGTAGGAGCTCAGAAGAACTCTATGATGTAATGTTTTCCATTTGGTTAACAGCTGTCCTTTGTATGACATTCTCTCATTTCCAGATGACTTGCTTGGCCACTGGTACATGCACTTCATTACAGTTATTACCCTAAAAGTGAGAAGACCATGTTCACTTTTACATGCAGATCACCTGGGGAAAGGTGTATTTGCTCCTGTCACCAGGTGATTCATGGAACACAGAAATAAATGGAAACTGGAATCCACGAGTGAGGATAAGATAAATAACCCAAGAACCATGAAAGCCAGCAGCTAGCAAATATTTAAAAGAAATGGCAAAGGCTCATACAAGGCATTTGAAAATTGATATTTGGGAGAAAGAAAATTTTAATTAATTAAATGTATCCTCTGCCCTTCCTCTTGGAGAAGTCAGGGGTGGTGAACACATCAATAAAATAATAGTTAATTTTTTTACAAACTATTTTAAAACAATGTTCTAAAAACAGTTCAAGGCCAACAGTTTAAAATTCTAAAAATAAATAAATCACCTATTATCACTGCTAATAATTTCAGGGATTGCTGAGGACAGACCAAATGCCTGACTAAACAGGGTTGCTTTTTCATACTTTTAAAAGGTTAATAATGAGAGAAAATGATGGATATGATGGGGGAAAGCCATCCCATGAGCCATTGCTGCAGAAAGGAGGGAAAAGCCTATATTAGGCTGCTTCCCCTACAGCTCACAGCCATTTTGCTTTAGGAGCTTCCGGCCCACCCGCCCCTCCTTGGGTTAGAGCCTTCACTGAGTAATTTGGGGTTGCTGGTTAACAGGGCCAGAAAGGATTTTTTCTCTCTCAACCTGATTGGGTTGTGCCCCCCCGACTTCCCTCACTGGCTTTCCTTTTAGGCAGAAAAATAGTGTTTGTATGAGGGCACAAATGGCATTGGGCAGGATCAACATAGTATGGGGGGGGCATAAGGGGCCTTCTGGCGGTTCCCTCATTGTGAGAAGCAAAGCTACAGGGAACCAGGCAGAGGGCCTTCTCGGTAGTGGCGCCCGCCCTGTGGAACGCCCTTCCAGCAGATGTCAAAGCGATAAACAACTACCTGACATTCAGAAGACATCTTAAGGCAGCCCTGTTCAGGGAAGTTTTTAACGTGTGATATTTTACTGTATTTTTGGTTTTTATGGAAGCCGCCCAGAGTGGCTGGGGAGGCCCAGCCAGATGGGTGGGGTATAAATAATAAATTATTATTATTATTATTATTATTATTATTATTATTATTATTAGGGGAGGATTGACCATGACAAACCCAAGCGTGGGTTCAGTATTTCCCTGGTTGGAATCTGCACCCTGGTTCCCCAGTGAGATCTTGCTTGCTTGGTTTGCACCTCAGCAAGGTCCAACACTGGCCAACTCCTGTCATACAGATTTGGAGCGATCCAAACCCAGCGGATTAATTCCATCAAACATGGGGCTTGTGGGATGATGAACTGACTCAGCGACCCAATGCCATGCCAACCCTTGCCCTGCCTGCTGCTGTCAATAAACAATTGGCCTGATTTCATCCCATCACCGTTGCACAGTCTGGTTATTTTACTGCTCTCATGGGTCACACAATGCGCCTGCTTGGGCAAACTTTATATATTAATAGTGTTGTTCTGTTGTTGGTTTTTTTGTGTTGTCTAGCTGCTGAAAGACAGAGAAGGGTAGGTATAAGATAAATGAACAAGAGATGGGAGAGATGGTTGGGATGCTGGAGATGGGGGAGGGGAACATTGGTTGTTTTTGAGAAGGGAACAGGGAGATGAGGTAGTGGAGGCAGCTTGGTTCGTGCCTACATTCTAATACTATAAACGTACCAATTTCCCCCCTTCTCCTTCTAACTCAAAGGGGAAAATTATTCCATAAAACATGAAAGAGAGATATTCTATACCATTTGTAATGCATATGCTTCATCTGGAGAACTCCACACTTCATTTCCAGGAGTCATGGTTGCCATATGCTTTAGGCCTTCTGATGTTCAAGACACAAAAGGATTTCTGAAATGTGAAACTAATGAAAAACTAATAGGACAAAGAAAGACTCAGCCTCAGAGCACTTCTTTTTACCTTTAACACTATATGCATGAGTTAAAAGCCTAGGGATCTTATAGAATACCTGTTAATTAACTTTTAAAAAACCCTCTTCATCCTGTAAGCGCAAAATCTAGTCCTAAGAGTCATCAACCCACCGCACCAATATAGATTTTATTAAAATTATAGCTAATGATTCTATAGTGAAAGTAAACAAAATCAGAAGTTGTATTTGCTTCCTTGATAGGCAGCTATCCTAGAAGGGAAACACAAATGTATTCCCCCCCCCTTGACCTTATAACGCATTGGCTTTTCATGATGATCTACAAAAAGGGAGCATGTTCAGGCCTATAATTGCCTAGAAATGAAATTGTCATTGAAAAGGGTGTCTGTAAGTGTGTGGACAGATTTAGCAAGCTTTTAAAATGCCTTGCAATCCAGGCCGGTAAGCACTGATGTGAAAGAAAAAAAAAGATATGGAAAAGCAAATTTCACTCTTTCTCTCCCTATAAAATGCGTTTGACCTTTTTGCAGAGATGCTACATCAGAACCATATGTAGCACTCTGCCTCTGTGGAGTGTTTCTGAAAGAAATGGAATTATTAAAGTTCAAATAAGCACTCTAGGCTTAATACTGAAAAAAAAAATGTTGAATTTGTGATACTGCTTTTAAGCTTTCGATTCGAAGGACAATACCAAGTTTTTCAGGCAAAGTAGGTTGTTGTTAACGTGTTTCAAGGGCCACTTCAATGGAGATGAAACATTCATTGCCATATCAGCTCAGAAGCTGACACTACAAAATCTCAGATACTAGGACAATGGAAACAATAGAATACTGTTTTGCATTGCATTGTGACAACTAAGAAATCAAACACTAGGTGTGCATTTTTGCATGACAGTACACAGATACGCTAAAGAAGTCCACTGGTGGACGCGGGTGGCGCTGTGGGTAAAACCTCAGTGCCTAGGACTTGCTGATCGCATGGTCGGCGGTTCGAATCCCCGCGGCAGGGTGAGCTCCCGTTGTTCGGTCCCAGCTCCTGCCCACCTAGCAGTTCGAAAGCACCCTTAAGTGCAAGTAGATAAATAGGTACCGCTTTATAGCGGGAAGGTAAACGGCATTTCCGTGTGCTGCGCTGGTGCTGGCTTGCCAGCTGCAGTTTCGTCACACTGGCCACGTGACCCAGAAGTGTCTTCGGATGGCGCCGGCTCACGGCCTCTAGAGCGAGATGAGCGCACAACCCTAGAGTCGGACATGACTGGCCCGTACGGGCAGGGGTACCTTTACCTTTACCTTTACACAGATACGCTAAAGAAGTCCACTGGTGGATCTCCTTATTCAGAATACTGCATGTGACAGGAAGACACAGAGAAAGGAACTTTCTGCTTATCTTACATTACCCATGGACTTTTCCAAATGTTCCTCCACCCCCAACCCCTAAAACCACCTCCTTGCACTTTTTAGTGGTTGTATTGAGATTACCTGTAGATTCTACAGCAGGGATGGGAAACATAGGATACTCTAGATACTTTTGGACTTCAAGTACCATCAGTCCCAGCTAGCATGGCCAATGGTAAGAGATTATGTGAGTAGTAGTGATACAAGATCTAGATGCCGCCTGGCTCTCCATCTCCACTTGAAAGGTGGGGGAGTGTCAAAAAGGGACTCATTGGAATAGAATCCTGAAACCTTATATGTGTCTACGGAAAACATAAATCTCACTGAATGTAACTGACCTTACTTCTAGGTAGAAGGGCTGGGGAATCTCCCACCTGCAAGTTTAATTAGGCCCAAAGCAGGTTCCAATTGGGTCTGTAAGTCCATTTTGCCAAAACCACACCCACTTGCCTCACACCTGATGTCACATCAGCAGGTAGAGATGTGGCTGCTATTGCACACTGGGAGCCTTAAAGTGCTCCCCTAAGTCTTTAATGGCAAAGGAGGCTTGCTGTTACTGTTGGTGATGATCCATTGGGATTGTCTTGTTGGCTTTTTGCAGTTTTGTAGCGCTGCAGAGAGCTTGCTGGGGAGACCATGCATAACAAGGAACTCAAAAATAACTTTAACAAGGTTTTAATAACAAAACAAAAACTCCTTTTACACTAAAGATAACAACAACAAACATGACCCAACCACCAACCCATCCCCCAGGGTAATGAGAGAGCTAGGTGCTGCTCCTTATATACTATGCCCAAATGCTGACACAGCTTAATTAACACAACCTAGCAGCACCTGCTATGTTTCACAGCTGTAACACTGAGTCTTGTTATTTGCCCTGGCCCTTAAAGACATATACAACTTGTGAAACAATAATGAACCTTCACATTTTACAGTGACCATTCAACATGTCTATGCCAGGCATAGGCGACCTCAGTCCTCCAGATGTTTGGGGACTTCAAGCCCTGTAGATACCAACCCTGCCTCTGCATGGTGATGACTTCAAGCCTGCTGGATTGGCTGCACCAAGTTACATAGGGAACTTGGTATTGAAGTCGACCCCTGCAGAAGCTGGAGTTTGAAGTCAATGACTATTCAAGTCCTGCTTTCGACAGGAAAAACTGGTCAACAGATGCTATAGAGATACAGTGGGGTACCTCAGGTTAAGTACTTAATTCGTTCCAGAGGTCCGTTCTTAACCTGAAACTGTTCTTAACCTGAAGCACCACTTTAGCTAATGGGGCCTCCCACTGCTGCCGTGCCGCCAGAGCACGATTTCTGTTCTCATCCTGAAGCAAAGTTCTTAACCCGAGGTACTATTTCTGGGTTAGCGGAGTCTGTAACCTGAAGCGTATGTAACCCAAGGTACCACTGTATCAGGACGTCAGCAAGTGGACAGGGCTCTACACTTCTGTTCAAGTGACCTACCAATCTAGTGCCCTATTTCTAGAGTAGAAACTTGCAGCCTAAAAGTTATGCCCATTAATGCTAAAACTTTGGGAGGAAAACTTTGCATTTTAGCAGACTTGCTTCCTGTAGCTATTTTCCTTCAGGAAGTCAGAGCAACATCACGTTTGACAGAAGCCTGTATTTTGCTCTGGTTAAATTCCTATGCTTGCCATGCCAGGACATCTGTGTACATAATTATGTCTGTGATGCTATAAGAAAAGGAACTTTTGCAGAGAACTTTTGTTGCCTTTTTTTTAGTGCATGCAAAACGAACACCTTTCAACAGGAAAAACAACATAAAATTCAGGAACAGCAGTATAAAATTCAGTTAGTGAAAGAAAGAAAAATATACCCTGAGGCAGAGAGAGCACTATAAGTTGAGGCTGACTCACTATAGGGCTAGTAACAATGGTGATGATGATGCAGAGAATCGCAGTTTCTGAACCCACAATCTAGATCAGGCTTCCGTAACCTGGTGCCCTCCAAATATTTAGGTCAACAACTCCCATCAGCTGCAGCCACCACGGTGAGAGCTGCAGTCTAGAACATCTGGATGGCATCAAGTTGAAGGAGGCTGATCAGTACATTGTCTCTATCTATATACCCAATGGCTGGAAGACAGCAGCTGTCACATTGTAAGCAATCATGCAGATACACCCTCATACAGTCCACATGCTTTAATCTAACACAGACAGCTCATCCTAAATTGTATTCATATTCCAGTGCAGGGATTTCTGTATTCTCTGTTGCCATTCTAGTCTATGGACTACAGATAACTGCCGCACCCTCCCGCCATGATTACATTTTGGTAGGACCACAAGCTTGACCCGCGAATCATGGAATACCCACATGCAGTGCTTTTTTTCTTTAAAAGTGTTTAGGGTACTCTCATTTTCTTACTCATATCGAAATTCTGCCCCTCAATGAGGCCAAACTTAGATTCACAAAATGTTTAGGGGTATGTGTACCCTTGCGTACCCCCAGGAAAAAAAGCACTGCCCACATGAGCAGGTTTATTCATGGACTACACTTTATTCATTACTGCAAGGTGTACAAAAGTAACTCTCCACAGCACTGCAAAACTGAAAATGAGCATCAGGGGTCAATTGGCTTCCTTAATTGGGTGCTTCAGAAGAACATTTCCTTTTCACCAAGGTTTCCCAAGCCCCTTCTTTGCAAAGGCTTGACATGCTGTTTTCCAAAGACGGGATCACAGCTTGCACAGAATAAGTAACACTGCGCCACAATATCTGTTGTTGGCATCCATCTGTCTCAGGACACAATGGAGGAGTGCATCTTTGGGGGTGAAGTCAAACTGTTGGAAGGTTACTGCTGTGACTGTAAAGGCCTATATGAGAGATACATGTTCTCTTGCAGCTGGGGCAGATAAAGGTGTCTGGTTGTGCTGCTGCAGGGACGCGGGTGGTGCTGTGGGTTAAACCACAGAGCCTAGGACTTGCCTATCAGAAGGTTGGCGGTTCAAATCCCCGTGACGGGGTGAGCTCCTGTTGTTCGGTCCCTGCTCCTGCCAACCTAGCAGTTCGAAAGCACGTCAAAGTGCAAGTAGATAAATAGGTACCACTCTGGCGGGAAGGTAAACGGCGTTTCCGTGTGCTGCTCTGGTTCGCCAGAAGCGGCTTAGTCATGCTGGCCACATGACCTGGAAGCTTTACGCCGGCTCACTCAGCCAATAAAGCGAGATGAGTGGCGCAACCCCAGAGTCGGCCATGACTGGACCTAATGGTCAGGGGTCCCTTTATCTTTACCTTGTGCTGCTGCAGATGCATCAAGGTGTTTCTTCTCTCTCTCCATCTCTGTAATATTAAAGCTTATGCATGGTGTAGTAGAGAAAGTGGGGAGAGTGGTTAGGGATATTAAGCCAAGGAGTGACCTTGACCACATTGGTCTAATTTCTGGACTTCTCATATACATCTGGTTGGCTACTGTAAGAACAGGATGCTGGACTTGGTGGGGCTTTGGCCTGATCCAACAAGGTGCTTAAGTTTATCTACTGCCTCCAGTATCAAATCCAGCAGACCTATGAATGCTATGGAACAACAGTGTGGGACGGTTGATACCCTCCTGTCCTGCTTGCGGGCTTCACAGAGACATCTGCTTCACCGCATGGGGAAGAGGATATTGCCTTAGGCACAAAGATACTGTGAGAGAAGAACCCATTTCCTCCTGTTTACTGACTTTCTGAATTACTGTACAATATAACTATTTACCATACAATACTTTGGTTTATATACGAATGGTTTTACAGTGCAATCATTGAGCATGCCACTCTGTAGAATTTGAAAGGAGTAGTAAATGTGAAATGGTAGCATTTGATTCTTGGGCTGTTTACATTGATTGCTGGTTTAGCTCTTGGTACATGAAAAAAACCTGTAATGCTTTTGTAATATTTTGTCTGGAAAGTCACCCTTCCTTTTCAGTGCTGTTGACTTTAAGGGTATTGCATATTCTGTGGGCATAGTATTAAAAGTTCAGGTGGTATTATTAAAGATATGTTACAGGCAGTATCTATTCCGTGGCTGCTTTCAGGGGCTCTGTATAAACTGTGCTTAAAAAAGTACCAACATTTCCCAATTTTAATGATCATTAAAGCTGGATTTTAAAACCTCCATGAACTATGAAAATTTGCACATTTTCTTCTAGTTTGCATAATTTATTGTGCTTCTGCTAGTTATGGGGAGGAGGAGTCATGCAGAATAAATTATCTGGGTCTGTTACATGGACTCTATCCACTTACATAAAAATGAATGTGTGTGTGTGTGTGTGTGTGGTTTTTTTTAATGGGAGGATTGATTGGTATTCTTTAACTTCCCATCTGATTGCTTCAATTCCTTATGATTCTGGCTTTGCTAACATGATATGATGTATGTCTATTAAAGGTCCTCTATCCGTGGAATTGTGGGACGCGGGTGTCGCTGTGGGTTAAACCACAGAACCTAGGACTTGACGATCACATAGTCGGTGGTTCGAATCCCCGCGACGGGGTGAGCTCCTGTTGCTCGGTCCCTGCTCCTGCCAACCTAGCAGTTCGAAAGTACGTCAAAGTCCAAGTAGATAAATAGGTACCGCTCCGGCGGGAAGGTAAATGGCGTTTCCGTGCGCTGCTCTGGTTCACCAGAAGCGGCTTAGTCGGGCTGGCCACATGACCCGGAAGCTGTACGCCGGCTCCCTCAGCCAATAAAGCGAGATGAGCGCCGCAACCCCAGAGTTGGCCACGACTGGACCTAATGGTCAGGGGTCCCTTTACCTTTACCTATCCCTGGAATCCAGTGCCAGTCGTCTTATTTGCTCTGCAGACCAGAAACTTAATTTGTCTACTCGTGTGAATGTAGGTTTGAAATTCTATAGACACATTGATTTTCACAGGGATCTCAATGTGCTGTGTCCAAAGCTTCCATTCTGCTCACATAACAGACTTCCATTTGTGCAACAAAAAACCCTCTCTTTTCCCCTATACGGTCCCACACCCTCAAAATTTTAGGGGTGCCAGGGGGAAGAGAGAAAGTAAAAGTCCCTCTATGAAAGTCCAAGCCAGTGGGTGGGGCATGGCAATTTGTTGAGGCATTGTTTTCCAGCTTCCATCTAGTCTTGGACCTCTGGATGCTGTTGCTGAACTTGCTAGCTGTGCCTTTGGTGATCTGCACCTGTAGACAATGGCTGGATTTAGACCATGCTTCCTCAACCTGGGCCCTCCAGATGTTTTTTGGCCTACAACTCCCATGATCCCTAGCTAGCAGGACCAGTGCTCAGGGACACTGGGAACTGTAGTCTCAAAACATTAGGAGGGCCGAGGTCGAGGAAGCCTGATCTAGACACTTCAAAGAAGCATTTCAGTTAAACACCTTGTAAACTTTGTATGAGAAATCAGGTTGGGAAAAACAGGTTCCCATAGCGCCATGTGGTGTCACAGTGTTATAATGCATATAGAACGCATGTATGTCTTTACCAATCTAGCCGAGTCCTAACTTGTATCATTGCAAGCTTTGACTAAAGCTTTCTTTCCTACTGCCTCAGTGTTTGAGCCAGGCGCCAGGCTATGACCTGAGATTTTTGACAGAAGCCACCAAGAAAAGTGTATTTCCCCAACTCTCAATTCTACTTAGGAATCTTGCCTTTCGGAGCAGGGGGACATAACAAGTTTAGGTTTCCCATCCATTTTTTTAAAAAAACCCCATTCTTTCTTGTTAGTAAATGCCATATTTGAAGTCTGCTTTAGAACTGGTGTCGGTTCCATTTTGTCTCGTTGGGAGAAAGTCTCCTAGCTAAATGCCCAACATTTTTGCTTAACACAAAGGAGAAAGCGCCATTCCAAAGATCTTTAGATAGAAAGAGCCTTTTTGCAAGCAAGTACTACTGTAAACTATTGTGAATGACCTACTTACCTCCTGTCTCCTCAATATTGTGTGGGTATCAGATCCAGCAAAGTTGCCAAGAAGGTCAATAATTTCCTATTTAGAAAACAGCCATATCCCCAAAGGGGAAAAAAACCTGTGGATCCACTTGCCTTCTCCACTTGCATGATGGGAGATAGCTGGGACAGAAGCATTGTAGAAGGCGTCAAAATGAACACATATTTTGTAACAAGAAGAGAATGCTAAACTAATGCATTGATTCCACCCCCAGCTCCCAACTAAGTGTTCTACTACAAATCCCAGAGATTTACAAACCTCACCAACAGAAATCACAGACTATGAAATGTAATACAAAGGACCGTACAAACGAACAGCTTGCTTTTTTTTTTGTATTTTGAAAAGTTCTTTTTAAAAATGAGCAAGACAGGTTGGCCATTTCTGTTCTTATTTGTAGGGCTCCTGAGTTTTCCTGTTTCAGCATTTTGGTCCCAAGTGGAAATTTAATCCTGTGGGCAGTGATCCATAAATTGACATGTGGAGTGAGTTTTATGTTCAAGGTTCTGCAGTTGCTACTATTTTAACATTTATTTCAGCACCAGTAATATTGTGTACAGACTATACCTGGACGTAGTCTATTGATAAACCTAATGGGAACAAGAAAAGGTGCTTTTGTAAATTCCTTTGCATTCTTTATACTTTGTTGCTGTTTTTTTGTAGGGTGTGTGTGTGTTTCTGTGTAAGAAAATGGCTTAAAAACAATGACAGAAAGCAGACGGTGAGAGCGTGAATTGCTTATGATAGAAAAGTTGAGGCCATGGTGCTCAAATAATTGGGATAGTTTTACAAAGGAAAATTCTTTAAAAGGGGACATCATTTATTTATGCATACTATTATTGCCTAGCCCACTTATAAGTTTTCAAAGTGGCTCCCATATCAGGAAATATAAAATTAGGTCTCCTTGTTCCATATCACAAAATATGATTGTTTTCTTGAGATCAGGGTGCTGCTCTGCAATTGGCCCTCTCACTCCCAATAATGCCTAGAAATTATGTGGACCTGGAATTTTAAATAGTTAATTCTACACACTTTATACAGTATTAGTTTCACATGGTCAGTTATTTGTTGAGATTGCACTGTTTCACGGGGTTTATCTTGAAGATAAGGCTTTAGCTGGCATCTGAAATAAGGAATAGAGAGTCATTGGAAGTTATCTGTGTTGATGCCCTGCCAAGTTTACTTAGTCTTTCATTCAGTTGGGAAACTGATGTGTCAACCAAATACCAGCTGTGGCTTATGTAGCCCCAACAGTCACTTTGGTGGAAACAGATACATGCAGCTCAAAGAGAATATTTTTGTTAGTGAGAATCTCCATGCAGGATAGATCATGCCAACTCAATCTCCATCGTCAGGGGTCACAGACATTTCTTACAGTTCTCAGCAACCAAAGACAGAAGGTGTGCAAGATAATGACAGAGCTTTGTAGCTTTCTTTGGGCTATTTAATAAAATCTTTAGCTTTTGTCTCATTTGTGTGTTCATTGGGTTCCAAATCCTAAAAGAACCATTGCCCCTTTGGCAATACATTTTCGAAGCGAATATATATATATATATATATATATATATATATATATATATATACACACTGGGACGCAGGTGGTGCTGTGGGTTAAACCATAGAGCCTAGGGCTTACTGATCAGAAGGTTGGTGGTTCGAATCCCCGCGACGGGGTGAGCTCCCATTGCTCGGTCCCTACTCCTGCCAACCTAGTAGTTTGAAAGCACGTCAAGTGCAAGTAGATAAATAGGTACTGCTCTGGTGGGAAGGTAAACTGTGTTTCCATGTGCTGCTCTGGTTCTCCAGAAGCAGCTTAGTCATGCTGGCCACATGACCCGGAAGCTGTACGCCGGCTCCCTCGGCCAATAAAGCGAGATGAGCGCTGCAACCCCAGAGTCGGCCATGACTGGACCTAATGGCCAGGGATCCCTTTACCCACACACACACACACACACACACACACACCACTTTTCCTCCACAGAACTTGTGGATTTTCAGGTACCATCCAAACAATGGCAATATTGAGACCTGGAAGGCTTCACTCCCATCCACTGTCATGACGTCAGAAGCAAGAGTCATATATGAAACAAGTTCCCTAAACTGCAAATTTGATAATTCAGAAAGAATGTGACATAATCGAGAGCAGCTGTTCCTAGATCAGCCAGATCACCCACCAATCTTTACTAGACTGAGTTTCAGTTTACAGAAGGAGGAGGAGGTTTCCAGAAAATTACTCATGGACTTCGGTACCACCCTATAATGGAAGGGGAAAGGCCAGTGTGATTGAACAACTGGGAACCCACAAATTCTCCACCCAACTCCAAACCTCACAACAGCCCCTATTGCAACAATTTAGATACTGAAAAGTCTGGGAGAAAGCAAGGAATACTCTAGTACCAATAGGCTGAAGTAGTCATTTCCCAGTACTACCACCTGCCTTCAGGTGAACTGAAATTATTGTTAAGCTATGCCACCAATTCTTGACCTTAGCCAGTGTGGTGTAGTGGTTAAGAGCGGTAGTCTCGTAATCTGGGGAACCGGGTTTGCGTCTCTGCTCCTGCACATGCAGCTGCTGGGTGACCTTGGGCCAGTCACACTTCTTTGAAGTCTCTCAGCCCCACTCACCTCACAGAGTGTTTGTTGTGGGGGAGGAAGGGAAAGGAAAATGTTAGCCGCTTTGAGACTCCTGAAGGGGAGTGAAAGGCGGGATATCAAATCCAAACTCTTCTTCTTCTTCTTCTTAACATGCTACACAGGAGGATTTCATAATCAATGTGTCACATGTCACCAAGATGTCCAGGAAAATCAACAGGATCATACTCTCCCTATTTATCTCCTGGTGAAGCTTGCCCATAGGGCCTCCATGGCAGTTTCTGACCCAAGCCCAAGCCAGACACCGATGGAGATAAACACAGGTAATCAGCTTCATCTGATAGACCCTGGAGCTTGGGGGGGGGGCTTTTTGATTCCGAGGGCCACATTTCAGTGTGGGCAATTCTCTGTAGGTCAAATGCCAATGGGGAGAGGGGCAGAGGCAAAAGTTAGTGGGTTTCTAAATGTGCATTTCACTAATGCACCCTTGTCCTCCATCCGGGAATGTAAAAAGCATTATAAGAGTACAAGGACAATTTCTAGGCAAGCAAAAACTTTGAAAGGGGGTATGAAACCATACTAGCAGGAGTTATGGCTGGGAGCGGGTTTGGCTGTGGACAGTCCTGAGTCTCAGAACAGAGGCTTGGGGGTACAGTGGTACCTTGGTTCTCAAACTTAATCCATTCCAGGGGTCTGTTCAACTCCTGAAACCATTCGAAAATCAAAAGAAGAAGAAGAAGAAGAAGAAGAAGAAGAAGAAGAAGAAGCAGCAGCAGCAGCAGCGGAGGAGGAGGAGGAGGAGGAGGAGGAGGAGGAGTAGTTTGGATTTGATATCCCGCTTTATCACTACCCGAAGGAGTCTCAAAGCGGCTAACATTCTCCTTTCCCTTCCTCCCCCACAACAAACACTCTGTGAAATGAGTGGGGCTGAGAGACTTCAGAGAAGTGTGACTAGCCCAAGGTCACCCAGCAGCTGCATGTGGAGGAGCGGAGACGCGAACCCGGTTCCCCAGATTACGAGTCTACCGCTCTTTAACCACTATACCACACTGGCTCTCTGAAGGCTAAATCACATTGTTATAAGGAAAGGACATGTCTACTCCTACTACCACCTTATGGTAACACACTGATACCAACATTGTATTTAAAATAAGAAAGTGTGTGTGTGTGTGTGTGTGTGTGTGTGTGTGTGTCAATCTTCAGTTATAATTTGCCCCTACTTTTTTGTATCCCACCAATTAATCAAGTAAAATCAACCAGTTAAAGTGATTAAACCTTGCAGTTTACATATGTGTTATATGTAGACAAGAAGAAGAAGAAGAGTTTGGATTGATATCCTGTTTATCACTACCCGAAGGAGTCTCAAAGCGGCTAACATTCTCCTTTCCTTTCCTCCAGATTATGAGTCTACTGCTCTTAACCACTACACCACACTGGCTCTCAATTGGAAGAGATGGCTTCTGATTGGCTGCAGGAACTTCCTGCACTCAAGCAGAAGCCACGTAGGGCATTCAGCTTCTGAAAAACATTAACAAACCGGAACACTTACTTCCGGGTTTGCGGTGTTCGGGAGCCAATTTGTTCAGCAACTAAGCCATTTGAGAACCAAGGTACCACTGTATACGTATTTTAGTAGAAGGACTAATATGGGAGTAATACAGAAATAGAGAGGCCAATCCAAGAATATTAGCATATGCATTTCTTGGGACAGATTTTAGAGAAAAGGAAAACCTTGCCACTTCTTTTCTATGTACAGAATTATAAATATCATGCACCGTAAATGATAACAATACAAAAGGTTATGATCTAAAATTGTTCCTACTGATTTTGAGGCTTTTTTCTGATTTCACTATTCTTTGGGGAGCAATTAGCTCCCACTCTTGACTAGAAGTAAATGGAATAGGAGTTTACTTCATATTGTGATAGGGGGGGAAATCATACCATTCAATACACAGTGGAGTTCTATAAAATGCTTGGCTGAATCTAATCACCTTCTGAAATAGAAAACATTCAGTGTGTCATGCATTCTGGTAACCCAAGAGGTCACAGCATCAGGTCTTGTTTGATAGACCGTGGAAACAGGACAGGTACATTTACAAAATTGCTCTATAAGCACCAAAGATATCATTTGATCAAAGCATCATTAAATCAAGTTACCCTCCTACTTGGATATTTGATGTAGGTTCCCTTCTCTCCATTATCATCTCTCTTGAAAAGAAACTCTTCTGGGAGGGAAGGGACTGTTCCTCCCACCAATGTTGATAGAGCCATAATAAATCTACTTCCTCAGAATTCTCTTCAACCTTTCCGACTGCAAATGTTGATGTTAAATATTTCCTATTAAGCGATTAGCTGAATGTTCCCCTCTCCATGATACTTCCACCCTATCTGATAACAACTTGATTGTTTAGAAGGAGCTTGGGGTGATGGGTAGGTAATAAATTTTGATGGAGATGATAGTGTAATGCAGCCGAATATATGTATGGCATGAATTAACTTCCAGAACTTCCTTTTAGGTCAAGGATGGGAAACTTGTGATGCACAAGATGTTGCTGGTAGGGATTTTGATGAAAATGGAAAACAAAAATGAAATTGCTGCAGTTTATGTGTTTGTTTCTGATCAGGAACAAAAACCAGTCAAGTAAATACAACTGGCCAAAAAATAATGCAAAATTAATGCCTTCCCACCTCCAAATTGGATTGACGCTTCTTTTTCACTGTAATGAATTTAAGGTCCATCTGTAAGTTATGTATACGGGATATGCAAATAGAAATGTAAGTTGAGTTCATTAGCAGACAGTGAGACAAATAACATACTGTGTTTGCAGAACCCAAACTGCAGCAGAATGGAAACAGCACTGATTGCAATGAATGCAGGCAGGAATGGAAATTGCTGCCTTCGTGCAACCCTTCAACTCCCATCATCCCTGGCCATTGGCTCTGCTGGCTGAGAGTGATGGAAATTCGAATCCAACAGTAACTTGAGGGCCATAGGCTCCCCAGCCCTGCTGTAGATAGTATGGTATAGTAGTTGTCAGTGTTTGATGAATGGAAGCTTGTGAGATTTCATTTGGTTGCCTGTCAAAATAATAATAATAATAATAATAATAATAATAATAATAATAATAATTAAGAAAGCAAATTGAAACGATCAAAATTTCAGATTATGAGGTTTCTCTCTCTCTCTCTCTCTCTCTCTCTCTCTCTCTCTCTTTCTCCGTGTGTGTGTGTGTGTGTGTGTGTGTGAGAGAGAGAGAGAGAGAGAGAGAGAGAGAGAATGAATTTGAAGGTTGCCATATTTCAAGAAGTGAAAATCATCAACAAAAGTTGATGAGCTTTTTTGAGGGAGGGGTTTTTTTAGCTTTTCTTTGCAAAATCTTTTTTTTTTAAAAAGTTTTTGAGCTATTTTTAAGGGAGTTCTGACATGTATTGCCATACGTCAGGATTTTCCCAGACATTTCAGCGATTTCCAACTGGGCACTGTTTCCGACTGTTGCATTCCAGTTATGTTCAGGAAATTCTGGACATATGGCAGCCCTCGGAGAATTGGACACAAATCAAATTTAGAATGTTATTTTCAGTTTGAGTTGGGTAATACTGTTATGAAAGAGAAACGGCTTAAATGAAACAATCTATTTGAAGTTTGTTAAGGCAACATTTGCCTTAAAATGCACACTAATAGTTACTAGTGTGCATTTTACGGCAAATGTTGCCATGTTCTTATCTGAGGCTTTTTAAACATACTAATTGCTGGATGAACCTGCAAGGTGCCTGTTGCAATCAAAGTTGCTTTTAATTTTACTTCAAGAAGGACTTTCCCCCTTGATGCTTCCCCAAAATTAGCATACCTGCTCGAGCACAAACCAGGATCAAAAGTTGTGAAATATACTACCTTTATTCTGCAAAGCCATTACTTCACAGAATTAGTCTCTTCAGCAAACTTAAGCCAAATAATTATTCACTTCAACTTTTCTACTAAACTGCTGACTCCACAAGTTTGGTGGGGAGAGAGGGAGAGAGAGAGAGAGAGAGAGAGAGAGAGAGAGAGAGAGAGAGAGAAATGAAGATTCAGCACAGAACATAACAATCCCTCAAGACATGCACTTTATTTACTAGTGCCTTGGCTCCCACCCAACTCAATACAGACAGACTCTTACTTGGAAGTAAGGAAGAGAAGTGTATTCAGGCAAGTCACAGTACAGATCTGGCAGCAGACACAGTGCTTAGCAGTCATGATGCAGAAGCAGGGCAAGAACGTCAGTTGGAAGGAAGAGATGAAGATGTCCCAATGAATTCTCCCACCAAACTTTTAAAAGATGAGGTGTGGTAGGCTCACTTGCTAGACTGTCTCACCCTGTGGAAATATCGGGATTTCAAGTGTGTGCTTTCTTGGGTCAAAAGTGTCTCTTCCCATCTTTGAAGGCAGTACCCCTGAGGGGCTTCTGGCAGTTCACTCACTGTGTAAAGTTACAGAGAACCAGGCAGAGGGCTTTCTCAGCAGTGGCACCCTCCCCGTGGAACTCCCTCCCATCAGACGTCAAGGAGATAAAGAACTACACAACTTTTAGAAGGCACCTGAAGGCAGCGCTGCATTGGGAAACTTTTAATGTTTGATGCTTTACTCTGTTTTTATATGTGCTGTAAGCTGCCCAGAGTAGCTGGGGAAACCCAGCTAGATGGGCAGGATATTATTATTATTATTATTATTAGTAGTAGTAGTAGTAGTAGTAGTAGTAGTAGTAGTAGTAATATTCTAGGCAACAAGTCTGTACCCTACTGTTCAGGCTCATGTTCCATCTTTGTGACATTATTATTATTGGGATACTGCCAGGGAGATAAAGTCCATCTGAGCCCCAAGCTCGGTGCCGGACGATCCATCGACCTCCCGTAGTCACGCAGTATCAGCAATCAGCGGCACGAAGCCTCAAGAAAAGATAGCCACATTCTTGGACTTGTGCACACTCTTTCAGCAGAATTCACACAGCAAAAGTTGCACAGCATGAGAGCATATTTACAGTTTATTTGGCGTTGGTCAGAACAAAAAAAGCATGACCGTCTGCTCCGACTGCTCAGGCAAAACAGCAGAAAACGAAAGGAACAGACAACATAAACATCCTGTGAGACAGGAAATGTGCAGGCTGTTATACAAACATCCTGCTCCCTTTTAAGGTGGAACGGAAATATCCTAACATTATTATTATTATTAATTTATTTATTTATTTATTTATTTATTTAAATTTATATACCACCCCATTCCCACAGGTCTCAGGGCAGTTCATAAGATAAAATTACCTTTCAGGTGTGGAGGATCCTCTCCTCCCCCGGTAGCATCAGAGGCAAGAAGAACAAGAAGTTCATATTTTATGGTTTTTATTCAGTCATTTGGTTGCAAGACAAAGAATCCATGTCTCCACGCAAAGGAGACATTGCCTACTCCAGGCTTCCTCAAACTCGGCCCTCCAGATGTTTTGAGATTACAATTACCATCATCCCTGATCAATGGTCCTGCTAGCTAGGGATCATGGGAGTTGTAGGCCAAAAACATCTAGAAGGCTGAGGCTGAGGAAGCCTGGCCCACTCTGAGTCCCTCCTCTTCGGTCCCCAACAACACCGAATACCTATGGGAAGTCCCAGGAGCCACACTCCTTTGCAGTCTCTGTTCTTGAATGCGGAGTGACCGATGAGCCCTTGAAGGAGGAGGATCTCCCAGACTCTCCAGGGAGGTCTCTGTTGGCTGCTCCCTCCCTCCCTCCCCCATTATCTCGTAACTAGTCATTTCTTCATTCAGCTGTAATTCAGCCCTGTCTCCTTTTCCTCTTGAAACTGCTGGAGACAAGGGCAGGGCCAGTGGTGGAGCTTCATGCTCTGGCACTGGAGGGCGGAGAGCAGGTGGGGCGGGGCTGGCGCATGTCCCAGGGGTGGGGCATGCCACCCACAGGGGTGTGGCATGCATCCTGGGGCGTGGTGTGCCATCTGCAGGGGCATGGCACCCAGCGCAGGCAGGGAGGCAGCCGTGATGGTACCCTACCGGGATCATGCTGCTGGGGGCGATGCGCTCACCCCACACTGCTCTTCCCCCGCCAGTTGGGGGGGTAACCTTCACCCTCCCCCTCCTGTTCAGTCCAATCCCTGACAATGACAATATAAAAACACAAAATACAGAATCAGAATATAAACAGAAACAGCTGAGTAAAGAACCCTAATACATAAAAACAGTTTGTTTGTTTGTTTGTTTGTTTGTTTGTTGTTGTTGTTTTTAAAAAATAAAAGACACAATTAAAAAGCAGTTTTAAAAATTGCAAACAGTACTCTCTGCTGTGGTTTCCTGTTCAACCTTCCCCCACCGACTGATCAAAGCCCCCAGCCTCAACCCAAGTTGGGAAGAGCCAGCATCCCTACTCTCCTTTCCAATAACCCCTTCCTCCAACCCAGTTTTCATCAGTTCGCCCCCTCCATTTCCTCCTTCTCCTCCTCCTCCTCCTCATCCTTAACCTCCACCAGAGCTTGCCAATCAAAGCCTGATCCTGACAGCACTGAAGGGCTCGTAGAAATTGGACAGAGTTCAGGATGTTCTTTTCTCTTGTCATATTTTAAAGTAGATAATTACGATCCAGCCACATTTCACCATTTTTATGTCTTCAATAGTACTATGCACGACAACCTCCCTTTTCCCTCTTTCAAACATGTGATTAGCACAGTGAGTCATCATCATTGTGCTGATTGCTGTTGCCCGGGTGGATGGAGGATGAGAGATCCTAACTCAGTGATGGAGAGCAACTACAGCGATTTCATCTGTAGTTCAGACTCGGAATTGCACATTCAGAAATGGAATCAGATGAAGAATGTCCCAGGTACAATCCCTGGAACAGTCCCTTAGAAGGAATCTGGGTGACAAGTGATGGGAAAGATCTTCATGTGAGGCCCTGAGAGCAGCCACGAGTCAGAGTATACAATACAGGGCTGCATTCCCTTCGAGGCAAATTTCTGAGGGTCATAGGACAGTGGTGGGTGGGGCCACAGGGCCAAAAGTGGGAGGAGCATCAAATGTAAATGTTACTGTGGCAATCACACAGGGTCCCCGGACGTTTGACGGTCTATTGATCCCTGTGCTACCACTGTGATTGCTTCCCCGCTGCTACCAACCCATTTCTCTCGGGTACACACGGAGTCCAGACAGTTGTTAACATTAAACCAAATAAACAAGTTTATTTATAAGCCTTAACAAGTTTATGGTTTCAGATAATTTTTCTTGTCAGTTTCTTATTCTTAGTTTCCTTACTGGCCTATACCTTCCTAATAACTTCTAACTAATTATCCCAACTGTCTATCTGACTCCTCGTAACAGATTCTCTCACTCCCTCACATCAAACTATCCCAACCCACAGATGTATCCTCACTCTCTTTTCTCTAACACATGACTGACTCTCAACAACTCTAACTCTAACTCCTCCCCTTGGGTTCCCACTTGCCAATCACTTCACACTCATTTAACCCTTTCCTTATGACCCAGCATGATGTCACCTAGGAGGGCAAACGCCACAGTTACCTTTCTGCCCTGGGCTTGTTTCTACACACACTTATGGACTCCTCTCTTTTCTCCACCAAGACAAGCAAGAGGTGTTATCAGAGTTCAAGGATATGTTCCGGACCTGCAAAAGTATTTGAATCAGGGCCAGTGAGTGCTGTGGCTGGACAAAATCCCAGAATTGAAATAGGAAGTCCTGAAGGACCTTGTTTAGTTTCCAGGCTTGAGGTTCTTCATCCGTAGCCTGGGATCTCACCTGGAATCTCACCTGATATGAGGCAGCTTTCCTGTGCAGAGGGAAGGGATGTTGGCTTCGATTCTCTTACCATAAAATGAATAAAATGCTTTTAGCACTGGCTATTCCTTTCTTGCCTTGTACTTAGATCCTGCCCTTGAAAACACAGAGTGGTTAACAATATGACATGAGTTTCAAAAAATGTAGTTAACAGCAACATGGGATCATATTCACAGTAACAGTATCAGCAAGAAGATAGATTACATTCCAAACAAAAATGAAGCCAACATAAGGGACATACCAATGTCTTTGGGGAATCTCATGGATACGTTTAGCTGGGCAAATGTGGCTCTGGACCCAGGAACAGATCAAACTATCCGTTTCAGTTCTTCTCAGTTTCTCTTATCTAAACTTCAGTTCGCCACATATTTGAAGCAATTTACCTTTTTTTTATATAAAAAAAATCCTCATGAAAATTCAGCAAGAATCAATACAGAATTGTCCTAATAATTTCACTGAAATGCATATACTGTACTTGCAAGTCATTTCCCCTAATATGAAGCATGTTGTGTATTTTCATGGATGAAATGATGAATTTTTATCCACTCTCCTCCCTAATATATGCATTTCTCAGTTGTAGAGCAACACCACAACATTTGGAGAAGTACAAATTTCAAAGGATAGCTGTGTTTCAGTTTGAGTATTGGTTTGAGAACTGCAAATTAGGTAGCTTCACATTTCCTCATCCCTATTGGAGTTCATTATTCAGTTCTAGCTGACAGCTGATGGTTTCCTCCCATAGTTTTTTTTGTTTGTTTTTTGTTTGCAATGTGCATGCTTCAGTCCAAAAGGGTGATCCACGCAAAGAAGGAATCCTGGTTTGTGCACACACAATAACGTTGGCAGTATCCAGACCTTGTGCTAAAGATCCAAAAACCAATGTTTTTTCATTAACTGGTAATTGAGTCTCTTTTCCCAATCACTATAATACTCATAGCGCTAAATCTAATTTAACCTTCCCACACTCATAAAAAGAACTTTACTAATATGATATTGGAGTTAAATAAACTCCAATCAAGTAATATTTTTTCTTGAGATATATTTGACAGTTATTGCAAGTTAATGTAAAAAAATTTTTTTAATGTATTAATGGTCTCTGTGTGTGCGTTATCTTGTTGAGACACGTATGCACTTGCATAAAACACAACAGAGAAGAGGAGCGGGAGGAGATTTCAGCATTTCTGTTTTTTGCATATGTTTGACAGTTTGATCCTATGCATGTCAACCCCATTGAGTTTAATGGAATTTGCTCCCAGATAATTAGGTATAGCATCATAGCCTTACAGATGCATACATTCCTTGCTAATGTGCATTGGTACAGTGCTGGCTAGGGACAATAACAACTCTTCTGCATCCTGCGGACATCAATTCCTGCCTTGTTCTTTTCACCACTTCCTTCATAGTGCTGTTCAAAGTTTAACCCTGTTGCATGGGCCATTGGTAAAACATTGGGGTGGAATTAAATGTCATGCCAATAAGATCATTCCATCTTATTCCATCTGTGCAGGTATTTCTGCTTGCCAGTTGGACTTATCTCCTCTTTCCTCCCACAATGTGCTTTTCAAGGGATTTCCCCAACACTCCAGACTAGATTTAGGGCAAGTGTTGAGGACATGTGATCGGGGTGGAAAGCCCCACTGCACTAGCAAATATCCTTCTGCTGGTGTCTACTGGAGAACTGGATTAGCTGAATCCAGCCTTCGAAATGAATCGTGATAGAACTGTGTATACAGTTCCATGAAGATTGCGTTTCATCTTTCTTTCAGTTTGCAGGTTGGTGATTCTAAAAGGGAGAAGGCTATGAAGAGACTGAAGGAAGAAAAAGCTGCAGCAAGCTGTGTGTGTGTGTGTGTGTGTGTGTGTGTGTGTAATGCACCATACAAAGTTTGAAAATCATAAAACTGGAACAAGGTGGAATTCCTAATGCAGTGGATCTACATTGGAAACATCATTATTTTGAGTCAATTTGGATACCTTTTATGCACCTTTGGGAAAGCTTACATAGAAGGGTTAAATCCTTATTTTCAAATATTTCTTTGCCCAGGGAGCATGCAGTGTGGTGATATCACAACACAAAAAAGTTTTACTTTTCATTATGCAGAAAAATCTCTACATCAGATGCCATTTTTGTAGTTCTGCTATTCAAGCAGTAGGTTAAATCTCTTCCTGTGTTCACAGGGCCCAATAACTGTAATAAGTTATAACTGTAGTAGAAAGATGGGTCCGGATAATCCTTTTCCTCCAACCACATCTGACGTTTACCACCAGTCACCACTGACTCAACAACCTTGCCCACCCACTCCAAACTGTTTTGTAAATGTATAGTTCCATGTAGGTGTCTATTGTTCACGTACAGTAAACGAGACTTCCAGCCATTAAAGTGTTGCAAACCAATACATTTGATAACCACCAACTGGGTGCACCTGATCCATTTTTTCTTGTTCTGGAGTAAGATTTCATGTGATTAGGAAGTATTCTGGCAACACTATGAGTTACTATGACTTTATTGAAATGTATAAATTCTTTTGATGAATTTGTCACTATTGTTTGCTTTATTTATATGCCATTGTGTTTGATATTAAAACGATTGCAATCTTCGGATTCTTAAAAATGCTGTTGTGAGTCGCTGTGAGCTCAACATCCATTATTGGAAAAGTGGAATGCAAATAACCAAACCATCCCTTAAAAGGTAAAGGTAAAGGTACCCCTGCCCGTATGGGCCAGTCTTGACAGACTCTAGGGTTGTGCGCTCATCTCACTCTAGAGGCCGGGAGCCAGCGCTGTCCGCAGACACTTCCAGGTCACGTGGCCAGCGTGACGAAGCTGCTCTGGCGAGCCAGCGCAGCACACGGAAATGCCGTTTACCTTCCCACTAGTAAGCAGTCCCTATTTAGCTACTTGCACCTGGGGGTGCTTTCGAACTACTAGGTTGGCAGGCGCTGGGACCGAGCAACGGGAGCGCACCCCGCCGCGGGGATTCGAACCGCCGACCATGCAATCGGCAAGTCCTAGGCGCTGAGGTTTTACCCACAGTGCCACCCGTGTCCCAAAAAACCATCCCTTAAATGGCTTCAATTCGGCAACACAAATAAGATGACAGTTCTCCCATCAGATACTGTATTTTAAACTGTTTTCCTTGAGATATGTGTAAGTTCGTTTCCCTGGGGTAATTCATTATGCTTGATGGAGATTCTTTTTAGTTAAGAAAGGGAGGGGGGAGAGAAAGATAAGATTGCTGTTTGTATTTGTCTCTGAAAACATGTTTTCCTCGTCAGCAGCAACTTGAAGATGATGGCAGCCCGTTTTACCAGAAAAGGTTTTAAAGTAAGTAGATCCTGCACTACAACCTAATTGTTATCAGATACTCATAGTTTGCATTCTAATGAAAGTATGACAAATAAAGGATTGTTAATGAGGGACTAGCCATTTATTTCCACATACCAGTCAGAGCACATAGATCAGTTACGTAAGATCTATGTGACTGTCATACAACAGAGCAAGTGCCATTTGCCAAATGCCTCCCAGTCATTTGGCAAATTGGGCTGTTAGTTTAAATTAGTCTCATGTTGGTTTCATATATTTCAAAAATGGCATTGCAGGATGGCTGCCATCTTCCACTTAGCAACGACATGCTGTGACAATAGCCCTCTTCATGTGCGAATTCAATGAAGTGAGCTCTAGGCAACGATCAGAGATTGGAAGTGTACCATTGGCTTTGAGGATAACACAGAGCATCCCGCTAGTTGCACTGGAGGTCTGCAGTGAAGAGCCCTACAAACAAGCACAGTGTACTTTGATGCATGGCTGTCTGGCGAGTAGGACCATCAGCATTCACAAAGCTAACAATACGGGCAGAGCCACATTCCCCATTCACCATGAGACAACTTCAGAGAGAGAGAAAGGAAAGGTTCTAAATTGTGTGGGGAGCCTGCATGGGTAGAAAATGATCCCCACTTCAGAAATTATTCCCTTTTTTTGTATATAATTTTTATTAGTTTTTAACATATCATTTTCAACAGTAATTAAACATACTTTTACATCTTACTCAATTTTTTTGACTTCCATCAATCCTGTCTGAAATTTTTCCAGTCTAATCCCTTAGTATCCATTTCTTATCTTCCCTATTACATTTCAAACTCATAACCAATATCTCTATCTTTTTCTACTTCGTAACACTTCGTATATTTATCCTTACAAAATTCCGCAAAGCGTGTTCTTCTTCATGGAGAGCACGTGTTGCGGTAGGGTCTGCTGAGCCACCCCTCTGTTGCCAGGCAGGTTCTCTAAAGATGGCCCGGGGCAACGATTGGTTCGCTGGGTTGCTGGGGTAAAAGTTATGTTGCAATTTTGGTGGGAGGGGTAAAATCTTTAAATACTCTGCATGCAGCCTGGAGCTTTCTCTTTGCTGCATGCAACGGATCACCCGCCCACCTGCCCTAGAGGAAGGGGTTGTTGTGTTGACCTTGCTATGCCTGTCATGGGGTCGTCTGCCGTTGGGGCAGGGGCCTGGTAGGAATTTTGTCCATCTGGCAGATTGGCCGGGCCAGTTGGTTTTTGCCTACTGCGTAGCAAATCGTCACAACTTGTAAGGTTGTGGTTAGGCATTGGTTTTAAATAGGTGGAGGAGGGGTTAGGATAGGCTGGGCTTGCCCTTCCATGGTTGCTGCAGAAAGGGATTTCCGTTAAAGGAATCCTGGGGCTTGCCATCTTTTCATCCAATCCCTGGAATGGGACTAGGGCCGGCAAGCCTTCGGGGAGCATGTGGGTGAGAATTGAGGGCCTGTGACTCAGCTCTATTTCTCCCCGAATTGTTTTCCCTCACTGGCTTTCGTTGGTGCCCGGAAGTCAGTTCTGTGCCCAGGCGGCGGGGGGGGGGGAGGGGACAGATAGTCTTAACCAGTGCCTAAACAACCACTCATAGTTTTGTATTTAAATAAAGTTGTGGCCAAAATCATGCCAAAAACCTTAAACAAAAATTATGTGTACGTTGTGAATTATTCGGTGGGTGGCTTGGGGACCTCGACACGCAACTAGAGCGCCACTTCTGTGCACATGCATGGTGCAATAGAGCGCTTCTGTGCATGTGTGAGGTACGCAGAGCACTTCTGCGCATGCGCAAGAGACACAGAGCGCTTCTGCACATGCACATGCAGCGAAACCCAGAAGTATACACTTCCAGGTTTGCCACGTTTGTATCCTGAAAAAATGCAACCGACGTAACAATAAGCACGACTGTAACTAGTAACCATCGATAGTCCTCTTCTCCAAAAAATTGTCTAATCCTCTTTTAAAGCCATCTAGGTTGGTGGACATCAGTGGGAGTGGGAGTTCTGCCAGTGGGAGTAAGTTCCATAGTTAACCTTTGGAAATAAGTACTTCCTTCACAAAGGCAATGTTCCTGGGATGTGACGGGGCAGGGAGAGACTTGCCTCTTTTTCAAACTCTGCTCAGCTCAGGTATATGAACTAGCAATCCATTAGAAGTCACACTGACAAAAAAATAAATAAAAGGTGCTGTGAGCCTCTATTTTAAAGGCTTGTTTCTCCTCGACCAGGCTTAGGCCAGCTCAACTGGTGGTAACCCTGTTCCTGAACAAATCTGGAATAGGGGTAAATTACACCAACGTAAACTACGCCTGGCATTACTGAGCTGGCTCCCTATAGTTTGGATTACTCTAACCAAGGGATCCCATGGACTGCAAGAAGATCAAACCTATCCATTCTTAAGGAAATCAGCCCTGAGTGCTCACTGGAAGGACAGATCCTGAAGCTGAGGCTCCAATACTTTGGTCACCTCAAGAGAAGAGAAGACTCCCTGGAAAAGACCCTGATGTTGGGAAAGATGGAGGGCACAAGGAGAAGGGGATGACAGAGGACGAGGTGGTTGGATAGTGTTTTCGAAGCTACCAGCATGAATTTGACCAAACTGCGGGAGGCAGTGGAAGACAGAAGTGCCTGGCGTGCTCTGGTCCATGGGGTCATGAAGAGTCGGACACGACTAAACAACAACAACAACAACCAATGGCTGCAACCCTCATGCTTAGTTTTTTTGGCACAAGAGGCTACAGATCTCGGAGAAAAGAAAACAAAATATCCAAGTTTCCATTGGATAAACTATGGTGCCTAGACTGTCTGTCTCATGGATAATGAGACAGGATTTCTAACTGAAGCTTTCTGCAAAGTCTAATGATTGTATACATAAAACAACAACAGCGGGCAGTGATGAGAGGCATCAAGTGGATAAATTGATGGAGCTGGTGGAACAGGCTACTATCTATTAGACTGGATTATGGCTATCTACACTGTCAGACAGTGTCCTTGTTGCCAAAACAAATGCTGACATCATATTTTAGTTCACAGAAGGGACAGAGAGCAAAGGAGAAATGAGGATTCATAGATTTATTTATTTATTTTAAAAAATCACTCCTTATAAAAGTAACAGCAATACCAAAAAGGGAATTTTTAGTTATGATGACAATTATTAAAGACTAACATTTCTCTTTAAAAGTCATATCAAAAAGCCTGTAAAAGAAAAGGAATCAGATTTTCTAAGTTTAGTAGGGAAGGAAGGAAGGAAGGAGAAAGTCAGCAAACCAGAATAGTCCTGGTA